>NC_092096.1:47904185-48219543 GCF_045679555.1 Salvelinus alpinus | reverse complement strand
ATATCAGTCTGTCTCTGATGTTTTTCCTGGAGAGAAGTGGCTTCTTTGCTGCCCTTCTTGACACCAGGCCATCCTCCAAAAGTCTTCGCCTCACTGTGCGTGCAGATGCACTCACACCTACCTGCTGCCATTCCTGAGCAAGCTCTGTACTGGTGGTGCCCCGATCCCGCAGCTGAATCAACTTTAGGAGACGGTCCTGGCACTTGCTGAACTTTCTTGGGCGCCCTGAAGCCTTCTTCACAACAATTGAACCGCTCTCCTTGAAGTTCTTGATGATCCGATAAATGGTTGATTTAGGTGCAATCTTACTGGCTGCAATATTCTTGCCTGTGAAGCCCTTTTTGTGCAAAGCAATGATGATGGCACGTGTTTCCTTGCAGGTAACCATGGTTGACAGAGGAAGAACAATGATTCCAAGCACCACCCTCCTTTTGAAGATTCCAGTCTGTTATTCGAACTCAATCAGTATGACAGAGTGATCTCCAGCCTTGTCCTCGTCAACATTCACACCTGTGTTAACATGAGAATCACTGATATGATGTCAGCTGGTTCTTTTGTGGCAGGGCTGAAATGCAGTGGAAATGTTTTTTTGGGATTCAGTTAATTTGCATGGCAAAGAGGGACTTTGCAATTAATTGCAATTCATCTGATCACTCTTCATAACATTCTGGAGTATATGCAACTTGCGATCATACAAACTGAGGCAGCAGACTGTGAAAATTTATATTTGTGTCATTCTCAAAACTTTTGGCCACGACTGTACAGTTCCAGTCCCCGCTGACCACCAGCGTCTCCTCAGGCGCTACCTGTGAGAGTTCCTGTCTAAGACACACAAATAGAACCCCCCCCCTCTCTCCCTGTGTTAGTCATTTATACACATTTATAAAGACAAAACCCATGTTGTTAATTTCTGCTTTTACAACAAGCAGCCTACCCCTACACATCCTTTGAGGAGCACATTTTTACAGACAGACCGGTACAAAAAGGACTGCCACCCCTGCACTAAAGTTTGTCCCATGGCTCAACACACTTGCCCCTTTCCACCAGCGCCCCCAATCGACTTAATTCACCACATCACTATGCGTCTCCTGCAGAAACAACACCTGTACTTTTTTTTGTTTTACATATTCACCCAACACACTCCTCTTTCCCGCATCTCTGGCACCATTTATATTGAGCGAGCCTACACAAAGAGTCTCCATATGAAGTGGGAGAAAAGCCAGCAAAGAAAGAGACCAATAGGAAAGCTTAAAAACCCCAGTGCCAGAAATAAACTATATATCTCAACAGTGTGTGAAGGTAGACCCTTACGCACTGTTGTGACCCACTTCCTCAACCTAAACCGTTTCCTGTGTGAGATGACACCATGCACCTCATTTTTCATAGCATGTTGTACTGATCTTACAAACTTTCTCAGATCAGAAAAAAAGCCTCAAGATTAACTTTTTTCCTCTTGGTCTCATTCAGGAACCTTGTCAGTTCCCTCAACGTGTACTTTGACCCCTCTGCTTGACTGGCTGTCAGCTACAGACTCCCAAGAGGAGTCTGAAAAAGAATACTCATCGTCCTCTTCCTCAGACTCACTTTCCTCCTCATCTCAATCTCCCATCCTGACCACCTTTCCTTCCTCTCTGGTCAGGGCATCCCCCCCAGCACCAGGCAAAGGTTCATTGGTGCCTTTGACCACACCAGCCTCTCCCCTCCCACCTCCTTTCTTCTCCCCTTTTTCCTTTTGCGCTTGACAACCTCCCCCCTAGTCTCTTACACTTCCCCACTATACTCTCCTTATCCTTTAGCATAACCTGACTAGACCCAGCCTCATCTACACCACCCTCCATAGCATGACTAGGCCCAGCCTCATCTACACCACCATCCAAAACATGACTAGGCCCAGCCTCAGCTACCCCACCATCTCTAGCCTGACTAGACCCAGCCTCAGCTAACCCACCATCCATAGCATGACTAGGCCCAGCCTCAGCTACCCCACCATCTCTAGCCTGACTAGGCCCAGCCTCATCTACACCACCATCCCTGGCATGACTAGGCCCAGCCTCTGCTGTCTGCATCTCATTGCCCCCTGCACGTTGACCTCGATTTCCCCCACTGGCGCTTGTGCCCTCACCTTGTCTACGGCCTTTATGTGGGCACGCAAAGCTCTCAAAACACCGTAGCCTCACTTTAAAGTGCACATTTAGCTGTTGCTCATTGTTATTCAGAAACATAAACACTTGCCTCCGGAACGAAACATCGCGCTTAACAGCATCTGCCTGAAAACCTGCCGACAGTACACGAAAACCGCTAGCAAACTTATCAAAACAACTCAGCTCTTTCCTGATTTGATCATCCGTAATAAACACAGGCAAATTTGCAACTACCACCCTTGTCGAAGAGGTCAAAAGAGGCGGAATTGGCACCAACACATCCCTTACAAATATTCCACTAGCAATTAGCCTACCAACCCAATTTGCTCTTTTCATGAACACAACCACAGCTTTGTTTCTTCTGGAAGCGGAACGTGTAAATTCAGCTCCTACCTGTTCACCGACTGCGGGCAGAACCTCCTCAACTTTAACTCCATTCTCAGGAACACACCTGAATCCATGCGGTATCGACAGCATCTCCTCCGCGCTAGGCTGAGAAGCCATCGCGCACACCACACCTTCAAAACCCCAGGAAACTAACTCTGTCTTCTTCCACCCTAACTCTGAATAAACATGTGGATACGCTAAAACAAATAGTACATTAACCTTCCACCATAGAAAATAAAAATGGAAAGAAAAGACGAAGGACAAAATCAAGAAAAGTAGAGAGAGAGAGAGAAAGAAAGAGAGAGAAGGAGAGAGCGAGAGAGAGATGTGACACTGCAAGACAGGGGAGGTAGAGACAGAGATGCACTTTCTCCTTTACTGTGATAAATATTCCTCACAAAGAGATTCATTATTCACAGAAATGACTACATTTATTCCAAATGTTTACTTATTAAACCCAGAAGAAAAACTAAAAATACTTATGGGCGAAGGAGCAATGGCTCCTCTTGCAGCCAAATATGTATTTGCCTGCCATAGCCTGAGGGACACTGAATGATAACATCTGCATAGTATGCAGTAACTTACTTATTATTACTATTATTGTTATTACTATTATTATTGTTGTTTATCATTCCAAATAGTAGTGGTATGGGTGGTAATGGTAATGATAGCAGTTTAGTGATGGTGGTGGTAGTAGTAGTGGTAATGATGATAGTAGTTGTAGTACTGATGAAATGGTGAAGATGACCGTTATTTAGTTATAAGTTAGTTATAGTTTCATTTTCCATATTTAGATTTTTATTACATGACATTCTACTATTGACTGTTACCATTTTATTGTTTATAATTTTATTACAATGTATATTGTATACATTGTTGCTTTGGCAATATTGACACAATGTTTTTCATGCCAATAAAGCAGCTTGAATTTGAGAGAGAGAGAGAGAGAGAGAGAGAGAGAGAGAGAGAGAGAGAGAGAGAGAACACGGACGCATGCACACACACCTATTGTACTAAAAGTTTACTTGTTCAATGAATAGGAATATTTATATATATAACAGATAAATGTTAGCTGTTATCCTGTTTATCTCACTCTTAACAACTTATTAGTTGGTAGTTACTGTATTTCTGACTACTATTCTTTCTTCTTGAAACATGAAATCACTATCAGTTAGCATGTGGAACATTCAGGGCCTAAACTCATCAACCTTTGGACTGAAGAGTTTAGCACTGGAGTTCAACAAAAATCTTAGATGTTGACGTCATCACTCTGCAGGAGACATTGTGCAAGGCTGACATTGTCACTCACTGTCCCACAGGCTACAGAGAGTTAATTGTGCCGTCACAGAAACACAGCTCTATCAATAGAGGCATTGACAGCACCACCAACAAAAACGGAAGGGATCTGTTACAGCTCTGTAGAAGCCTGGGTCTGTACTTTGTCAATGGTAGGTTACGGGGGGACCTTTTGGGGAGATTCACCTACTGCTCACCTCTTGGCCACAGTACAGTAGACTATATGACATTGACCCTTTCTCTCTCAGCTCATTCACTGTCAAGCCACTAACACCTCTGTCCGATCACAGCCAAATGATGTAGTTCCTCAAAAGAACAGACATGGAAACAACCACACATTCACAGCCCAGTAAGCTGTACAACATCAGAAATGGATAAAGGTGGGCCCAAAACAGCACAGAAGAATACCAGAAAGCAACCTGGAACCAAAATATCCTAACACTCTAAGATAACTTTCTGGATAGCACATTCACTCACAGTAGTGAGTCTAGTAGTAAAAACCATAAACTATATATTCAGGCAAACGGCAAAAGAAGCACAATTGAAATTGATAAAAAACAAAACAAAAAAGACCACAGATGACAACTGGTTTGATGCCAATTGTAAAATTATAAGGAAAGAACTTAGAATACTATCCAAACAAAAGCACAGAGACCCAAATAATGGTGAATTAAGCCTTCATTACTGTGAGACTTTAAAACTCTATAAACGTACACTCAGAACCAAAAAAGCACAGTACAACAGCAAGCAGCTGACACTAATTGAGGAGTCCATAAACACAAACAACTTCTGGCAAAATTGGAAGAAAAAAATAATAATCGAAACGAGAGGAATTAGCGATACAGAATGGTGACATATGGACAACCCATTTTAAAACACTCTACAACACCGTTCAAATTGACTCAAACGCATAACAACGCCAAATTCATGAGAAATTGAATGGATTAGAAAAAGCTATAAAGGACAATCAACATCCATTGGACTCCCCAATTACTGACCAGGAGCTCTATAAGAAACTTCAGCCCTGTCACGATTAAAGGTCCCGTCTTTGATTAAAGACAGACCAAGGCGCAGCGTGTGTAGAGTTCCACATCTTTATTTCGGTGAAACTTCAAAACAAAACAATAAACCAACAACGAAACGTGAAAGTAGTGGTGCACATGCACAAACACAAAACAATATCCCACAAACACAGGTGGGAAAAATGGCTACCTAAATATGATCCCCAATTAGAGGCAACGATTACCAGCTGCTTCTAATTGGGAACCATACAAAACACCAACATAGAAATATTGAACTAGAACACCCCCTAGTCACTCCCTGACCTACTACAATTTGAGGGCCTGTCACGCCCTGACCATAGAGAGCCCTTGGTTCTCTATGGTCAGGGCGTGACAGGCCCTCAAATTTAAAAAAGCATGCGACCTGATGGCATCCTAAATGAGATGCTCAAACTCACTAATGCAAAATTTCAATTGGCTATATTGAAACTGTTTAATTTGATCCTGAGTGTAGGTTATTTCCCTGACATCTGGAATCAAGGACTCATAACCCCAATCTTTAAGAATGGAGACAAATTTGACCCTAACAATTATAGAGGCATTTGTGTGAACAGTAACCTGGGGAAGGTTTTCTGTAGTATTATAAATGTAAGAGTTCTAAACTTCCTTAATAAGCACAATGTCTTGAATAAAAGCCAAATTGGATTCATACCAAAACATCGCACAACTGATCATATTTACACCCTGATAGATAAACATGTCCACCAAAATAATACCAAAATATACGCTTGCTCTATCGACTTCCAAAAAGCATTTGATTCTATTTGGAATACAGGACTGTTCTACAAAGTTATTGAAAGTGGTGTAGGGGGTAAAACATACGACATAATTAAATCAATGTATACTGGCAATACGTGCAGCATTAAAATTGGCAAGAAAATAACAGAAATCTTTAACCAGGGGCCGAGCCTTCGCTAGGGTTACAATCTGAGCCCTGCACTCTTCAATATTTACATCAACGAATTGACCACTATTCTAGAAAAATCCTCAGTCCCTGGTGTTAGTCTCCACAATTCAGAGGTTAAATGCCTACTCTTCGCAGATGACCTATGCCTGCTGTCACCCACAGCACATGGCCTACAGCAGAGCCTGGACCTGC
This sequence comes from Salvelinus alpinus, assembly GCF_045679555.1. Taxonomy (NCBI): domain Eukaryota; kingdom Metazoa; phylum Chordata; class Actinopteri; order Salmoniformes; family Salmonidae; genus Salvelinus; species Salvelinus alpinus. Next base: position 48,213,559 of record NC_092096.1, on the reverse strand, counting down.
TAGAGCAGTACTGCCAGACCTGGGCCCTGGCAGTAAACCCTAAAAATACTAAAATAATGATTTTCCAGAGAAGATCCAGATCTCAGGGAATTAGACCAAAGTTCTCAATTGGTAAAACATATATAGAGTACTGCACGCACTACAATTACTTAGGTGTAACGCCTTTCTTCTTCTTCTGACGAGGAGTAAGAGATATCGGACCAATGTGCAGCGTGGTAAGTGTCCATTTTAATATATAAAACTGAACACTACAAAAATACAAAATAACAAAGTGAATGAACAAACGAAAATCGAAACAGTCCCGTATGGTGCAAACACAGACACAGGAATCAACCACCCACAAAACACAAAGGAAAACAGGCTACCTAAATATGGCTCCCAATCAGAGACAACGACTGACATAGAAATAGAACAACAGAACAAAACATAGAAAAACAACATAGAATGCCCACCCCAACTCACGCTCTGACCAAACTAAAATAAAGACATAAAAAAGGAACTAAGGTCAGAACGTGACAGTACCCCCCCCCCCCCCCCAAAGGTGCGGACTCCAGCCGCAAAACCTGAACCTATAGGGGAGGGTCTGGGTGGGCATTTACCGCGGTGGCGGCTCTGGAGCGGGACGAGAACCCCACTCCACCATAGTCTCGGCCCACTTCTGTGACACCTTAGGAGCGGCGACCCTCGCCACCGACCCCGGATTGGAGACCCTAGTAGAGGGCGCCTCTGGACTGACGGGCGCCTCTGGACTGGAGGGAGACTCTGGACTGGAGGGAGATTCTGGACTGGAGGGCGGCTCAGGCGGCTCAGGACAGACGGGCGGCTCAGGCGGCTCAGGACAGACGGGCGGCTCAGGCGGCTCAGTACAGACGGGCGGCTCAGGCGGTTCAGGACAGACGGGCGGCTCAGGCGGCTCAGGACAGACGGGCGGCTCAGGCGGCTCAGGACAGACGGGCGGCTCAGGCGGTTCAGGACAGATGGGCGGCTCAGGCGGCTCAGGACAGACGGGCGGCTCAGGCGGCTCAGGACAGACGGGCGGCTCAGGCGGCTCAGGACAGACGGGCGGCTCAGGCGGCTCAGGACAGACGGGCGGCTCTGGCGGCTCAGGACAGACGGGCGGCTCTGGAGGGTCCGGACTGGAGGGAGGCTCTGGAGCATCCGGACTGGAGTAACACACAGGATACTTGGTTCTTAGAACAGGCACAGTACTCACCAGGCTGGAGAGATCTACTGGAGGCCTGGTCCTTGGAGGAGGCACAGGATAGACCGGTCCGTGGAGGCGCACTGGAGGTCTCGAACTAAGGGCCTGAACAACCCGTCCTGGCTGGATGTTGATTTTAGCCCGGCACTTGCGGGGCGCAGGAACAGGACGCACTGGGCTGTGCAGACCCACGGGAGACACAGTGCGTAGGGCTGGTGCCATATCACACGGACAGAGGAGACGCACTGGAGACCAGATGCGCTGAGCCGGCTTCATTACTCCTGGCTCGATGCCCACTCTAGCACGGCCGATACGAGGAGCTGCAATGTAGCGCACCGGGCTACGTATGCACACTGGGGACACCGTGCGCTTCACCGCATAACACGGTGCCTGCCCGGTCACTCTCTCTCCACGGTAAGCACGGGGAGTTGGCTCAGGTCTCCTACCTGTCTTAGCCACTCTCCCCGTGTGCCACCCCCCAAGAAATTTTGGGGGCTGCCTCTCGTCCCAGCCGCGCTGCCGTGCTGCCTCCTCATACCACCGCTGCTCAGCTTTCGCTGCCTCCAGCTCTGCCTTGGGACGGCGATATTCCCCAGCCTGTGCCCAGGGTCCTTCTCCGTCCAGAATCTCCTCCCATGTCCATGAGTCCAGAGATTTCTGCTGCTGCCCGATACCACGCTGCTTGGTCCTTTTTTGGTGAGCGGTTCTGTAACGACGGAGGGGCAGGTATCGGGTCGAGAGCCAGACCCGCCTCGCTGCGGTGGCGGTCAGCACTTTTCTTCTGCCGCCCCTCGGCCCATTTAAGGTACCCGTGGGCGGCCTCCCAGGTCTCCCTTGAGCGTCTCACCCAATCGTCCACCACAGGAGACTCGGTCTCGCTCTGATGCCATGGTACCAGAACCGGCTGATAGCCCAACACGCACTGGAAGGGCGATAGGTTCGTAGAGGAGTGGCGGAGTGAGTTCTGGGCCATCTCTGTCCAGGGGATATACTTCGCCCACTCCCCTGGCCGGTCCTGGCATTACGGCCGCAGGAACCTACCCACATCCTGGTTTACTCTCTCCACCTGCCCATTACTCTCGGGGTGAAAACCCGAGGTAAGGCTGACCGAGACCCCCAAACGTTCCATGAACGCCTTCCACACCCTGGACGTGAACTGGGGACCCCGATCAGAAACAATGTCCTCAGGCACCCCGTAGTGCCGGAAGATGTGAGTAAACAGGGCCTCCGCAGTCTGTAGGGCCGTAGGGAGACCGGGCAAAGGGAGGAGACGACAGGACTTGGAAAACCGATCCACAACGACCAGGATCGTGGTGTTGCCCTGTGACGGAGGCAGATCGGTCAGGAAGTCAACCGACAGGTGTGACCAAGGCCGCTGTGGAACGGGAAGGGGTTGTAACTTCCCTCTGGGCAGGTGCCTAGGAGCCTTGCACTGAGCACACATCGAGCAGGAGACATAAATCCTCATTGATGCTGAATTCATCCTCCACCTTATCTGTTTGAGGATCTGTTCCGCACAGCAAAGTTCATGTCTGACACTCTACAGTCCCCTGATCTTTTGATCGAGACTACATCCGCCGCCGACAGAGATGGCCGCCTCGCTTCGCGTTCTCAGAAAACTATGCAGTATTTAGTTTTTTTAATGTATTATTTCTTACATTGTTACCCCAGGAAATCTGAAGTTTTATCACATACAGCTGGGAGGAACAATTGGATATAAGAGCAATGTCAACTTACCAACATTACGACCAGGAATACGACTTTCCCGAAGCGGATCCTCTGTTTGCCCCACCACCCAGGACAATGGATCAGATCGCAGCCGGTGACCCAAAACATCGGCGCCGCAGAAGAAGCGGTCTTCTGGTCAGGCTCCGTAGACGGGTACATCGCGCACCGATCCCGAGTTTACTACTCGCCAACGTCCAGTCTCTTGACAACAAGGTAGACGAAATCCGAACAAGGGTTGCCTTCCAGAGAGACATCAGAGATTGTAACGTTCTTTGTTTCACGGAAACGTGGCTCACTCAAGACACGCTATCGGAGTCGGTACAGCCACCTGGTTTCTTCACGCATCGCGCCGACAGAAACAAACATCTCTCTGGTAAGGAGAAGGGCGGGGGGGTATACATTATAATTAACGAGATGTGGTGTGATCATAACAACATAAAAAAACTCAAGTCCTTTTGCTCACCTGACCTAGAATTTCTTACAATCAAATGTCGACCGCATTATCTACCAAGACAATTATCTTAGGTTATAATCACAGCCGTATATATCCCCCCAAGCAGACACATCGATGGCCCTGAATGAACTTCATTGGACTCTATGTAAACTGGAAACCACATATCCTGAGGCTGCATTCATTGTAGCTGGGGATTTTAACAAGGCTAATCTGAAAACAAGACTCCCTAAATTTTATATCGAATGCGCTACCCGGGCGGAAAAAATCCTGGACCATTGTTACTCTAACTTCCGCGACGCAAACAAAGCCCTGTCCCGCCCTCCTTTCAGAAAATCTGACCACGATTCCATTTTGTTGCTCCCAGCCTATAGACAGAAACTAAAACAGGAAACGCCCATACTCAGGTCTGTTCAACGCTGGTCCGACCAATCTGATTCCACGCTTCAAGATTGCTTCGATCACGTGGACTGGGATATGTTCCGCATAGCGTCGGACAACAACATTGATGAATACGATGATTCGGTGAGCGAATTTATTAGCAAGTGCATCGGTGATGTTGTACCCACAGCAACTATTAAAACCTTCCCTAACCAGAAACCGTGGATTGATGGCAGCATTCGTGCAAAACTGAAAGCGCGAACCACTGCTTTTAATCAGGGCAAGGCAACCGGTAACATGACCGAATACAAACAGTGTAGCTATTCCCTCCGCAAGGCAATCAAACAAGCTAAGCGTCAGTATAGAGACAAAGTAGAGTTGCAATTCAACAGACACGAGAGGTATGTGGCAGGGTCTACAGTAAATCACGGACTACAAAAAGAAAACCAGCCCCGTCGCGGACCACGATGTCCTGCTCCCAGACAAACTAAACAACTTCTTTACTCGCTTTGAAGTCAATACAGTGCCAACGACACGGCCTTCTACCAAAACCTGCGGGCTCTCCTTCACTGCAGCCAACGTGAGTAAAGCATTTAAACGTGTTAACCCTCGCAAGGCTGCTGGCCCAGACGGCATCCCTAGCCGCGTCCTCAGAGCATGCGCAGACCAGCTGGCTGGTGTGTTTACGGACATATTCAATCAATCCTTATCCCAGTTTGCTGTTCCCATATGCTTCAAGAGGGCCACCATTGTTCCTGTTCCCAAGAAAGCTAAGGTAACTGAGCTAAATGACTATCGACCCGTAGCACTCACCTCCGTCATTATGAAGTGCTTTGAGAGACTAGTCAAGGATCATATCACCTCCACCCTACCTGACACCCTTGACCCACTCCAATTTGCTTACCGCCCCAATAGGTCCACAGACGACACAATCGCAATCACACTGCACACTGCCCTAACCCACCTGGACAAGAGGAATACCTATGTAAGAATGCTTTTCATCGACTACAGCTCAGCATTTAACACCATAGTACCCTTCAAACTCATCATTAAGTTGATGATGATTAAGCTCAAGACCCTGGGTCTCGACCCCGCCCTGTGCAACTGGGTCTTGGACTTCCTGACGGGCCGCCCTCAGGTGGTGAGGTTAGGAAACAACATCTCCAACCCGCTGATCCTCAACACTGGGGCCTCACAAGGGTGCGTTCTCAGCCCTCTCCTGTACTCCCTGTTCACCCATGACTGCGTGGCCATGCACGCCTCCAACTCAATCATCAAGTTTGCAGACGACACTACAGTGGTAGGCTTGATTACCAACAACGACGAGACGGCCTACACGGAGGAGCTGAGGGCCCTCAGAGTGTGGTGTCAGGAAAATAACCTCACACTCAACGTCAACAAAACAAAGGAGATGATCGTGGACTTCAGAAAACAGCAGAGAGTGCACCCCCCTATCCACATCGACGGGACAGTAGTGGAGAAGGTGGAAAGTTTTAAGTTCCTCGGCGTACACATCACGGACAAACAGAAATGGTCCACCCACACAGATAGCGTGGTGAAGAAGGAGCAACAGTGCCTCTTCAACCTCAGGAGGCTGAAGAAATTCGGCTTGTCACCAAAAACACTCACAAACTTTTACAGATGCACAATCGAGAGCATCCTGTTGGGCTGTATCACCGCCTGGTACGGCAACTGCTCCGCCCACAACCGTAAGGCTCTCCAGAGGGTAGTGAGGTCTGCACAACGCATCACCGGAGGCAAACTACCTGCTCTCCAGGACACCTACACCACCCGATGTCACAGGAAGGCCAAAAAGATCATCAAGGACAACAACCACCCGAGCCACTGCCTGTTCACCCCGCTATCATCCAGAAGGCGAGGTCAGTACAGGTGCATCAAAGCTGGGATCGAGAGACTGAATAACAGCTTTTATCTCAAGTCCATCACTGTTAAACAGCCATCAATCAATCAATCAAGTTTATTTTATATAGCCCTTCGTACATCAGCTAATATCTCGAAGTGCTGTACAGAAACCCAGCCTAAAACCCCAAACAGCAAGCAATGCAGGTGTAGAAGCACGGTGGCTAGGAAAAACTCCCTAGAAAGGCCAAAACCTAGGAAGAAACCTAGAGAGGAACCAGGCTATGAGGGGTGGCCAGTCCTCTTCTGGCTGTGCCGGGTGGAGATTATAACAGAACATGGCCAAGATGTTCAAAATGTTCATAAATGACAAGCATGGTCAAATAATAATCAGGAATAAATGTCAGTTGGCTTTTCATAGCCGATAATTAAGAGTTGAAAACAGCAGGTCTGGGACAGGTAGGGGTTCCATAACCGCAGGCAGAACAGTTGAAACTGGGACAGCAGCAAGGCCAGGTGTACTGGGGACAGCAAGGAGTCATCATGCCCGGTAGTCCTGACGTATGGTCCTAGGGCTCAGTTCCTCCGAGAGAGAGAAAGAAAGAGAGAAGGAGAGAATTAGAGAGAGCCAAGATGTTCAAAATGTTCATAAATGACAAGCATGGTGAAATAATAATCAGGAATAAATGTCAGTTGGCTTTTCATAGCCGATCATTAAGAGTTGAAAACAGCAGGTCTGGGACAGGTAGGGGTTCCATAACTGCAGGCAGAACAGTTGAAACTGGAACAGCAGCAAGGCCAGGTGGACTGGGGACAGCAAGGAGTCATCATGCCCAGTAGTCCTGACGTATGGTCCTAGGGCTCAGGTCCTCCGAGAGAGAGAAAGAAAGAGAGAAGGAGAGAATTAGAGAGAGCATACTTAAATTCACACAGGACACTGGATAAGACAGGAGAAGTACTCCAGATATAACCAACTGGCCCTAGCCCCCCGACACAAACTACTGCAGCATAAATACTGGAGGCTGAGACAGGAGGGGTCAGGAGACACTGTGGCCCCATCCGATGATACCCCCGGACAGGGCCAAACAGGAAGGATATAACCCCACCCACTTTGCCAAAGCACAGCCCCCGCACTACTAGAGGGATATCTTCAACCACCAACTTACAATCCTGAGACAAGGCCGAGTATAGCCCACAAAGATCTCCACCACAGCACTAACCAAGGGGGGGGCGCCAACCCAGACAGGAAGATCACGTCAGTAACTCAACCCACTCAAGTGACGCACCCCTCCCTAGGGACGGCATGAAAGAGCACCAGTAAGCCAGTGACTCAGCCACTGTAATAGGGTTAGAGGTAAAGAATCCCAGTGGAGGGGAACCGGCCAGGCAGAGACAGCAAGGGCGGTTCGTTGCTCCAGAGCCTTTCCGTTCACCTTCACACTCCTGGGCCAGACTACACTCAATCATATGACCTACTGAAGAGATAAGTCTTCAGTAAAGACTTAAAGGTTGAGACCGAGTCTGTGTCTCTCACATGGGTAGGCAGACCATTCCATAAAAATTGAGATCTATAGGAGAAAGCCCTGCCTCCAGCTGTTTCCTTAGAAATTCTAGGGACAATTAGGAGGCCTGCGTCTTGTGACCGTAGCGTACGTGTAGGTATGTACGGCAGGACCAGCTCGGAAAGATAGGTAGGAGCAAGCCCATGTAACGCTTTATAGGTTAACAGTAAAACCTTGAAATCAGCCCTTGCCTTAACAGGAAGCCAGTGTAGGGAAGCTAGCACTGGAGTAATATGATCAAATTTCTTGGTTCTAGTCAGGATTCTAGCAGCCGTATTTAGCACTAACTGAAGTTTATTTAGTGCTTTATCCGGGTAGCCGGAAAGTAGAGCATTGCAGTAGTCTAACCTAGAAGTAACAAATGCATGAATTAATTTTTCTGCATCATTTTTGGACAGAAAATTTCTGATTTTTTTCAATGTTACGTAGATGGAAAAAAGCTGTCCTTGAAACAGTCTTGATATGTTCGTCAAAAGAGAGATCAGGGTCAAGAGTAACGCCGAGGTCCTTCACAGTTTTATTTGAGACGACTTTACAACCATCAAGATTAATTGTCAGATTTAACAGAAGATCTCTTTGTTTCTTGGGACCTAGAACAAGCATCTCTGCTTTGTCCGAGTTTAACTTCTTCAGGCTGCAATCCCGACATCGGGATTAATATGACAACAGCCACTGCAAGTGCAGGGCGCGAAATTCAAAATCTATTTTTGTAAAATATTTAACTTTCACACATTAACAAGTCCAATACAGCATTTGAAAGATAAACATCTTGTCAATCCAGCCAACATGTCCGATTTTTTAAAATGTTTTACAGAGAAAACACCACATATATTTATGTTTTTCACAGCACAAGTAGGATGAAGTAGCATGCACAAGCCAACCTAACTAACCTAAAACCAACCTAAATAACCTAGAAAAAACTACCTCAGATGACAGTCCTATAACATGTTACACAATAAATCTATGTTTTGTTCAAAAAAAATGCATATTTTAGCTATAAATCAGTTTTACATTACTGCTACCATCTTAGCCACCATCATAGCTACAGTCAGAAATCGCACGGCAGTAGCCAGAGAAAACAGACACCAACGTCAACTACTAATTTCACATCAGAAAAGATTTCAGAGAAATATATGGTGGATAGCTAATGAAAGAGAAAGATCTTGTGAATACAGACAATATTTCAGATTCTTTAAATGTTTTACAGCGAAAACACCACATATATTCATGTTAGCTCACCACCAAATACAAAAAGAGAGACAGATATTTTTCACAGCACCGGTAGCATGCAGCTAGCATGCAGCTAGCATGCAAAGCCAACCTAACTAACCTAGAACTAACCTAAATAACCTAGAAAAAACTCCCTCAGATGACAGTCCTATAACATGTTACACAATAAATCTATGTTTTGTTCGAAAAAGTTGAATATTTTAGCTATAAATCAGTTTTACATTACTGCTACCATCTTAGCCACCATCATAGCTACAGTCAGAAATCGCACGGCAGTAGCCAGAGAAAACAGACACCAACGTCAACTACTAATTTCACATCAGAAAAGATTTCAGAAAAATATATGGTGGATAGCTAATGAAAGAGAAAGATCTTGTGAATACAGACAATATTTCCGATTTCTGAAGTGTTTTACAGCGAAAACACAATATATCGTTATATTAGCTTACTACAATAGCTAACACACAGCAGCATTGATTCTAGTCAAACGCTAGCGATAGCACAGTTCGACAGATATATGAAAAAGCATCCCAAATTGGGTCCTTATCTTTGTTGATTTTCCATCAGAATGTTCTCCAAAGGGTCCTTTGTTCAGAACCGTGTTCATTTGGACCTAGAACGAACGATGTCCCTGTTGAATTAGCATGGCACACTGGCCATGCCGTGCTAACCTCTCCGTCTTGACAAAATTCTTGCGTCGCATCACGTCTAAAGTCCAGAATAAATTTCAATAATATAATTAAAGTATATTCAAAAAACATACTTTAGGATGAGATTGTGACATGTATCAAAGAAAATCGAAGCTGGAGGTCATATTCACCTATAACGAGTGTTTTCCAGGAGCGCAGTCAAGTTCCTACTTCGCGCCCAGAAAAAAATATAAAGTGCGCACTTATCACTCAAAGAGGTTCCTTTCAGTCCCTGACAGAGATAATCAAGTCATTTTTTCTCTCACTTCCGCATGACAACCAGGGGAAGATGTGTGACGTGTTTGTACAGTCCTAAGTGCCAAGGCCTTTTATAGAGAGTATCTTGAAGAGAGACATAGCTTCTTGGAAATGTCACTTTTTACAGAAAATGGGCTGTAAAAAGAGTTATGTTTCACTTAGAGAAATAATTAAACCTGTTTTAGAAACTAGAAGGTGTTTTCTATCCAAAGGTAATAAATAATATGCATATTGTACGAGCAAGAATTGAGTACGAGGCCGTTTGAAATGGCCACCTCTTTCCACTGCTTATACTTACTGCTGATTTTTGAGCCATAAGAGGTTAAAAGTAGAACGTTTTCAGCCATCCACTTCCTTATGTCTGAAACACAGGCTTCTAGCGAGGGCAATTTTGGGGCTTCACCATGTTTCATTGAAATGTACAGCTGTGTGTCATCCGCATAGCAGTGAAAGTTAACATTATGTTTTCGAATAACATCCCCAAGAGGTAAAATATATAGTGAAAACAATAGTGGTCCTAAAACGGAACCTTGAGGAACACCGAAATGTACAGTTGATTTGTCAGAGGACAAACCATTCACAGAGACAAACTGATATCTTTCCGACAGATAAGATCTAAACCAGGCCAGAACTTGTCCGTGTAGACCAATTTGGGTTTCCAGTCTCTCCAAAAGAATGTGGTGATCGATGGTGTCAAAGGCAGCACTAAGGTCTAGTAGCACAAGGACAGATGCAGAGCCTCGGTCTGACGCCATTAAAAGGTAATTTACCACCTTCACAAGTGCAGTCTCAGTGCTATGATGGGGTCTAAAACCAGACTGAAGCATTTCGTATACATTGTTTGTCTTCAGGAAGGCAGTGAGTTGCTGTGCAACAGCTTTTTCTAACATTTTTGAGAGGAATGGAAGATTCGATATAGGCCGATAGTTTTTTATATTTTCCGGGTCAAGGTTTGGCTTTTTCAAGAGAGGCTTTATTACTGCCACTTTTAGTGAGTTTGGTACACATCCGGTGGATAGAGAGCCGTTTATTATGTTCAACATAGGAGGGCCAAGCACAGGAAGCAGCTCTTTCAGTAGTTTAGTAGGAATAGGATCCAGTATGCAGCTTGAAGGTTTAGAGGCCATGATTATTTTCATCATTGTGTCAAGAGATATAGTACTAAAACACTTAAGTGTCTCTCCCGATCCCAGGCCCTGGCAGAGCTGTGCAGATCCAGGACAGCTAAGCCCTGGAGGAATACGCAGATTTAAAGAGGAGTCCGTAATTTGCTTTCTAATGATCATGATCTTTTCCTCAAAGAGGTTCATGAATATATTACTGCTGAAGTGAAAGCCATCCTCTCTTGGGGAATGCTGCTTTTTAGTTAGCTTTGCAACAGTATCAAAAAGAAATTTTGGATTGTTCTTATTTTCCTCAATTAAGTTGGAAAAGTAGGATGATCGAGCAGCAGTGAGGGCTCTTCGATACTGCACGGTACTGTCTTTCCAAGCTAGTCGGAAGACTTCCAGTTTGGTGTGGCGCCATTTCCGTTCCAATTTTCTGGAAGCTTGCTTCAGAGCTCGGGTATTTTCTGTATACCAGGGAGCTAGTTTCTTATGACAAATGTTTTTCGTTTTTAGGGGTGCAACTGCATCTAGGGTATTGCGCAAGGTTAAATTGAGTTCCTCAGTTAGGTGGTTAACTGATTTTTGTCCTCTGACGTCCTTGGGTAGGCAGAAGGAGTCTGGAAGGGCATCAAGGAATTTTTGTGTTGTCTGAGAATTTATAGCACGACTTTTGATGCTCCTTGGTTGGAGTCTGAGCAGATTATTTGTTGCGATTTCAAACGTAATAAAATGGTGGTCCGATAGTCCAGGATTATGAGGAAAAACATTAAGATCTACAACATTTATTCCATGGGACAAAACTAGGTCCAGAGTATGACTGTGGCAGTGAGTAGGTCCAGAGACATGTTGGACAAAACCCACTGAGTCGATGATGGCTCCGAAAGCCTTTTGGAGTGGGTCTGTGGACTTTTCCATATGAATATTAAAATCACCAAAAATTTGAATATTATCTGCTATGACTACAAGGTCCGATAGGAATTCAGGGAACTCAGAGAGGAACGCTGTATATGGCCCGGGAGGCCTGTAAACAGTAGCTATAAAAAATGATTGAGTAGGCTGCATAGATTTCATGACTAGAAGCTCAAAAGACGAAAACGTCATTTTTTTTTTTGTAAATTGAAATTTGCTATCGTAAATGTTAGCAACACCTCCGCCTTTGCGGGATGCACGGGGGATATGGTCACTAGTGTAACCAGGAGGTGAGGCCTCATTTAACACAGTAAATTCATCAGGCTTAAGCCATGTTTCAGCCATCACTAACATTGAGTGGCTGCTGCCAACATACTGACTCAATTTCTAGCCACTTTAATAATTAAAAATTTGATGTAATAAATGTATCACTAGTCACTTTAAACTACGCCACTTTATATAATGTTTACATACCCTACATTACTCATCTCAAATATATATACTGTACTCTATACCATCTACTGCATCTTGCCTATGACGTTCGACCATCACTCATCCATATATATTTTTATGTACATATTCTTCTTCATTCCTTTACACTTGTAGTTGTTATGAAATTGTTAGATTACTTGTTAGATATTACTGCGTGGTTGGAACTAGAAGCACAAGCATTTCACTACACTAGCATTAACATCTGCTAACTATGTGTATGTGACAAATAACATTTGATTTGATTTGACTGCCACTGACCTCGCACACTCGGTCATCACGAGCATAAATTAACTCAGAACGTCCTTGTTCTAACCTGTCATTGACCGACTGGTGACGCTTTCCCACATAAGCAGGTGCAGTTCTCATGGGAACGTCAGCCCTCAACCCCTTGCATGCCACATTCCTTCAAAAGGAGAGCCCTGTGCCCATGGCACAGCACAATGGAATCAGAGAGGACAATCTGCTGTCTGAGGTGCACCAAGTTTGCCGGCTCTTGGAAAGAAAAACAGAACAGAGCGAAACAGTTAGCAGCACACTGGAGTTCCTGTCCATGCTTAAACCTTACCAAGACTCCTTCGTGGACATCTATAAACTTTTACACATATCTGTCACATTGCCAGTAACCTCCGCGTCATGTGGCCTCCCGGGTGGCGCAGTGGTCTAGGGCACTGCATCGCAGTTCTAGCTGCGCCACCAGAGTCTCTGGGTTCGCTCCCAGGCTCTGTCGCAGCCGGCCGCGACCGGGAGGTCCGTGGGGCGACGCACAATTGGCATAGCGTCGTCCGGGTTAGGGAGGGTTTGGCCGGTAGGGATATCCTTGTCTCATCGCGCTCCAGCGACTCCTGTGGCGGGCCGGGCGCAGTGCGCGCTAACCAAGGGGGCCAGGTACACGGTGTTTCCTCCGACACATTGGTGCGGCTGGCCTCCGGGTTGGAGGCGCGCTGTGTTAAGAAGCAGTGCGGCTTGGTTGGGTTGTGCTTCGGAGGACGCATGGCTTTCGACCTTCGTCTCTCCCGAGCCCGTACGGGAGTTGTAGCGATGAGACAAGATAGTAATTACTAGCGATTGGATACCACGAAAATTGGGGAGAAAATGGGATAAAAAGAAAAAGAAAAAAAAGAAATAAAAAAGAAAAAAAAACTTTTACCGCACGCGGCGTGTAAAAACCTACCTGAGAAACAGAATGGCAAACCCTCAACTCAGCAACCTTGCCTGCCTGTCCAAATACGCAGAAAGAACCAAGGCCTGGATGTCCAGAAAATTATAGAGTAATTTGCACTGAGCCACAACAACAGACGCATCGTCCTTCTATAAAACAACACTTGGTGAGTAACTGAAAGGCCTTTTATTTATTGACATTTATTTATTGACAGAGCGCGCCTGTCTGGTGGTGGGAACATGATTCAATCGTGCTGATCTGGATCTGGATGGAACAAGAAGTCGCATGCATATTGTCAGCCAGTCGGCCTACAATTATTTTTGCAATAGAAATATAATGGCTAAGATTGTGATGATAGCCAGCTCGTTTTACACCATGTGTGCACGGTTGACAGGCCTAGGGTAAATGCACTTCTCGTCGTGGCTGCACTGTGGATATTATTCCTTTCATTTCTGATGTTGTGATAAGACATTTCATCATTAACATTATAACCAATGCACAGCAGGATGCATGTATATCGTCGGCCTACAAGTTATTTTGTTTGCAATAGAAATATAATCACTAAGACTGTGATGATAGCCAGTTCGTTTTACAAGTGTGTGCACAGTTAAGAGGCATAGGCTAAATGCATTGCACTTCTCGTTGTGGCGGCACTTTGGATATTATTAATTTCATTTATGACGTTGTGATAGCCATTTAATACGAAACATTATTACCAATGCACAGTTGTCTGATTATGCAAATGGTATAAATGCACTTCTTGTTGTTGTCGCATTTTGGATGTATTGTGTTGTTATTGCTGAAAGACTTCAGCACCGGACAGCCCGGTGCCCGGCCAGGGGACATCTGGGTTATGGCCATGCCAGTTCCTGGGACAACAAGGGAATGGCCATTTCATCCCTCTGTGCCAGAGAGAGCTTAGGGGGTTCTGCAAACAAAACCTGAGCACACATAGGATCACACAGTTCTGCCCTATACCACTCAGTATAAAACTCTACAGTCCGCTCCCGTATCTCCCCCACCACAGAGGTCCCCCGCCCATCAGACAGCCGTAGACAATGCATACCCTTGGCTTCACTGCTCTGTCTTTCCAAACCAAAGAAGAAGGAGCTGGAAGCATCCATCTCCTTGAGCATGGATAACCTAGCTCTTACAAGTCCTCCCTTTGCTTTAACCTGGAAAAACCTGCCCAGGTCCTTATGTAATCCAGCTAAATTAGTCCCACCATCTCTACCTCCATCTCACTAATGCTAAGCTCGAGTTCCCCCAATACTCTCTTAGCCTCTGAGGATGAGAGAGCTGTATACTGTTGACAGAAAAGCAGAATTTGGACTTTCCCCACATCCCACCATTGACTCAGAGACTCATACTCCTCTCTTCGCTGCCCCCACCTTTCCCAAAAAGTCTGGAAAACTGAGCAAAAGGTGGCATCTTGTAAGAGCTTTACATTAAACTTCGAATAGGATGCCTGCTGAGGCCCTGGTGAAATAGACAGCCGAGCCATGGTTATGTGATGATGTTAGCGCCGAATAGCCTATTAGTCTAATCGATCAAGTCAGGCTGCACTCACTCTAGCCCCAAAGACCTTCACCCATGTATACTGTCTTGTGTCGGGATGTCTAGTTCTCCAAACATCCACTAGGTCGAACTGATTAATGATGTCCCTTCACACCCCGAGTGAGGCTAAATGTGGCTCCTCCCCATTCTGTCTTTCGTAAAATCCATTGTATAGTTCCAGTCCTCGCCGACCATCAGCGTCTCCTCAGGCTCTACCTGTGAGAGTTCCTGTCTAAGACACCCAAATAGAAGCCCCCTCTCTCTCCCTGTGTTAGGCGCATACACATTTATAAAGACAAAACCCTTGTTGATAATTTCTGCTTTTACTACAAGCAGTCTACCCCTACACACCTCCTTCAAGGAGCACATTTTTACAGACAGACCGGTACAAAAAGGACACCACACCTTCCAAACCCCAGGAAACTCAAACACTGTCCTCTTCCTCCTTTAACTTTGAAAAAAAACTGTGGATATCGCTAAGCTAACAGTGTGTTAACCCTCCACCATAGAAAAGATAAATTGAACAACCAGAGAAGAGAGAGAGATGATTGAGACAGAGCGAGAGAGAGAGGGATGATTGGGACAGAGGGAGAGAGAGAGAGAGGGGGGGGGGGTGGATAGAGACAAGGAGAGAAAGAAAGAGGGATATGATAGAGAGGGAGAAAAAGATGGTTCCCCGACTTCCTAGTTCATTACTATTCCTTGATTAGTTTAATCACGGAATAATTACACATCGAGAATTGATTTGATAATATAACAGTCTTCACATTAATGATAGTCCAACATTACAACATATTGGAGCCCCTGTGCAAGGAATCTAAGATATAATGAGGCATTCATTTTTGATTCAGCCTATATACAATTGGAAAGCAGATTGCATTATGCACCTAGATTTTGTTATACACCATGGGAATTGTAGACAGGACTTGTTGACGTGTGTTTTGCCATTTCAACAATACATGGAGGTTTCCTCCGTGTTGTTTCTCTGACATAGTCAGTGTAGGGTTAGATTACATTTCTAGTGCCAGGACACGATCCAGCTAATTATCGAAATTTGACAAAAAGACATGTTGGGCCAAACGTGCTATTTCTGTCTCCCGTGTTTCAGAAGCGGGTAGACTCTGTAATTATTAATCTCTCGAGCGAGGACATAGGGCCAGCCGATTGAAATATGAGGAGATATTAGCTTGACCAAGCGATAATTATCTCTGTCTCTCACGTTTTCAGTAGCGTGAGTAGAACATGGTATATTTATTTGTTTACCGCGCGTTTCGGTAGTACATTGCGAAAAATAACGGCGAAAAGGTTTGAATGTAAGACGTTACTAGTAAAACCGTTCCCTTGTTTAAGGGGATGCTATGTTATGCTTGAAAGTGTACAGAGTACGATTAGCTTGCACGAGATGCTAAAGCTAAAAAAGGGAGAGCAGCCATTTTGTATTTCCCCTTTGTTCACACGGCAACAACGTGCATCTTGGGCGACGGAAGTCGCCCCTCTGTACTTCCGTTTGATTTCAGCTTTCTGTGATCAGTGACCCAGGAGATGAAGAATCAACAGTAATTAAAAAATATATATATATATTTCTATGTGACACCCAACGTGGTCTCACATTTATGACAAGTGGTTACTCTTCTGATATCCAGCCAATCTCAACTGATTGGATATTGTTGTCTCATTCAATTTAACTAAGAGGTCAAATTGCCAGACGTACCTTTTTCAAATGGACATTTTGAATAATATGCAAATTGATTGGTTTCTACAAATGAGACAATTTAAACTTATCCACATTAACCATGTTGCAGCTACGCTTTCAGGTTAATTAAAGTTGAATTCCCAAATACCCTATACAGGTTTGATTTATCATTAACATTGATTAATCAGTAAAATTTGCTTTTGCAAAGCTCATTCAGGACTAACCAGTACTGAAGGAAGTCCCGCCTCTTCAGCCTTCTGGATAAGTGACCCTGGTAGTGAATGTACCCTAAACATTTGAACTAGTGGTTACACCTTTGATAAATCAAGACAATTTCAATTGATTGGATATCATTGTCACATTTAATTTAATAAGTTAAATTGTCGAACATACCTTTTCAGGTTCTTTCAATTAAATGAGACATTTTTAACTTTCTCATATTAACCTAGATTAACCAACTTCTCAGGTTAATTAAAATTGAATTCCCAGTTGCCTATACAGGTATGATTAATCATTATCGTTGATTAATCAAGTCAATTTGTTTTTGCAAATTCATTCACGTCCAACTCCCACATTACTGATAGAGTACTGATGGTTCATTAACGTCTATAAATAGATTATCGTATTCCAAAACCAAACTTTGGAAAAATAGGAACAATTATTTTCCTCCTCTCAAATGTTCAAATAATGTGCAAGCTATCAGAGGGAGTGGTCCTGACTCCCCCGCTAATTAGTGAACCCTCATCCATAAAAGGATTGATCTCTGACCTCAGCATCCATACCAACCCTAACTATGTTATTAGCGGAAAAACAGTAGAAATCGTGACAAATGCTTTCAAAAATCAACCTTCGGGCGCAGGCCTTGTAAAGGTTCTCTCCAGTTTAGCCCTGATGTCTTGCCATCCAAGATTGGCATCGTTCCAATACCACAGTGCACAGCTGAAGCACAGGCGGGACACGGTAGACATAAAGGGACATGTGGAGAGAACCGGGAAACCAATGGCAAAAGCAGAAAAGGGAAAAATTCTGCTAGCTATGGAACTGCGTTTGAAAACGGAACAATTTAATGTAATTGCAAATACTTATGACGGAGGAGTACAAACTCTTCAACAAAATCGTCTTCCACAGGAACAAAATCGCATTCTACAGAAACAACTTGATTTAGCCAAAACTAAATACGTTGATGTCTACGGAGAACTAGATAAATCTGAGTGCACAACTTGATAACATGCATGCAGTTTTGTTGAACGTTACTCAAAGTAACAATGTTCTACTCCAAATGCTGCAGACCACAGACAATCAGTTAATTAACACAATGACTAAGTTGGATGACAGGTCAGCAGAATTCATTGAAGTCGCTGACCAAATGAATGATGAGATAACTCAGGTGATGAAGATGGAAATATTGATTTCTAAGCAAGCGGAGGAAATCTCATCACTGAATCTCTCGCTCCATACTCAAGACCTCTATCTGCAAATAATGACAGATAAGTTTGAGACCGAAAGGAGCAAGTGCGACACTCATTTGTCCAAAATCGGTACACGAAGCTCTGAAGTGGACTCTGCAATGCATAAGAATACCACCCTTGGGTACAATCTGGTGGAAATCCAGAACGGTCACGCGCTACAGCGTGACTACCCAACCAAGCAACCAGAGCCCGGTACTTAAAGGAGTGAAGACGATAGAATGTTTCAGACTTTGCCTCCCTCATGTGTGTCCCTCAGTCTTCTCCTCTTGGCCTTTTGGACCCAATTTACCCACAGGATGATGCCAACCCTCTCCGCCCGCTTGGTGCGGAACGTTTGGTGCCCACGTTGGCTTGCCTATCTTACTACTCAGAGAGCTTGCAAGCACAGCTTTTGAGGCATCAAAATCTCGTAATGCTAAAAGCCCTGACCACTCGGTTTTGAAGTTTGACCAGGAGCACCCACTCCAGTTAGAGGGTGCATTATCAGGTATTGAAGTGTTGAGAGATGACGCACAACAACCGTTTCTCCCAAGAAACCACGAATCCAATAATCCCCGCAGTTGAAATAACTGTAAAGTTTGTCGCCATCGAAATGACTACCGCTACAATCGACCTATTCACTACATTCCTGCACCCAACCCCCACAAAGTGTCAGAGCACAAGGGTAACAAAGGGTTAAAGGACAATCAAAATGTAGACCAATGTTGTCTAGAAGTTCCACTAGGTGAAGAACTAAAGCGAGAACATTTTGAAAAAAGGGTACAAGGACTAAACTGGGAATTGCCGGACACCAGGTCCGCAGGAATGAACAAACTTAACAAAGGAAATTAAAAATCGAATTTCTCCCGCTCTCACTCGAGACCCTATCCAGGGCCCACTCGATCAAGAAACAAGCCCACAGGCTTTGTCTATAGACTCTGATACAAAGGTTGCGAAGAAAAAGGTCAAAAGCTTGGCTAAAGCCAAGCCAACTCAAAATCCGAAAAGTCAATCATCTTTCACCTTGAACAGAAATGGCACATCACATCGTTGCGAACGACCACTCCACTTGTAGGGAATATGTCCACTAAACGCGACTCTAAACGGCCATACATGGAAACAGTCCTGGAGGACTGCTTAACTTGTCACGCGCTAATTGATTCGGGCGCAACAATATTGCTCATCTCTCAAACATTGTTTGATGAACTCAAAAGGGTTTTGAAGCCAACTAAACGTTGGTTAAAAGTGGAACGATGCAACACTGCACTTCGAGGTTTCACTCAGACTACCTCACCTCTCACATTGAGAATCATGCTGAAACTACACTTCCAGGACATATCGCTCATTCACCCTGTGTATGTAACCAGTCTCGAATCGGAACCCCTGCTACTCAGAGCAGACTTGATGGATCGGTTACTCCTGAGACTACGTGCAAGACTGTATGAGGCAGCCAGAGCAGAAAACAAATCTAGTTGTTAAACTCCTATATGAGAACAGTGAAGAGCAGACAGGCCCCTAGATGGGGTTAATCTTAGAACATATCTAAGAAATTACAGTATTCCAGTGGACTTCCACCTCCAGAAAAAATGGGGAAAATAACCATGCCTTGCCATGTATAGTTTCAACTACAATGCAACTAGTAAAATCCTCTAATCATGTGTTCCAGGAGGATAACATTTCAGAATAAATCGGTAGGATAACTGGTCCCCTTGAGTACCAGTACCAATGCCAGCACAGTCAGTCCAGCAACAATCAATAAGAGGGTTAGAGACCTCACAAGCCAAATTGCTATTGATAACAGCGATAGAGGAGTTAGTAGTCACTCAGATTGCAACACGTGTAAGGGAATCTCCAGAACACTCTTCTGATGGTTAACACACATGCCACTAATAAATAGAACCCTCCATTCAGGTGGAAAGTTATTAAAAGTCATGAACTGTGATCACACTGCGTACAACTGTTTCAGTGTTTATAGAGTACTTCCGTCGTGAGTTTAGCTCATCCATGAATAACATAGCTATGAAATAGACTCCTTCGTAGTAAAACTACTACAGGTCCCCTTAACACATGTCTTGAGGTTGACATCAATTCTTACTGACCTACAGTCATTGATATGGAAATTATCTGATGACGTCAGACTCATTCTGAACAGGTTGCAGCCTCCCCGGATACTTGGTTTCTTTACCTTGGTATGTGCGCTTGTGTAAGCACAAACACACACGAAACGGAACATTTAATGAGGAGTTATGCTCGGATCACTTAAGGGTCCAAACAAAATACCAGCCTTAGTAAAGTTGAAAATTTACTCTGAGGCCTTTGACTCTACAGCTACAGTACTCACCAGTTTCTCCACAGAGGTCCATAGGTCATCCCTGTAGACTGCCCGAAACTGGTGCCTTACAGCTGTAAATTTATCATTGAGTTATCAACTTAGAAACGCCCTAGATATGACACTAGATAATGCCATGATAGGGACATTTTGCCAAGACTTTGGACGTATATAGAAAACAGTCCAATTAGATGATTAAGGTGTGATAACTATATTTTGTATATCTTTTGTTTATGCTTTCATTCCTTTTCATTTCATTTCCTCTAACACTTAGGAAGTGATAGAGCCATAAACAAGTTCCCCATATAACCATCACTTAGTGCCACAACGCCGCTCATCTGGGAAGAAATGCAACTATGTATTTCATGAGTGTGTGTGCGTTGTTAACATCTGCCTAAGTTACTGCCTAGATCCACCAGCCTGAATGACCAGGCGACGGGTCCGGCACGGCGATCTCAATCCAGACATCCGCTGCCCATCCTTGTGGCGGCCTGCTCCATTTGCAGAAAGCCTACCAGGGTAAACCACCAGGGGGGGAACTGCTACGCTGATCCACAAACATGTTGCAACTTGCAGGATCAAGTATAAAACCCACTTCCGACAAAATTTACATTAGACCAGAGAGCATGGAGCGGTAGCTACATGTTGAAATAGTTGGCAATTTAAATAAAGACCAGTTAGGTGCAGGACCAGCTGAATACGTTACAAATGGTTGAGAAATCTACCACTCTATAGACCAAGCAGACAAAGGCATGAGCCGGAGGTTGTAAAATGGTTTAAACTACAACTCTACCAAAGGACAAGACCAGAGAACGTGGGGATCATCCCCATGCTGAAATGGTTAAGAAATCTACAAACTAAAGACCAAATATTCAGTCTGCAGGTGTTTAAGTACTTTAGTCTGGTAAACGTAACCGATCGAACGACCGAATGGTACTCTAAAAGATCCATTCTGGAGAACATTTCCTTATCAAGTGACCAGGGGTACGTCTGATGTATCCATTACAAAAGACACTATCCAGACCCCACTGAGAAAACTACAACCACGCAAGACTTTGATCACTGGTGGACAAACCAAAGACTTTCTGTCGACTGACTATCCAGCAGACGGACCGGCGATCACGGAGGGACAACAAAGGCATACACTCGTAAATATGTCAATTGCAATTTATTTTCTAATGAGCGGCTGTTCATGTGCAAAGGGTTAGCATTTCCATGAGTGTAGTTATCAACTATATATCTGTGTTGTTTCTCTGACATTCCCGCTCTTGAGCTGTCCCCACCCCTTTCCTTTGTCTACCAAGCCATTATATTGGTTTCATCCACTAGGGACTTTTTAGTGTATCATTATCAAGTGAGTAACCAATGTAGAACCTATCCTGTGTGTGTTTATGTCATTCTGTGTGATTATTTAGTTAGTTAGTAAATTTGTATTTTGTATATCACTGATTCATAATTTATGCTAGGGTTCGTGCAGATATCCAAGGGTTTGCGACATGCATAATATAACTGATGAGGTAATAATACATTAATAAATGACTGTAATCGATAAGATATGAAAATATCTGAAGAGAGTTAAATTCGGGAAATTGTAACTCTTTAAACAACATTTCCCGTGGTGCCCCGACTTCCTAGTTAATAACTATTCTTTGATTAGTGATAGATCAGTATTGTTGAAACATTGGACTATCTTTGTCTCTCTCCTTCTTTCTCTCACACAAACACACTGTCTAAATTGCTCTCAATTGGAGCATAGGGTAATTTCAGAGTCGATTCAGGCAGTCATCATCATCATCATTACCAGTCTTTTTACGACTGATAATCTTATCTCAACACACCATGTCACACACACACAGAGATTGTGCTCTCTTAACTGTGTCTCTGCCGGGCCAATCAAATGATAATACAATTGTTAGATCGGTCTCAAAAGCCCACTGAGTAAAGCAGAGGGAATTAGATGATACTGCCAGACATAGGCCTTCATGAGACAAACAATTGTTCACACATGCATGCAGATAGACATTCACTCCTTCTGTCTCTTCACACTCTTTTTCACACACGCACGCACATTCACATCTGCTGACGTCTAGTTCCTGCTTCTGTCAGCAGTAAGAGGCAATAGAGGAAGTATGCATTCCAAATGGTACCCTATTCTCTATTTAGTGCACTACTTAAGACCAGGGACCATATGGAATCAAATGACATTTGGGATGCAACCTAAGTGAATTTGGATAACAGTTACTTTGGTTTTTCTTTATTTTTACTATTTTCTACATTGTATAATAATAGTGAAGACATCAAAACTATGAAATGTGGAATAATGTAGTAAACCCAAAAAGTGTTAAACAAATCAAAATATATTTTATATTTGAGATTCTTCAAAGTAGCCACCCTTTGCCTTGATGACAGCTTTGCACACTCTTGGCATTCTCTCAACCAGCTGCACCTGGAATTCTTTTCCAACAGTATTGAAGGAGTTCCAACATATGCTGAGCACTTGTTGGCTGCTTTTCCTTAACTCTGCGGTCCAACTCATCCCAAACGATCTCAAGTGGGTTGAGGTCTGGTGATTGTGGAGACCAGGTCATCTGATGCAGCACTCCATCACTCTCCTTCTTGGTCAAATAGCCCTTACACAGCCTGGAGGTGTGTTGCGTCATTGTCCTATTGAAAAACAAACGATAGTCCCATTAAGCGCAAACCAGATGTGATGGTGTATTGCTGCAGAATACTGTGGTAGCCATGCTGGTTAAGTGTGCTCTGAAATCTAAGTTAATCACTGACAGTGTCACCACCAAAGCTCCCCCACACCATCACACCTCCTCCTCCATGCTTCACGGTGGGAACCACACATGCGAAGATCATCCGTACTCTGCGTCTCACAAAGACACGCCGGTTGGAACCAAAAATCTCAAATTTGGACTCATCAGACCAAAGGACAGGTCGTGTTTCTTGGCCCAAGGAAGTCTTCTTCGTATTGGTGTCCTTTAGTAGTGGTTCCTTTGCAGCAATTCGACCATGAAGGCCTGATTCATGCAGTCTCCTCTGAACAGTTGATGTTGAGATGTGTCTGTTACTTGAACTCTGTGAAGAATTTATTTGGGCTGCAATTTCTGAGATTGGTAACTCTAATGAATTTATCCTCTGCGGCAGAGGTAACTCTGGGTCTTGCTTTCCTGTGGCGGTCCTCATGAGAGCCAGTTTCATCATAGCGCTTTATGTTTTTTGCGACTGCACTTGAAGAAACTTTCAAAGTTCTTGCAATTTTCTGGATTGACTGACCTTCATGTCATAAAATAATGATTGACTGTCACTTCTCTTTGCTTATTTGAGCTGTTCTTGCCATAATATGTACTTGGTCTTTTACCAAATAGGGCTATCTTCTATATACCACCCCTACCTTGTCACAGCACAACTGATTGACTCAAATGCATTAAGATAGAACGAAATGACACAAATTCACTTTGAACAAGGTACATCTGTTAATTGGAATGCATTCCAGGTGACTGCCTCAGGAAGCTGGTTGAGAGAATGCCAAGAGCGTGCAAATCTGTCATCAAGGCAAAGGGTGGCTATTTGAAGAATCCCAAATAGAAAATATATTTTTATTTTTTGGTTACTACATGATTCCATATGTGTTATGTCTTCACTATTATTCTACAACATAGACAATAGTAACAATAAAGAAAACCCCTTTAATGAGTAGGTGTGTCCAAACTCTCTCCATATCTCTCTCTAGGCCTCTGTAATATGCATAACTGAGTGTGAGTGTGTGTGTGAGTGTGAGTGTGAGTGTGAGTGTGAGTGTGAGTGTGAGTGTGTGTGTGTGTGTGTGTGTGTGTGTGTGTGTGTGTGTGTGTGTGTGTGTGTGTGTGTGTGTGTGTGTGTGTGGAATCAGATGTCCAAACCCTTAAGTTAAGTTCAGGCTTTAAATCCCAATGGTTAAGTTAATTAAGGTTTGGGGGTTGGGTTAAAACAATAACAACTCCACGCTTGAACGCACAACCCTTGGGGCCAGAGCTCATGGTTTACGCCCATCCACAACACCCTAGCCAACCCAGAGCCTACTTGATGGTAATAGCGCTCACCGTTGCCCCTAGTGACTGGTTTTAACATTATCCTCTGACATCCTGCTTACCTGGATGGAGGTCTAATTCGCAGTGGATCTTGAGCGACTTGGCCGATTCTAATACCCAGAGTGCTTTGCAGGAAAGATGAATGAAGGAGTCCGCTTCAAAAGGACTGGGCGAAGTCATCAATGAACAGCTAGACACACACACACACACCTCATCTGTGTTCCTATTACGCGCTGTGATTCACACATTCATAAAAACGTGTGTGTGTGTGTGTGTCTGCGTGTTTTGTGCTTTCCCAGTATGTTGTAAGCTACTACAATCAAGCTTATTGCACTATTTCATACACAATAGCCACTGCAGAGGCACTGCACAAACGCCGAAAAGGCGTGAATCAGGTAGAGAGAGAGCGAATGAGAACTCACCATGGGAGTGGTGCGGAGGAGGGGAGTGGAGGATAGGGGGATGACAGAGAGCGCGTGGGCCGGGGAATTTCCTGCACAAAAGGTGTGATTGTGTAATTGTGTCCCATGAGAGAGAGAGAGCAAGAGAGAAATATGAGTGCATATACTGTAGTTATAGCCTCCCTCACACCTTGACAAGTAACTCAACTTACTACTCACATTTACTATTCACAAGGGCAATTAACTTAAATCTTCTGAAACTGAAGTTCAACACTTGATCTGAATGATCTCAATTGGGCTAGGATGAAAGGAAACGAGATGCAGGCGTCGACCTTGTGTTTGTGTGTGAGTGTGTGCGTGCGCGCGTTCACGTGCGTGGGCACCGAACACAGAGATCCTCTTCTACCTATCTAAACATGGATTCGTGTTGTTTATGGAAACTGGAGAAACCGGATTTCATTATCAATATTCAGTCCATGATTCACAGAACCCATCGACACAGCGTGACCTTAGTGAGCTTCTGACGTCACCAAGGGAGAATCGTCGTCAACGTGTCCATGCAGAGAGTGGTGCGCATAGTAGGCTATGCACGGCTGGAGGAGAGCGGCAAGTGGCAGAGGTGGTTACACTGCTTACAGCGTTGAAGCAATGCTAACGAAAGGATAGCGTCAGATGACTGCACCGCGCTCCTCAAGTACTACTCTACAGAAAGGAAATCTAGATTTTTATTTCTTATATCCAGCGGCGTAAAAGACGAAAAAGGACATAAAGAACTAGTAATTGTATTTATTTTTTTCTTCTTCTCTGTCTCTCTGTCTTTGTGGCGTTGTCTCTCCTCTCCCCTTCCCCATCTCTCTTCTCCATCATCTCTCTCTCTCTCTCTCTCTCTCTCTTTCTCTCCCTTGCTCAACAGTCACGGACTGCGCTGGGGGGAAAGGCAATGCAGTTGAATGAAACTGGGGTATTGTTCGTGGTGGGAGATGCGCATATGGAATGATGCTATGTCTTTAGCGTACAGATGCATATGTTGTTTATTAATAAATAGTTTGTTGACAATAAAAAAACAATGACAGAAAACAAAAGATTTATAAATAGAAACCATCAAATGGAAATTGCATTGCGGGTTTTGTGACCTTCTCAGTCCTTTGCAGTGTGTCGGTGTGTACTGTATGGGTGTGCATGTGCGTGTGTATCCCTATGTGCGCGTGCGTGTGCTTAGTAGACAGGGAGGGAGTGAGGGAAAGGAGGGAGGGTTAGAGAGGAGAGGATACATTTGTGAATGGAGCTTGCTGGCTGTGCGCGCGCTGGCAGAGTTAAAATTAGCTCTGTGTTTTTTTTTGTCTGTGCAGCGTGTCAGTCAGACTAGAATCAAAACGATCTCGCAGATTTTAAACGTTTTTTTCTAAAAATAGAATAAATCACTGCAAGGTGATAGCTCCAAGCCTAATACGAAGGCTGACTTTCTGTCCCATTTTTCTGGTAAGAATATCATATATGGATGTATTTTTTTCTATTCCATTTGGACATGTTTTATATGTCGCTGCTGCTGCAATGGGGATTATATTTAGCTAATACTGTTTTTTTAGGTTACTAGTGTTTTTGTTATTTCTGTTCCATTCAAGGAGGAACAAAAGGAAAACAATTTCATGGTAAATCAATGCGGTATGTAGAAAAGCCATATAAGGATGCATGTTTAAACTACCAGGCAACATCTTGTGTTGTGCAATGTATGTGTAAGTGTCTCCAGTATCTATGTACTGAATAACGTATATCTATGCATTAAATATGATCTGTATGTTTGCAACATGAAGGTGGTATTACAAGGAAACATGCATTTAGTGTTGTAATGTGTGTTAAATGTGTTACAGTAGGCTATATACACTCACTTGCCAGTTTATTAGGTATACCCATCTAGTACCGGGTCGGACCCCCCTTTGCCTCCAGAACATTCTGTATTCTTGGGGCATTCTACAATGTGTTGGAATGTTGGTCCATGCTGATGCGATGGCATCACGCAGTTGATTCAGATTGGACACCGGTACATTCATGCTGCAAACAGCCCATTCCAGCTCATCCAAAATATGTTCTATTAGGTTGAGGTCTGGGGACTGCACGACCCACTCAAGTAAACTGAACTTGGCATTGTTTTTCCACTCCTCAATTGTCCAGTATTGTTGATTGCCCACTGGAGCTGCTTCTTCTTGGTTTTGGCCGATAGGAGTGGAACCCGGTGTGGTCGTCTGCTGCAATAGCCCATCCGTGACAAGGTTCGACGAGTTGCCGTTCTGCACTTCACTGTTGTACTGTGCCATTATTTGTCTGTTTGTGGTCTGCCTGTTAGAGTGCAAGATTCTTGCCATTCTCCTTCAACCTCTGTCATCAGCCCATAGGACTTTTTTTGTTTGTTGCACCATTCTCTGTAAAAAGCCAAGGAGGGTGGCCATTTATGAGACACTGGATCCGGAGCGCCTGGCACCGACGATCATACCATGCTCAAAGTCGCATAGGTCACTTGTTTTGCTCATTCTAAAGTTCAATCGAACAGTAACTGAATGCCTCGATGCCTGTCTGCC
Source organism: Salvelinus alpinus (assembly GCF_045679555.1). Classification (NCBI taxonomy): domain Eukaryota; kingdom Metazoa; phylum Chordata; class Actinopteri; order Salmoniformes; family Salmonidae; genus Salvelinus; species Salvelinus alpinus. The sequence goes on along the minus strand of NC_092096.1, from coordinate 48,186,453 downwards.
TGCTTTATTTAACAAGCCACGGCCACTTTACTCACTGTCTGCAGGAGCGATCCATTTTCGTGAACAGGGTGGTGTACCTACTAGACTGTCCAGTGAGTGTATATAGGCTGTGTGTAGCACATATCGCTATGTATATAAACATATAGGATCTGTATATAGGGTATATTATGGTGGTTTTACAAAGAAGCATGCATATTGTGCTTTGTTGCAATGTCTGTTTATGTGTCACTAGCAGTAGGCTATATAGACAGTATAAATTGGCTGTAGGCTATGTAGAGCATATCATATTAATCTATACATATTGTGTTGTGTAATGTGTTATTAGCAGTAGTCTACACAGTGCCTTCAGAAAGTATTCATACCCCTTGACTTATTCCACATTGTGTTGGGTTACAGCCTGAATTCAAAATGAATTAAATTGACAATACCCCATAATGACAAAGTGAAAACATGTTTTTAGAAATGTTTGTTTTAGATGCATGTCAGCAAAGACACTACACAACACAATACATTCATTGCACTATAAAGGCGACAAGCAGTGCCCACAAACATTTAGGGCCCACATAAAGCTGTCCCAACAGCAGAGCTTTCTATTCAGCACAATGGAGTGAATCCTTACCACCGCTACACCTGGCTATCAGCGGAGCCTTGTCTGGCAGCGAAACAATTAATTCAGTCTCGTTTACTGCTTTAAAAAAAAAAAACAGCTGGTATGGCTGACTTGCTTAAACAAATGTGGTTTCTACTGACAAGTGAGATGTACAAACTATGGCATGAGGGAACGATGAGCAGATAAGAAGCGTTCCATAATTTCGATTAAGACATTAACGAGCGAGCTACAGTAAGATGGACCTAGTCAATATAACTATGTGTTCAGCACTTTTGAAATATACAGCGACAGAATGCAGAACATGGGCTGCTCTTACAGTATTTTCCCTGTACACCAAGTCAGAACCGTAGGATAAATAAAGGGGGCATATAAACAGACAATGAAACCTCTTACAATATTAGATGATGACATTTCTCAAAAACAGGTTATAGGCTACATGTGCAGCACCACCGAGTCAGAACAGTAACATTAGGCGAAAATAAGAGGTGAAAATAGACCAACATATTAGGGTGAGGAACATGGGCTACTAACAGCTTACTACACAACATATACTTAGTATTACATTTTAGCTACAGTATACATATCTCCCTTGCATATTACATAATTTATGCAGCAGCATACAAGACATTTTTGGACTCACCTTGGCTTGTGATGTGCTCACTGAATGTGGCGCGGCGGTCTATTGTGGGCAGATTTTGGCATCAAATTTTGGCATCAAAGTCTGGCACTCTCTGGTATTATGGTGGGAACTCGAAGAGAAAAAAAACACACAGCCACTCCATTGAATAGCAGGCTACTGGTTTCTTTGCAATACTTGCCGTTAGCCACTTCCAAAGGACTCATTATTGAATTTGCAAATGTCCAACTTCTTGTGAAATCTTTGTGTCCAATGGCCAATGAGCACCGATACGGTTTATCTATAATTTCTCTTCATTATTTCACTTCATATGACAAGGATTAAAAAGGATTTCCCAGTAGATTGTCGACTTGATTCGCCCGACTAGCATCACTACTCTGGACGGTTCTGACTTAGAATATGTGGACAACTATAAATACCTAGGTGACTGGCTAGACTGTAAACTCTCTTTCCAAACTCATATTAAGCATCTAAAATCCAAAGTTAAATCTAGAATTGGCTTCCTATTTGGTAACAAAGCATCCTTCACTCATGCTGCCAAACATACCCTCGTAAAACGGACTATCCTACCGATCCTTGACTTCGGCAAAGTCATTTACAAATTAGCCTCCAACTCTCTACTCAGCAAATTGGATGCAGTCTATCACAGTGCCATCCGTTTTGTAACCAAAGCCCCATATACTACCCACCACTGCGACCTGTATGCTCTCGTTGGTTGGTCCTCACTACATATTCGTCGCCAAACCCACTGGCTCCAGGTCATCTATAAGTCTTTGCTAGGTATAGCTCCGCCTTATCTCAGCTCACTGGTCACCATAGCAACACCCACCCGTAGCACGTGCTCCAGCAGGTATATTTCATTGGTCATCCCTAAAGCCAACACCTAATTTGGCCGCCTTTCCTTCTAGTTCTCTGCTGCCAATGACTGGAACGAATTGCAAAAATCACTGAAGTTAGAGACTTATATCTTCCTCACTAACTTTAAGCATCAGCTGTCAGAGCAGCTTACCGATCGCTGCAGCTGTACCCAGCCCATCTGTAAATAGACCATCCAACCAACTACCTACCTCATCCCCATATTTGTTTGAGTTTTTCTGCTCTTTTCCACACCAGTATTTCTACTTGCACATCCTCACCTGCACATATATCACTCCAGTGTAAATTGCTAGATTGTAATTACTTCGCCAATATTGGCCTATTTATTGCCTTACCTCCTTACTTCATTTGCACATACTGTATATTGTATATTGTACTGTACAATTTTTCTATTGTGTTATTGACTGTACGTTTGTTTATCCCATGTGTAACTCTGTGTTGTTTTTTTTGCCGCACTGCTTTGCTTTATCTCGGCCAGGTCACAGTTGTAAATGAGAACTTGTTCTCAACTGGCCTACTTGGTTAAATAAAGATTAAATAAAAAATATATAGATTTTTTTTTAAATTATGATTCTGATGTTGCCATGATCAGTCCAATCAAAGCTACTGTACATGTAACGTGATTTGACATCATCTTATCTGTGGCTAATGACCTTGAGCCTTTTTGGAAGGGCACTTGTAATATAACTCTATGGCAGGGCCCAACTGGCTGATATTTTGGATGTCTACCCTTACTAAGGACTTAAACTTGGCAATGACGTAGTGTCCCCATGAGTGACAGAACACTTAGCCAATCACTGCGCAATGCTTCTATATTTTGCTGGCTCGCCCCACCACCACAGAAAGCACTGAGCTAGGCTGAAACACCTGTAATTTGGAGCTGCCTTACTCAATAAAACAAAAAAGAGACCATGTATGTATGCGGCTTTATTAACTCAATGATATATATATATTTTTTACATTGTTTGCAAACTGATAAGTGACACGTATTAATGCCAAAATAACACGCAGAACAAGCAATCCCCCCCCCAAAAAAATATTTGTATTTTATTTTAGCTAAAAATGTGGGGCTATGCCCAACCTGCCCTGAATGACGGGCCGCTGCTGTACATACGTACTCACACGCCTGAGTCAATGCTTTGTACAACCACCTTTGGCATCGATAAAAAAAAAGAAGTTTATCTTTTTTATGTCACCTTTATTTAACCAGGTATGCTAGTTGAGAACAAGTTCTGATTTACAACTGCGACCTGGCCAAGATAAACAAAGCAGTGCGACACAAACAACAACACAGAGTTACACATGGAATAAACAAACATACAGTCAATAACACAATAGGAACAAAGTATATACACCGTGTGTGCAAATGAGGTAGGATAAGGGAGGTAAGGCAATAAATAGGCCATAGTGGCGAAATAATTACAATATAGAAATTAAACACTGGAGTGATAGATGTGCAGAAGATGAATGTGCAAGTAGAGATACTGGGGTGCAAAGGAGCAAAATAAATAAATAACAGTATGGGGATGAGGTAATTGGATGGGCTATTTACAGATGGGCTACGTACAGGTGCAGTGATCTGTGAACTGCTCTGACAGCTGGTGCATAAAGTTAGTGAGGGAGATAGAAGTCTCCAGCTTCAGTGATTTTTGCAGTTTGTTCCAGTCATTGGCAGCAGAGAACTGGAAGGAAAGGCGGCCAAAGGGGGAATTGGCTTTGAGGCTGACCAGTGAAATATACCTGCTGGAGCGCGTGCTACGGGTGGGTGCTGCTATGGTGACCAGTGAGCTGAGAAGGTGGGTTTTACCTAGAAAAGACTCATAGATGACCTAAAGCCAGTGGGTTTGGCAACGAATATGAAGCGAGGGCCAACCAACGAGAGCATACAGGTCGCAGTGGTGGGTAGTATTTGGGGCTTTGGTGAAATAACAGATGGCACTGTGATAGACTGCATCCAACTTGCTGAGTAGAGTGTTGGAGGCTAATTTGTAAATGACATCGCCGAAGTCAAGGATCAGTAGGATAGTCAGTTTTACGAGGGTATGTTTGGCAGCATGAGTGAAGGATGCTTTGTTGTGAAATAGGAAGCCGATTCTAGATTTAATTTTGGATTGGAGATGCTTAATGTGAGTATAGAAGGAGAGTTTCCAGTCTAACCAGACACCTAGGTATTTGTAGTTGTCCACATATTCTAAGTCAGAACCGTCCAGAGTAGTGATGGTGGGCGGGCGGGTAGCGATCGGTTGAAGAGCATGCATTTCATTTTACTTGCATTTAAGAGCAGTTGGAGGCCACGGAAGGAGAATTGTATGGCATTGAAGCTCGTCTGGAGGTTAACACAATGTCCAAAGAAGGGCCAGAAGTATACAGAATGGTGTTGTCTGCGTAGAGGTGGATCAGAGAATCACCAGCAGCAAGAGCGACATCATTAATGTATACAGAGAAGAGAGTTGGCCCGAGAATTGAACCCTGTGGCACCCCCATAGAGAGTGCCAGAGGTCCGGACAACAGGCCCTCCGATTTGACTCACTGAACTCTGTCTGAGAAGTAGTTGGTGAACCAGGCGAGGCAGTCATTTGAGAAACCAAGGCTGGTGAGTCTGCCGATAAGAATGTGGTGATTGACAGAGTCGAAAGCCTTGGCCAGGTCGATGAATACAGCTGCACAGTATTGTCTCTTATCAATGTCAGTTATGATATCATTTAGGACCTTGAGGGTGGCTGAGGTGCACCCATGACTAGCTCAGAAACCAGATTGCATAGCGGTGACGGTACGGTGGGCTTCGAAGTGGTCGGTGATCTGTTTGTTAACTTGGCTTTCGAATACCTTAGAAAGGCAGGGTAGGATAGATATAGGTCTGTAGCAGTTTGGGTCTAGAGTGTCTCCCCCTTTGAAGAGGGGGATGACCGCGGCAGCTTTCCAATATTTGGGGATCTCAGACGATATGAAAGAGAGGTTGAACAGGCAAGTAATAGGGGTTGCAACAATTTCGGTTGATCGTTTTAGAAAGAGAGGGTCCAGATTGTCTAGCCCGGCTGATGTGTAGGGGTCCAGATGTTGCAGCTCTTTCAGAACATCAGCTATCTGGATTTGGGTGAAGGAGAAATGGGGGAGGCTTGGGCAAGTTGCTGTGCGGGGTGCAGGGCTGTTGACCGGGGTAGGGGTAACCAGGTGGAAAGCATGGCCAGCCGTAGAGAAATGCTTCTTGAAATTCTTAATTATTGTGGATTTATCGGCGTTGACAGTGTTTCCTAGCCTCAGTGCAGTGGGCAGCTGGGAGGAGGTGCTCTTATTCTCCATGGACTTTACAGTGTCCCAGAACTTTTTGGAGTTTGTGTTACAGGATGCAAATTTCTGTTTGACAAAGCTAGCCTTTGCTTTCCTAACTGCCTGTGTATATTGGTTCCTAACTTCCCTGAAAAGTTGAATATTGCGGGGGCTATTTGATGCTAACGCAGTATGCCACAGAATGTTTTTGTGCTGGTCAAGGGCAGTCAGGTCTGGAGTGAAGCAAGGGCTATATCTGTTCATGGTTCTACATTTTTTGAATGGGGTATTCTTATTTAAGATGGTGATGAAAGCACTTTTAAAGAATAACCAGGTATCCTCTACTGACGAAATGAGGTCAATATCCTTCCAGGATACCCGGACCAGGTCGAATAGAAAGACCTGCTCGCTGAAGTGTTTTAGGGAGCGTTTGACAGTGATGAGGGGTGGTCGTTTGACTGCAGACCCATTACGAACGCAGGCAATGAGACAGTGATCGCTGAGATCCTGGTTGAAGACAGCAGAGGTGTATTTGGAGGGCAGGTTGGTTAGGATGATATCTATGAGGGTGCCCGTGTTTACGGATTTGGGGTTGTACCTGGTAGGTTCATTGATCATTTGTGTGAGATTGAGGGCATCAAGCTTAGATTGTAGGATGGCCAGGGTGTTAAGCATGTCCCAGTTTAGTGACGATGAGAGAGATATTGTCTCTAGAAACATAATTTAAACCAGGTGAGGTCACCGAATGTGTGGGAGGTGGAACTAAAGGGTTAGCTAAGGAATATTGAGCAGGGCTAGAGGCTCTACAGTGAAATAAGACAATAATCACTCACCAAAACAGCAATGGACAAGGCATATTGACATTAGGGAGAGGCATGCGTAGCCGAGTGATCATAGGGATCCAGTGAGTAGCTAGGCGGGCTGGAGACACGGAGATTCAGACAGCTAGCGGGCTGGGGATAGCAAGCTAGCAGAGGGGCCTTAGAAGGTCGTCGCAACGGAAGAAGTCTGTTGTAGCCCCCTCGTGCAGTTACATCAGCAGACCAGTTATGATGGATCAGCAGGGCTCCGTGTTGTAAAAGGGTCCAGGCCAATTGGCAAAATAGGTATAGTGGCCCAAGAAATTGGCCAATGGGCTTCTTCAGCTAACAGTCCGATATGCTCCAGACAGCTAGCGGGTCGCGGCTAGCAGGCTATCAGATGGGCATTAAGGGGACGTCGCGACGGAGGAGCCTGTTGAAATAGCCCCTCGGGCAGATTACATTGGTAGTCCAGTCGTGATGGATCGGCGGGGCTCCTTATCGGCAGTAAAAAGGGTCCAGGCCAATTGGCAAAATAGGTATTGTAGCCCAAGGAGTGGCTGATGGACCTCTAATTGGTGCTTTTAGGACAGAGACGTTAGGACAGAGACGTTAGCCAGGAGTGGCCACTCGGATAGCAGCTAGCTAGCTGCGATGATCCAGGTGAAAAAGTTCAGAGCTTGCGGTAGGAGTCCGGAGATATGGAGAAAAATAAGTCCGATATGCTCTGGTTTGAATCGCGCTATGCAGACTGGCAAGAGTTGTCGGGGCTGAAGGTTAGCTGATGGCCGCCAGCAGTGGCTAGCTGACTACTAGCTAGTAGCTAGTTAGCTGGCTAGCTTCTGTTGGGAGTTCCGGTTCTAAAGTAAAGAAAATAGCAGATCCAAACCACATTGGGTGAGGCGACTTGCAGGAGAGTGTGTTGAAGTTGAGGTCAAGAAAAATAAAAAAAATATATGCAAAGAAAAAAGATATAGAAAGATATATACACGGGACACGACAACAGGAATACAAAGACATCTGACTGCTACGCCATCTTGGGAAAAAAAGATGATTACTGCTGTGAGTCTTTCTAGGTACATATCTAAGAGCTTTCCACACCTGGATTGGGCAACATTTGCCTATTATTATTTTCAAAATTCTTCAAGTTCTGTCAAATTTGTTGTTGATCATTGCTAGACAACCATTTTCAGGTCTTGCCATACATTTTCAAGAAAATGTAAGTAAAAAATGTAACTCGGATACCCAGGAACATTCACTGTCTTCTTGGTAAGCAACTCCAGTGTACATTTAGCCTTGTGTTTTAGGTTATTGACCTGCTAAAAGCTGAAATCCTCTCACAGTGTCTGGTGGAAAGCAGACTGAACCAGGTTTTCCTCTGGGATTTTGCCTGTGCTTAGCTCCAATCCATACATTTTTTTATCTTGAAAAACTCCCCAGTCCTTAACGATTACAAGCATATCCATAACATGATTCAGCTACCACTATGCTTGAAAATATGGAGAGTGGTACTCAGTAAAATGTTGTATTGGATTTGTCCCAAACATAACACTTTGTATTGAGGACAAAAAGTTGATTGCTTTGCCACATTTTTTGCAGTATTACTTTAGTGCCTTGTTGCAAACAGGATGTGTGTTTTGAAATATTTTGGGTGAATAAGTTGGGTGAATTTTGACAGAGCTGGTGTAACTGAGTCAGGTTTGTAGACCTCCTTGCTCGCACATGCTTTTTCAGTTCTGCCAACACATTTTCTATAGGATTGAGGTCAGGGCTTTGTGATGGCCACTCCAATACCATGCCTTTGTTGTCCTTAAGCCATTTTCCCACAACTTTGGAAGTATGATTGGGGTCATTGTCCATTTGGAAGACCCATTTGTGACCAAGCTTTAACTTCCTGACTGATGTCTTGAGACGTTGCATCAATATATCCACATAATTTTCCTACCTCATGATGCCATCTATTTTGTGAAGTGCACCAGTCCCTCCGGCAGCAAAGCACCCCCACAACATGATGCTGCCACCCCCGTGCTTCACGGTTGGGATGGTGTTCTTCGGCTTGCAAGCATCCCCCATTTTCCTCCAAACATAACGATGGTCATTATGGCCAAACAGTTCTATTTTTGTTTCATTAGACCCGAGGGCATTTCTCCAAAATGTACGATCTTTGTCCCCATGTGCAGTTGCAAACCGTAGTCTGGCTTTTAAATGGCGGTTTTGGAGCAGTGGCTTCTTCCTTGCTGAGCAGCCATTCAGGTTATGTCGATATAGGACTCGTTTTACTGTGAATATAGATACTTTTGTACCTGTTTCCTCCAGCATCTTCACAAGGTCCTTTGCTGTTGTTCTGGGATTGATTTGCACTTTTCGCACCAAAGTACATTCATCTCTAGGAGACAGAACGTGTCTCCTTCTTGAGCGGTATGACGGCTGCGTGGTCCCATGGTGTTTATATTTGCGTACTATTGTTTGTACAGATGAATGTGGTACCTTCAGGCATTTCAAAATTGCTCCCAAGGATGAATCAGACTTGTGGAGGTCTACAATTTTTTTTCTGAGGGCTTAGTTGGTTTCTTTTGATTTTCATATGATGTCATGCAAAGAGGCACTGAATTTGAAGGTAGGCCTTGAAATACATCCACAGGTACACCTCCAATTGACTCAAATGATGTCAATTAGCCTATCAGAAGCTTATAAAGCCATGACATAATTGTCTGGAATTTTCCAAGCTGTTTAAAGGCACAGTCAACTTAGTGTATGTAAACTTCTGACCCACTGGAATTGTGATACAGTGAATTATAAGTGAAATAATCTGTCTGTATACAATTGTTGGAAAAATTACTTGTGTCATGCACAAAGTAGATGTCCTAACCGAGTTTGTTAACAAGAAATTTGTGGAGTGGTTGAAAAACGAGTTTTAACGACTCCAACCTAAGTGTATGTAAACTTCTGAGTTCAACTGTAAATAATGTGCGTGAAATGCTAGATAGTGTATGGGATGTAAACAGAGAGCTCTATTTTCTTGGGGATCTGAATATTGACTGGTTTTCATCAAGTTGTCCACTCAAGAGAACGCTTCTCACTGTGATCAGCGCCTGTAATCTGGTTCAGGTTATTAATCAACCTACCAGGGTGTTTACAAACACAACAGGAACAAGATCATCCACATGTATTGATGACATTTTGACTAATACTGTAGAGCTCTGTTCTAAAGCTGTATCCATATGCATTGGATGCAGTGATCACAATATAGAGGCTACTGTATATCTAGGAGAACGAAGGTTCCAGAAGCTGGGCCTAAAATAGTGTATAAGAGATCATACAAACGTTTTTGCTGTGACTCTTATGTGGGTGATATAAAACATATTTTCCGGTTTGATGTGATTAATAATCCAACCTGCTGCACTTGATAAATTCATGAAATTGCTTCTTCCTATTATAGATAAACATGCACCTGTTAAGAAACTGTCTGTCAGAAGTGTTAACGCTCCACAGATTGATGGAATTGAAAAATTGAATGGTTGAAAGAGATGGGGCCAAATTCGTGGCTAATAAGTCTGGCTGCTGACTGCAAATTGAGCAATTATGTGACTAAACTTAAGAATTTTTGGGGGTTATATTTTAAATGAAATTATGTACTGTATGCTGATGATTCAACCAAATACATGTCAGCAACCACAGCTAATGAATTCACTGAAACCCTTAACAAGGAGTTGTAGTCAGTTTTGGAAAAGGTGGCCAGTAATAAACTGATCCTAATCATCTCTATAAAAGCAAGAGCATTGTATTTGGAACAAATTATTCCCCAAGCTCTTGACCTCAGCTGAATCTGGTGATGAACGGTGTGGCTGTTGAACAAGTTGAGGAGACTAAATTACTTGGTGTTACATTAGATTGTAAACTGTCATTGTCAAAACAAATATTGTGCATTCAGAAAGTATTCAGACCCCTTCACTTTTTCCACATTTTGCAACGTTAAAGCCGCATTCTAAAATGTATTAAATGGTTTATTTTCCTCATCAGTCTACACACAATACCCCATAATGACAAAGCAAAAACAGTTTTTTAGAAATTTATTAAAAATAAAAAACAGAAATGTCACATTTACATAAGTATTCAGACCCTTTGGTATGAGACTCAAAATTGAGCTCAGGTGCATCCTGTTTCCATTGAGATGTTTCTACAACTTGATTGGAGTCTACTTGTGGTAAATTCAATTGATTGGACATGATTTGGAAAGGCACACACCTGTCTCTATAAGGTCCCACAGTTGACAGTGCATGTCAGAGCAAAAACCAAGCCAAGAGGTCGAAGGAATTGTCCGAAGAGCTCCTAGACAGGATTGTGCCGAGGCACAGATCTGGGGAAGGGTACCAAAAAATCTCTGCAGCATTGAAGGTCCCTAAGAACACAGTGGCTTCGATCATTCTTAAATGAAAGAAGTTTGGAACCACCAAGACTCTTCCTAGAGCTGGCCGCCCAGCCAAACTGAGCAATCGGTTCACCTTCCAACAGGACAACAACCTTAAGCACACAACATCTGCTCTTTCCATGACATAGACTGAACAGGTGAAAGCTTTGATCCCTTTTTAATCACCTTTTAAATCCACTTCAAATCAGTGTAGATGAAGGGGAGGAGACAGGTTAAAGAATACTTTGTAAGCCTTGAGACAATTGAGACATGGTTTGTGTGGCAAGACAAAAAGATTGAAGTGCCTTTGAAAGAGGTATGGTAGTAGGAACACTGTTTGTGTGTGTGGGGGGGGGGGGGGGGGCAATTCACTATTAGGAAGGTGTTCCTAATATTTGTTTTACTCAGTATATATATTATTTGAGTCATGCGCTTTTGTTTCCAATATTGATTGGATGGATGGATGATCTCTTTGTTTTTATTTGAGAAGTGACTTTATTCCTCTTTAGTAATGGACACCTCTGACTCACTCACTCTCTCCCTCTCCTCCTCAATCTGAATCCCTTAATCCTCTTCCCCCTCATCCATCCCCCCTCTCTCCCACCTGGACTCCTCTCTCCCTCTCCTCTCCCTCTGTAGAATAATGTACTACAGTAACCATTATACTCTGTATTCTCTATCTGGTTGTATCTTATTAAAGATGTTCCTGAATCTTACACTATGGTGTCCCGTCTCCTTATTAATACAGCCTGCTCTCTCCCTTCTTCTTCTTCTTCTTCTTCACCTCCCTTCTTCCCTTCATCCAGTTATGATCCTCTCCCTAGCTGCAGCCATGAGCAGTGGTGGCCTTCCCCAGAACACTACTTCCTCTGCAACCTTTGATCCCTCATCCCTGGACCCCTGGCTTGACCCTTACCCTGACCTCCCTGGGGTCAACTCCTCCTCCGCAGTCCCCGTCCGCACCTCCACATCTGACCTTGACCTACGACCTCTGACCTCACCCCAGGTTAGTCATGATGTCATCAGGTTTTGTGAACATAAACGTACTGGTTGATGTTATAGCTTTTAAAAAATGTTGCTGACTCTGTTAAGTAACTTTGGGTATTTTGAAAACGTATTACTATTATTGTTGTCATAAACAGGATGTCAGCCCATGGGACGTGGCATTATGTGTCACAGGAACCCTCATCTCCTGTGAGAATGCTCTGGTCATTGCTGTCCTGTTCTACACGCCGACCCTTCGAGCTCCTATGTTCATCCTGATTGGTTCGCTGGCGTTCGCCGACCTCCTGGCGGGTCTCGGACTCATCCTAAACTTTGTCTTCATCTATCTGGTCAAGGGAGAGGTCGTGACCTTGGTTTCCACGGGGATACTTATCGTGGCGTTCTCCGCGTCCATTTTGAATATCCTGGCGATCACTGTGGACAGGTATGGTGACATTGTATTTCTTTTTATGTTGTATTTCTGATTACTATAATTGCAGCGATGCAACTATGTACTGGAATTCTGAGTGTATCAGTTCTCACTAAGATGAAAACATGGACCGGACTAAAGTAATCAGTTATCAGTATGAGTTAAACATGTTTTGGAATAGTGAGTGTGCCAGTGAAAACATGGACTGGACTGACAGTAATGTTCACTCCATTACAGGTACCTGTCGCTGTACAACGCGTTGACCTATCACACCGAACGGACTGTCCTCTTCACGTACCTGGTAATAGGGCTCATCTGGTTGGTGGGTCTGATCCTTGGAGTCCTCCCTGCCCTCGGGTGGAACTGTCTAGACGACGAAACGACTTGTAGCGTATGCCGACCAGTCACGAAATCCAACGCCGTTGCACTCGCAGTCTTCTTCCTATTGGTCTTTGCAGTCATGATGCAACTCTACCTACAGATCTGTAGGATTGCGTTCCGACATGCTCAGCAAATCGCAGTCCAACATCAATTCATCGCTATTTCCACGACCAAAGGAGTCCAGACACTCTCTGTGATTCTCTGCGCTTTCGCTATGTGTTGGTTGCCATTCGCAATGTATTCTATAGTGGCGGACTCGAGTTATCCTATAATATATACATACGCCACTGTGCTGCCGGCGGCGTGTAATTCTGTTATAAATCCAATTATATACGCTTTCAGGAACCCAGATATACAGAAGGGGTTGTGGTTGGCGTGCTGTGGGTGTGTCCCGTCAAATTTGAGTCTCAGACCAAGGGCGAGGACCTCCAGTGATGTATAGGGAACCTGAACATACAGAAAGCTTGATTAACTGGCTCAGAGCGTGTGGAGGACGTTGCCAGGCCAGGCCAACGGGGAGATGGGAATGTCGAGCCCTGGAGAAGGGTTTCTGGCTGCGACCCCTCCAATCTCTCCCTCCCACCATACATCCAGTGATGTAGAGGTAGGGGTGTTTGGGTCGTCAGAGGAAGGGGATCCCCTCTCCTCCCCCCTTTCTCTAGGGGTGTGTTGACGTCAAGGCAAGATGGCACCCCTCCACGAACCTCTGACGATGTATAGGTTTGGGGTGTGGTGAGGTCAAGGTTCAAAGGTGACTAACAAGGCAAGGTCGACCCCCTCTTAGGACCTCCAACCTCCAACAATGTATAGGTTTGGGGTACGGTGACGTCAGAACAGGGTGGCGAGGAGAAATGTGACCCAATCCACACCTCGCCTGCCTAGGCCTGAGACCAGTGTTGGGTGGCGGGTGTGGCTCCCCCTAGTCATACGTTGAGGAGGCATGGACTGGACTGAGAAGGTCTGGGATGCATTACCCTGGGCCTAGCCCTACCCAAGCCCACTGGATAGAGATGGTAGTAGTGGACTGTGACTGTGTGTGGGGCTAAGGTGAAACACTTATAGGCCTCTACAATGCTTCTAGCTCAGAAGGTGAGCATGAGTAGTAGAGAGCCTAGTAGGAGTTGGTTGGAAGGTGATAAGGAGTCTTCATAAACACATGATGAGCTAACTCACTTATGAGTAAACTAGCCGACCATTGTAATGTGTGTTAGGTTAGGGTACTACAACCTTGAGGTTTTCAGTGAGGTGTCATTTGAGAGATTCTTTAAAGCTAGACTCCTTAGTTGCTACATCCATTTTTGGACTTACAAATACTGACATATACCCATTGGTTATTGAAGAATATAACTTATAAATGCCTCATGAGCATGTATCAACTGTCATACATTGTCATTGTTTTATTTAAGGATTCTAGCTTTAAACTATCCTGCTTAAACTGTCATGCCCCAAGGATCGTGTTGCAAATGATGACTATAACCGGCATTAGAACACCAAGAACAATTGTTAGAACCAAGTCACAAGGCTACACAAACAAACAAACAAACAAAGCCAATATGAAGCCTGATTCATGTTTAACCTTAAAGAAAAAACATAAATTTTTAGAAAAGCCCAAACTTTTAAAACATTCCCTTGTTTCCCACAAAACAAACCATTAAACAAACCTACATTCAGGAGGTATACAAATAGTATAACAGTACTAGAATTTCTAGAAATCTAAATTTTTGATGGTTATCATCATGGCGAGAAATGCATCTAAAACATTCTAAACCTGTTTCAGCACCATGGACTTCACCTAGCATATCAAGCCACTATCCCCAAGCACCGAGAGCTCATTTCAGCACCATGGATAGCGACCAGGGAGCCAACGCTCATAGTCCCTAATATCCACTGATGTAAGGTCAGTTTTGTGTTTTCCCATATATTGGTTAAAGTTAGAATTCAGGAAGTGTAATCTGATCCTCGATCCCTGTCTAAGCCAAGGGAAATTCTACCCTTCGGAGCCATCTATTCAGACCGTTGTTTTCACACAGCTCATATGTTGTAGGGTTTAATAATGCATTATAAAACAGCCCTGGCGTTGAGAGAAAGAGGGAGCACAGGCCCATGATTTTTAGATTAACAGGATCTTCCCAGGCAGACAGAGAGAGAGAGATGACAATATGTGTGTGTCACAGCCGACAGCTCGTGTTCGCAGAAGCTTTGGTCGGATTCCGTAATGACGTGATGGCTTCTACCATTCTAAATGTTGCGAAGGGTTCTAAATGATAGCAGATGTAGATGACCGTTGGAGGTATCTGTTTATCTGTCCTATCTATCAGTTAGCTTATTAGAATAGTGTGACATGCAATCATAACAATTCATATACATCTGAATTAAATGTATTTTTTGATATCATTAATGGAGTTCAATTTGAATTTAAACTAGGCCTATTGAAAACTTAGTCTATGTAGGTTTAAAAGCCTTGATTCAGCCAGACAAGTTAAACAATAATGATTGATCAACATCCATCTGTCAACCGACAATGTAAACAGTATATTGATTATCCATCATGTCAGATGAACAGACATCGATCCAAATCCGATAGGGTGTCTATCAATAAGATGGCGATGCATGGACGACACAGCACTAGACAACAACAGAACACCAGAACGTTTCCTGAAACACAAAACCAACATTCCGTTACATAGGCTCTAGGTTCCATATTCATTAAGTTTTTGGCCTATATACCCCTCATTTCCCCTCTCCATATCTAAGTCTCTACGCAAGTTTCAAATCACGTGCTCCCTCTCGGCTCTGCGTCTCTGGATGTCTGCAATAGAGGGAAGCTGACGTGTCATAGCCAGCCCCGGGAAGGCTCAATGGCTCAGCGGGTTAATAACGACCAAGATACACTATACAAGCTGTAACTCGTCTAGCCACGCTACCTTCACCCTGATGTGGGAGCTAACAAGCTAGCAAGCATGCTCGGTAGTGCTAGGTATCAACAGCCATTGTCACCCAATCCAGTAGGGGCTGGAAGTTACAGTGAGCTGGAAGCGGGGTCACTCACGCCGCAATGTGGCGGAGGATTTGTATAAAGTTTAGCTTTCCCCATCTTTAGTCCCGCCATGTGCTCAACAGTCCCCCGTTCACTCTTCTTCTCTTCACTCTCCTTGCATTGAAAATGAATGGGAAGCCATTGTTACACCGCACGGTGCTGTCTCTAGTGTATCCAGGTCATACGGTTTTGATAGGTGAGCCGCCAGGCGCGACGTGGTAGGGTAATGTGACCCGTGTTCACACATCGATAGTTTCACACACACAGATTATACTGAGGTTAGTTTCTCATGAAAGGTTAGCTTGTAGTTGTAGGCTAACCCGCTGATATACATAGGCCCTTAGTGATGGTGATAGTGGTGTGGTAAGATTGTAGGTTAGTAGTATTGTGTCATAATACCTTGAAATGGCTTCCTTTCATTGTCTCCTTTCCTACACAACCTCGGATAGGTGGCTAGTAAGGAGAGGAGACGAGGAGAGGAAGCGAATTAAGACTGTTAAGATGTAGCCCAAACTGTAAAGAAACCAGATGTCCTTTTCCCTCCATTACTTCTGATACTGAAGCTTGCTACATTAAGGTGAAGAGACGAGGAGAGGAAGCAAATTAATACTATTAGGATGTAGCCCCTAAATCCAAATTAAACAGAAATCGAGATGACACTTTCTTAAAAATCTTTCTGATGAGCAAACATGTTTGTTTGTCATCTCACAACTACGATTTTGCAACTGTATCCACTGTACTGTAAAAACAACAACAATTGTAAAAGACTACTGTGGCCTGTGAGATGTGCCAGCCATCGGGTCTATCTATAGGTCAATGGAGAGCTGGCTGTCTTATGAGGGTAAGAGTTTAGCCTATAGAGCATGGTTTTTAAAAATGACTAAATGAAGGCAAATTGTACAAAAATATTTGTATATTGTCAATGAGTCACCGTCACTATTCGAGGGGAATTACACGATTCAACGCTTTCACTGAAAAGAAAACGTATCAAAAACAAATAGCAAAAAATATAACAAACAACTCTCAAAATGGCACACATACAGGACTAGAGAACTTCTTTATAAAATGATCATGGGATTTTTCTACATTGTAAAGTGGTGTTATTTATATTGTTTTTCTATTCAGCGGGATTGACGACCAAAAACAATCACATGCTTTCGTGGTTAGCCTGTGTCCCAAATGGCACCCGATTCCTTATATAGTGCACTTTTGACCAGAGCTGTATGGGCCCTCCAAAAGTAGTGCACTGCTAGCTACAATCGAGAGAGTGTTAACTGGACCTAATGGCAGAGAGAATCCATTCAAATCAAATTCTCACTACCTTAAACTTTCAACAATCAAAAATAGACATAAATACTGGTTAGCATATATCAACAGAAAAACATAATTTTTGACCACCATATGACTGATTATAAATCGAGATATGTATTACCTGCTTGTGTCAGCCTTTAAATGCACAAGACAACAGATGTATATTAGGGTCTGCCGTGTACTCCTCTCTCTTTGGGGTGTATTAACTACGAACTAAACAGAACCAAACGGAAGCAGAAACAAACGGGGAGGGACCAACTTGAATTTGTTTTTGTCGCAAGACATTTTACGTTTGAAGTAAAACATTTCAGTTGCAAATAATTTTGCTACCGTTTCTGACTAATGAACACACCCCAGGTCACTCTCTGATGGAAACGTGCGTAACCACTGGTGAACACGCAAAACTCTGTGTTCTTATGTGAGGTGCGTTCTCCGATGTAATTGAATCCCATCTGTGAATATACCACTCTGTCATGCCCGTAGAACGGGGGTGGGACTACCTAGCACCGTGTGTGTGTGTGTGTCTGTCACCCCCTGGTTTATATTGCCAATACTGTATTTGTTACATGTGATGTAACAAAAAACAGACACTGTAAACAGGAGATGGTCATGCTCCTGGAGGCTTTCCTGGAGGGCTGCAGCAAACCTGCGGCCTGTTCATTTGGGCTCGCAACGGAAGACATTATAAAACCCCTTGCAAAAGAAAATTTCTTGTTGGAAAAGTCCAGGTAGTTCCATCTAGTTTCAGTCCATTTTCTTCCATTTGGTGCCTAATGATCAAGACCCAGTTGATTCTCATGCTTGACTTTAAATTAGTGTCTTGATTTACACATGGGAAACCATGTGTGAGCACTTTATAGCCAATCAGTGACGCTAATTTGTTAATTGGTCAATTGGTCAATTAACTGAGGGATGAAAACTACAGCAGACACTGTGGCCCTCCAGGATAAAAGCTTCTCTCTCTTATGCATAAACACATCAAGATGGGCCATACATACTGCTGTAGGCATACCTTTACAATCAAATCAAATTGTATTAGTCACATGCGCCGAATACAACAGGTGTAGTAGACCTTACTGTGAAATGCTTACTTACGAGCCCCTAACCAACAATGCAGTTTAAAAAATACAGATACAAATAAGAAGTAAAAGTAAAAAGTAATTAAAGAGGAGCAGTAAAATAAGAAGAGCGAGACTATATACAGGGGGGTACCGGTACAGAGTAAATGTGCGGGGGCACCGGTAGTTAATATAGGTAGAGTTATTAAAATGACTATGCATAGATAATAACAGAGAACAGCAACAGTGTAAAAGAGGGTGCAAATAGTCTGGGTAGCCATTTGATTAGATGTTCAGGAGTCTTGGGGGTAGAAGCTGTTTAGAAGCCTCTTGGACCTAGACTTGGCGCTCCGGTACCGCTTGCTGTGCGGTAGCAGAGAGGACAGTCTATGACTAGGGTGGCTGGAGTCTTTGACAATTTTTAGGGCCTTCCTCTGACACCGCCTGGTATAGAGATCCTGGATGGCAGGAAGCTTGGCCCCATGGATGTACTGGGCCGTTCGCACTACCCTCTGTAGTGCCTTTCGGTCGGAGGCCGAGCAGTTGCCGTATCAGGCAGTGATGTAACCATTCAGGATACTCTCAATGGTGCAGCTGTAGAACCTGTTGAGGATCTGAGGACCCTTGCCAAATGTTTTCAGTCTCCTGAGGGGGAATAGGTTTTGTCGTGCCCTCTTCACAACTGTCTTGGTGTTATTGGACCATGTTAGTTTGTTGTTGATGTGGACACCAAGGAACTTGAAGCTCTCAAACTGCTCCACTGCAGCCCCGTCGATGAGAATGGGAGTGTGCTCGGTCCTCTTTTTCCTGTAGTCCACAATCATCTCCTTTTTCTTGATCACGTTGAGGGAGAGGTTGTTGTCCTGGCACCACACAGCCAGGTCTCTGACCTCCTCCCTATAGACTGTCTCGTCGTTGTCGGTGATCAGGCCTACCATTGTTGTGTCATCGGCAAACTTAATGATGGTGTTGGAGTTGTGCCTGGCCGTGCAGACATGAGTGAAATAGATTATATTAATTATATTTCTATAGGCTCAACACAATCTCTTCAGGAGGGAAAAGGAGTGTGGTTATTTTTCTTATGCAATGCTGTACAGAAACTTATATTTTTATATTCGTCGTCAGGGCATGAGTTTAAAAAAAACATGGTTGTTACAGTGTGTGCGACTTGTGTGTGTGTGCGTGTGTTCGTATTATCAATGGTCAAAATAATTTTCTTGAAACAATGTGTGTTGAATTATGCTAAAAAGTGCCATATTTCTTACCTATTACTGGTGTCTTATTTTGGTTGATGTATTACATGTATTGATCATGTATGTGTTTGTCTCATGTATTTCAAGGTAAATGCATTCACGAGCTATGAAAAAACACGACAGCCTATCACGAGCTATGAAATAACATGATAGCCTATCACCAGCCATGAAAAAAACATTACAGCCTATCACGTTTGATCTTGTGTAGAGATGATATATAAAGGACAAGAGCACTAAAACCAAACTGATCTAGGATCAGCTACCCCCCTGTCTCCCCGCCAACAAAAACATAAACCATAGGAGGGAAGACACAAAACTGATCAGCTTACCCCACCCCAATCGCTACCTAACCATAGGAGAAGAGAGCACTGAAAAATTACCTTGAAAATATGAGCTAAATATGAGTTAAGAAAAACTGCAATCGAGGACCTTTGTGGCAGCAAAAATTGACAAGAGTATATTTATCTGTGCTCTGTGAATAACAATGTGGAATATAGGAGGAACCTAAACTCACATGCAATATTCACCAGAGTAGAGCAGACACATTAACATGCCATTCTGAGAGCACATTGCCAAAAAAGACACATCAATATCACTCTAAATAGGCCTAATTAAGATTCAATACAATCTTTATTGACCCATTATACAGAGAACAGAAAAAGCAAGATGGACTTACATAAAAAGAAGAAGAAAACAGGGCGGGGAGGCAGCAATGAACGTCACACTGTCTATCTGGTTACAGGTGACGTCATTGCTGAGAAGAGAAGAGAGGAAAAGGTCATTTCAAAGACACTTTCTGCCTGCTTCCCAAATTGAACCCTAATCCCTATATAGTGCACTACATTTGATCAGGACCCACATAGGGCTCTAGTCAAAAGTAGTGCACTACATAGGAAATAGGGTGCCAACGTAGTGCACTATATAGGGAATAGGGGCCAAAGTAGTGCACTACCTAGGGAATAAGGTGCCATGTCAGACTGTGCTACTCTCTCTGTAACATTTCACAAATCCTACCCAGAAATAAATCTGTCTCCAAACTATAAATAGCAAGCTGAAAGCGATGTTTACCCCCTGAGCAACTTGAAAATCCTCTCATTGCTCCATTAGACAAGAAGCGTCTCTCTCTCTGTCTCTGTCTCTCTCTCCCCCCCCCTCTCTCTCCTCCTCTCCCCTTCATGCCTAGCCCTCCTGCCTTTCTCCTCCTCCTCTCTCCTTCCTTCTTTCTCTCTGACAGATCTGAGAATAATGTAAAGCTGGATTCTGTTTCGAATGCTTTTGCTGCTTTACAAAAGAACCCCACTAAACCTAAGCCACCTGCACTTATGAGAAAATGTGTGTGTGTGTGTGTGTGTGTGTGTGTGTGTGTGTGTGTGTGAAGCGCTTTCAGCACTTGGAGAAGCGTTATAAATCCCATTCATGAAAACGTTAGAACATTTTAAAATGTAATGTTGGGCTATTTTCTCTCCCTGTCACCCCTTTCACTAAGATATTGTCTATAGCAGTACCTGAGAGCTAAACTTCACTGGGACCATATATGGCCTTCACAGATTAAACAGTGTTGGTGCATTATCGTTGCATTATCGTTGTTTCTTGGGGTGAATCCTAACTTCCACAAGTTTTCACTTAGTCATGCATTGATGTCAACCGGTGACTAAGTGAAAATGCAACTTATGTAAGTGGAAGTTAGGATTTGTCCCTCATAGACTAAGGAAGTCAGGCCCTGAGCAAAGGATGTGATTGGTTGATGATACTGTGATGTAACAGAGCTAACATCTTGTTGTTGTTCTTACTGGCTATGTCCCAAATGACTCCCTATCTCCAATAGAGAGCAATAGTAAAATGGCGTCTTTTTGTAGGCACTAACTCCGCGAGGGACAAAGCCTACGGGTAAATTAATGGAGTTAAATGCTGAAAATGTGGTTTGTGGTAAACACAGGCTTTGATCTTATACCTTTGGTCTATGAGATGATCATTTTCATCAGCTAACGTCACTTTTTGTGAATTTTGAAGCATTTATGTAACAAAAAAAGCACATAAAGCACATAAAGGCTTCAAAATTCATAAAGGTCAGAAGTTAACTGACTGATATTATCTCATAGAATGAAACATATAAAATCTCCTAAGCCTGTGTTAACCTTCGACCTTATTTTCGGCGTTTATCCAAAACCGCTATTCATTTTCCCTTTAGCAATGGCTGAACTAAACAGAGGCAACTCATTTCTGGGTTTTAGGACTACAAGCTGGCGAGCTCTATAAAGTGCACTACTTTTTAACAAAAGTATTAGACTATTTGGGGAATAGGGTGTCATTTGTGACACAGGCCGAATCATGTTTTTATTTTCTTCTTTGTATTGCGAAATATCAATGTGATGACAAAGTACAATGCACTTCATAGTTGTCTTCCAAATGGAACCCTATTCCCTATATACTGCACTACTTTTGACCAGAGCCTTATGGGCCCTGGTCAAAAGTAGTGCACTACATAGGTAATAAGGTGCCATTTGGGATGCACATTATGAGCGAGACAAGTTACACATTGCACTATAAGTGTTGAATGTATAATAATACTAATATTGCCGACAAATGATTTATTTTTCCTATTGCAAATAAATTCAAGAAATCGAAAAGAAAAGAAAAAAAACAAGTGAGAGTAATTTGCCAAATAAACTGATAAAGATGAAAGAAGCAAAATTATTTTTGTGTGCTTGTTGCGTTGCTCTCTTGCACGTTTCACTGTTTGTTGGGTCGAGTGCGTGTGTGTGCAGATAGTGTAGAATATCTTGTTTGTGTATGTGTGAGATAGAGTATGTGTGTGATATGTGCCTACGTGTCTCTGAGCATGTCCTACGAGTGATGATGATATACATGTGCCTTCAGAAAGTTTTCACACCCCTTGAGTTTTTCCACATTTTGTTGTGTTACAGCCTGAATTTAAAATGGATTAAATTGAGATTTTGTGTTACTGGCCTACACACAATTTCCCATAATGTCAAAGTGGAATAATGTTTTAGAAATGTTTAGAAATTAATTACAAATGAAAAGCTGAAATGTCTTCAGTCAATAAGTATTCAACCCCTTTGTTATGGCAAGCCTAAATACGTTCAGGAGTAAAAATTTGCTTAACAAGTCACATAATAGGTTGCATGGACTCACTCTGTCTGCAATGATAGTGTTTAACATGATTTTTGAATGACTACCTCATCTCTATACCCCACACATACAATTAATTGTCTGTAAGGTCCCTCAGTCGAGCAGTGAATTTCAAACACAGATTCAACCACAAAGACCAGGGAGTTTTCCAATTCCTCGCAAAGAAGGGCACCGATTGGTAAAAAAAAAGCAGACACTGAATATCCCTTTGAGCATGGTGAAGTTATTAATTACACTTTAGATGGTGTATCAATACACCCAGTCACTACAAACATACGGGCGTCCTTCCTAACTCAGTTGCCGGAGAGGAAGGAAACCGCTGAAGGATTTCATCATAAGGCCAATGGTGACTTTAAAACAGTTACAGAGTTTAATGGCTGTGATAGGAGAGGACGGATCAACAACATTGTAGTTACTAAACAATAATAACCTACATGACAGAGTGAAAAGAAGGAAGCCTGTACAAAATATTCCAAAACATGCATCCTGTTTGCTAAGGCACTAAAGTAAAACTTCTAAAAATGTGTTAAAGAAAGGAACTCTCTGTCCTTAGTAGGGCTGTGGCGGTCATGCCATTTTGTCAGCCGGTGATTGTCAAGCAAATAACTGCCGGTCGCACGGTAATTGACCGTTTATTAACATAAACACATTTAGCATTTCCTGGCTTGCACGTATAGCCTACAAGCCACTGATGCAGCCTTTTGGAACATCTACATATTAAAAAGTCTAATAAATCCATCCAATATAGACTACACCATCACAATGAACCCATTATTTATAAACATGAAATGAAGAAAAATGTGTCTATTTAAGAAGAACAGAATAGCATACTCTGGGTTGTCCTTATGTTAGGCACTGACCTGGCTATGCCATATGGCTGTGGGCTACACTTGCTCACTTAGCAGACAAGATTTGATTAGAATTCAGTGGCACTATTTTTTAAATTATTTTATAGTATGAAGAATGCAATTGAACATAGCTGAATAAAATAGAAAGGATATTTTCTCCAAATGATTTGAGGGAAAGTCAGAGTAATTAGATGGACAATAGAGTGCGGAGTACCAGGCAGTCAGCACGTTTGGCAGACTACTAATGACCATGAGCAGCATCAGAGCTTGGAGAAGCCTAATTACCGTGACTAAACGGTCACATGGAATTTGACTGCCATCATGACTCGTGACCACCGGTGTCACGGTAATATGGTCACCATAACAGCCCTAGTCCTGAATACAAAGAGTTATGTTTGGGGCAAATCCAACACGACACATCACCGAGTACCGTTCTTCATATTTTCAAGCATGGCGCATCATCTTATGGGTATCCTTGTCATCGGCAAGGACTAGGGAGTTTTTTTTTGCATGAAAAGAAACGGAATAGAGCTAAGGACAACAAAATCCTGTGTGTGTGTGTGTGTGTGTGTGTGTGTGTGTGTGTGTGTGTGTGTGTGTGTGTGTGTGTGTGTGTGTGTGTGTGTGTGTGTGTGTGTGTGTGTGTGTGTGTGTGTGTGTGTGTGTGTGTGTGTGTGTGTGTGTGTGTGTGTGTGTGTATTGAGTATTAAAAGGTCTAGTGATAAAATATAGCAAAACTCTCACTGGTTACATCCCAAACGGCATACTGTTCCCTAGTATATAGGGGACCTGGGAAATGTCCCCACGAGGGAAAATGTTCCTTGTTTTACTATCCTTGTGGGAAATTTGGGGATTTCCGGTACCCACGCCACAGGAAAATGTAAAATAAGCACACACACACACACGTTTGGTTTACTATCCTTTTGGGGACCAAACAGTTAACCCTAACCCTATTCCCATTCAAAATCCTGTTTTTCCTAACCCTTAACCCTAACCATAACCCCTAACACTAACCCTAACTGTAACGCTAACACAAAACCTAACAACCTATGCCTAAAATAGCCTTTTTCCTTGTGGGGACTGGCGAAATGACTTGTGGTCCCCACAAAGATAGTTAAACCAAATAAAAACACACACACACACTAATGTGTGATAGCTAACTACAGAGTGGTGCAGCTCTGTCTCACCACAAATGATGACATAGAAGATTGGGGGAGAGGACCGAGAGAGCCCTGTCGGCGCGAACACCTAAACCAACACACATATACGCACGCACACACACACACACCTCTACCTAGGCTAGGAGCGAGGCGGAGAGAGAGGAGGACATGGGGAGAGAATTCCTATGCTAGCCAGACTCCTTCACTCACATTTGCAGAGGTCTCCTACAGAGAGTAACAGTACCCCCCTGTGACCAGATGAAGGAAGTGCAGGTACAGGCAGGAAGACACTACAGAGCTGGGAAATACTCAAGCAGGCAGGTCCATCCACCCACAGACATAGGCTAAATCCCAAATCCCCCCCTTTCCCTCGCCCCTCCATTTGCACGTTTACTTGCGCCTCCGCCATATTCACAAGTGTCCCAAAACTGAAGGAGTGAAAATGATCCAGGGTGTAGGGGCTAATTAGCAACAAGCTCTCACGGTCTCACTGCAGAATAAGACGATTCATCCTTGTTCTCCAAACATAACATTCAGAAGTTGTGCCAAACCTAGAATTTCCAGCGGCGTGTATTCATGGATGCCAAGGGAAGCCAGGCTTCCCCCAAATGTGTAATAAAAAAATAAAATTAAAAAAGTAATAATTTATATTTCGTCTCTGTATGTTTCATAATTGTCCTTCAATTCACAAGAGGCTGAATGTATCTCACAGGAGAACGCATCTGAGCGAGCGAAACAGCGCCACCTTGTCTCTCGACGTGTAGGCCATCTGACGCTGTCTGGTCCAAACGAGTTTGACATTGTTGCCGCCCGTAGCACTCAAGGCAAGGGAAGCCAGCGAGCATCTGGCCTCTCTTGACAAAAAAAGTATCAAATATTAACCAATCAGCGTTGAGCTAACTGAGTGAGCTCAACTGTGAATGGTCCTGGCACACCCTAATGGTCCTGGCACACCCCAAGCTGGGAAGCCAGCTTGGATTTGGCGTCACTCCTATCAAATTCGATTGAGAGCACACATCATTGACAGAAAAAATAGAATTGTTGCATCTCGTCGTGTTGTCCTCAGGTGGATAGCTAGCTAGCTAGCAAAAAATGTCCCTTTCCTAAATTAGCCATGGATAGAGATATCAAATCAATCAGAAACCCAGCCTAAAACCCCAAACGGCAAGCAATGCAGGTGTAGAAGGACGGTGGCTAGGAAAAATATGATATGGATTTGGACTTGTGGTTTTACTTAATTCTCCGGTACTGGCCAATGTTTATGATAGCGATTCTGATCCGACCATTAATTCATACATTGTTGTGCCCCTGGCCTGACAGGATGGAAGTTAAATATTTAGCTAGACGTAGAAGGCTAATGTTAACTAGCTAACGTTGCCCATGAATGAAAGTTAGGCTAGCGAGCAACCATTTTAGCCAGGTAGCCTAGGACAACAAAAAATAAAAGCGTGTACTGTATGACAGAGTGATAGACCGTTTCATCAACATGAAAGAGAGGAGGATGGCATTGGCGTTTCTCTACAAGTAGGGTGAGTCAACATGTTTTTTTTACTTGCACAAATGCGCGCACACACACACACACAGAAATCAGAACCTTGGACAGCCACATCCTATTTAGGTGACGTTGATTGGACGAAATTGTTTTTGGTATCTTTTAGTTGTCACTGTATTAGACTAAGCAGAGGTGATTTGATGATGATGAAATGTTGAAGTTGAACTGGTGCTGGAATAGTGGAGGCAGTTCCTGTTTTCGGTAACTCTCTGTGGTTCTAAACCAATATTTACGCAAGACTAGTTCTGGGTTAACCGAGATTATTCACCGCCTACGTCTACCTCTCTTTCTCCCTCTCTTCTATTTACATGCATCTACCTCTCCCTCCCGATCTCTCTCACTACCCCCCTGTGGTCATATAAGGGAAGTGCATGTACAGGCAGGGAGACGCCAGAGCTGGGAAATACTGGCTGGGAAATACGCACATCCACCGCCCACGTAATCCGCAAATCCATTCACCTCCACACACTAGCTCTACCTTTGTCCATCTCTCTATATCCCTCCCTCTTTTTCTCTCTCTCTCTCTCGCTCTCTGACAAACCCACAACACATTGGTATTAATTTCACAGCAACTCAGTAAACTCTCTTTTTCTCTCTTGCAGTCGTCGCCCACACTACCAACACTTTCTTTCTTCTCACACTTTCACAGCAGATACCCCGTTCTCTTTCCCTCCTCTCTCCCTGTTCCCCTTTCTCTCACTCCACTTGCTCGAGTGAGTCAGAGAACTAACTCCTCCATCTGTAGCAGGGTGCTGTGTGTGTTTGAGTATGTGTGCATGTGTGTGGAGCGACTCTATATGCTAGATAGCACAGGAGGTGATTATATCACTACCTCTGTACCACGGAGTCACGGGCCACAAACACACACACACACACACACACACACACACACACACACACACACACACACACACACACACACACACACACACACACACACACACACACACACACACACACACACACACACACACACCTTTTGACTCTTCTGCGATCAACTCAATAACCCTGGAAATGAATAATCAGTGACCTCCCTCCTAACCCCTAATCTTAGAATGGACCTGGGTACATCCAGGAATTTAACCCGGAAAGAACCATCGTGACACAGACGGGGTTAATACAATGATGCAGAGACTATTATGACATGACACTAGAGTTAATACAGTGACGCCCGAAGAGGGCCCATAGGAGTCCGGTCAAATGTAGTGCACTATGTAGGGAATAGGGTGCCATTTCGGACACACCCAGTGACATATTTCTCCCTTTTCATGACAAACATTAAGAGGAGACTATAAAATAGAGTGACTCGCTGTTAAAGACGATGTGGACATTTTGGATGATGAAGCCCCTGAACCCTGTTTGAATGATGGAAGGTATGGTGGAAAACTGCAAGATTATGTTTTAATACTGTTTACGCATCAAATAAAAAGTTTCTCTCTCATCTGTGCCTGTGGGACTGAGTTGGGCCTCTGGTGCTTGGCACTGGCAATTGATTTATGATGGCTTGGTGATAAAACCTACAGCCTGCATTCCATTGAACAATTTGTGTCTGTGAAATGCTGGCCTGTCTGCCAGGGCCAGGTGAACCATCCCTCCAGTTTATCTCCCACTTGCAGATGAACACTGGACTTCAGAAATTGTGATGAGGACCCAGTGTCCCATGTTGAATTAGTATCTGTGTGTTAAGGAGTGTGAAATTGAGAAGATAACCCTGTATAAACAAGCAGTAAATGACCTAGAGACAGAAACCTGGCGCAATGTAAAAATCTTGCTGTCTGTTGCTTGACAGCACAAAAAAGGTGGGTTGTTGTTTTAGTGACAGTGTCATATTTCTCACTCTTTGTGATGATGATGTGGCCGTGTTTGATGATGAAGCCACTGAATCCTGTTGTAATGTTGGAAAGACATGCCTGCCAAAAAACATCTATAAATAGGCAGGTTTCCATTGAACCAGGTTTATCCAACAAAAGCAATGTCGCAAAAAAACATTGCTACTGTCACGTTCCTGACCTATTTCTGTTAGTTTGTTGTATGTGTTAGTTGGTCAGGACGTGAGTTTGGGTGGGCATTCTATGTTTTCTGTTTCTATGTTGGTTTAAGGGTTGCCTGGTATGGCTCTTAATTAGAGGCAGGTGTTTTGCGTTTTCCTCTAATTGAGAGTCATATTTAGGTAGGTTGTTTCACAGTGTTCGTTGTGGGTGGTTGTCTCCTGTGTCAGTGTTTGTCGCACCATACGGGACTGTTCGGTTTGTGTTGTACATCGTCATTTTATGTGTAGGCTATTTTCCCTGTTCGTGCGTTCTCGTGTTTAATGTAAGTTCGTCGTTCAGGTCTGTCTACTCCGTTTGTTGTTTTGTTAGTTTATAGTGAAGTTCGTGTTTTCGTCTTGTCTTTAATAAATATTATGTGTTCACAACCCGCTGCGCCTTGGTTCCCTCAATACTCCTCCTTTTCGGTTGAAGAGGAGGAGGACCACCGTTACAGCTACATGTGTAAAGGAAACGTCAGCTGTAAGAGAAATATTCTAAAAGATCAACAAAAGTGGTATCTGTTTGACAGAGGTGAATTTATTATTGCGACAAATGATGGAAACAGTGTTTTAAGATTTTTTTAAATTACGATTTCACATAATTTTGAAGGTAAGCGGAGCATGTGATGTCATCAAGTAACTATAAAGCTCCACTCCACATTTCATTCTAAACGCCTACTGCTGGCTAAATCATCAAGAATGGTCCTGACCAAGTCAAGAATGCCTGCCTTGCTTTGCCTTGCTTTTCTGGATGCAAGTTTCCCCATCCAATTATTTCAGTTCTACAGGAGTGCAAAAAGTTAGGTCTCACTATGACATCGAAAATTGGCTATACCATAAAAATTCACGAAAACAAAAATGTGCTTTTTGGTCTTAATTTAAGGTTAGGCATAAAAATTTGCAGTGTGTTTAAGGTTAGGTTTACAGTCCAATTTTAAGAAGAGAAATTGTAGAAATAGGCAGGTTTATTACTTTGTGGCTGTGGTAGCTAGTGACGACCAGTACCGTGTGGATAGCCTATTTTGGCACAAGATAATTATTAAAGTATGGCAAATAGGCCCATCAGTCTGTTCTTGCATTCTATCCATGCTGGCTTTTGCGGGCTACCTGAGACATGAAACAAGTGGGCGGGCATACAGGCTGTCGTCAATTTATTAAATGCACAATTTATCGAAATGGATAATGGAAACACTTCAACACTAGGTTTTTGCGAAAATAACATTTTTGTTGGTGTTACTTCATTACATCCAGCTGTTTTTAAATCGACACAAGAAAGTTAAATGGAAACGCACCGTAGCAGGCAATTGTCTATTTTCTATCTATTTCTACTGTATGCAAACGTTTAAATGGTCGACAAAAACTCACGGGACAAGTTAATAGAAACATAACTAATGAGTAGACTAAGTTTCAGGAGAGCTCCTTTTCTATTCAAAGAAAGTAGTTACCCACTGGGCACACACTGGTTGAATCTGTTGTTTTCACGTCATTTCAATGAAATAGACGCTGAATTGATGTCTGTGCCCAGTGGGTAAATACAGTCCAAGGCAGTCAAGGCTTGACTTTCGATGGTATTTCACCCATTCTGATGAAGAAGCAGCTTCATTCTTGTGTTTTATTTCTCGTGTGTTTAGTTTTTTAAATCTAACTCTCTCTGGGAAAGATTTGTTGCATGTGAAATTAATACAATTTGATGCAAAAAATATCCTTTTATTGATTGAAATGTATATATATATATACAGTGGGGAGAACAAGTATTTGATACACTGCCGATTTTGCAGGTTTTCCTACTTACAAAGCATGTAGAGGTCTGTAATTTTTATCATAGGTACACTTCAACTGTGAGAGACGGAATCTAAAACAAAAATCCAGAAAATCACATTGTATGATTTTTAAGTAATTAATTTGCATTTTATTGCATGACATAAGTATTTGATCACTTACCAACCAGTAACAATTCCGGCTCTCACAGACCTGTTAGTTTTTCTTTAAGAAGCCCTCCTGTTCTCCACTCATTACCTGTATTAACTGCACCTGTTTGAACTCGTTACCTGTATAAAAGACACCTGTCCACACGCTCAATCAAACAGACTCCAACCTCTCCACAATGGCCAAGACCAGAGAGCTGTGTAAGGACATCAGGGATAAAATTGTAGACCTGCACAAGGCTGGGATGGGCTACAGGACAATAGGCAAGCAGCTTGGTGAGAAGGCAACAACTGTTGGCGCAATTATTAGAAAATGGAAGAAGTTCAGATGACGGTCAATCACCCTCGGTCTGGGGCTCCATGCAAGATATCACCTCGTGGGGCATCAATGATCATGAGGAAGGTGAGGGATCAGCCCAGAACTACACGGCAGGACCTGGTCAATGACCTGAAGAGAGCTGGGACCACAGTCTCAAAGAAAACCATTAGTAACACACTACGCCGTCATGGATTAAAATCCTGCAGCGCACGCAAGGTCCCCCTGCTCAAGCCAGCGCATGTCCAGGCCCGTCTGAAGTTTGCCAATGACCATCTGGATGATCCAGAGGAGGAATGGGAGAAGGTCATGTGGTCTGATGAGACAAAAATATAACTTTTTGGTCTAAACTCCACTCGCTGTGTTTGGAGGAAGAAGAAGGATGAGTACAACCCCAAGAACCCATCCCAAACGTGAAGCATGGAGGTGGAAACATCATTCTTTGGGGCTGCTTTTCTGCAAAGGGGACAGGACGACTGCACCGTATTGAGGGGAGGATGGATGGGGCCATGTATCGCGAGATCTTGGCCAACAACCTCCTTCCCTCAGTAAGAGCATTGAAGATGGGTCGTGGCTGGGTCTTCCAGCATGACAACGACCCGAAACACACAGCCAGGGCAACTAAGGAGTGGCTCCGTAAGAAGCATCTCAAGTTCCTGGAGTGGTCTAGCCAGTCTCCAGACCTGAATCCAATAGAAAATCTTTGGAGGGAGCTGAAATTCCGTATTGCCCAGCGACAGCCCCGAAACCTGAAGGATCTGGAGAAGGTCTGTATGGAGGAGTGGGCCAAAATCCCTGCTGCAGTGTGTGCAAACCTGGTCAAGAACTACAGGAAACGTATGATCTCTGTAATTGCAAACAAAGGTTTCTGTACCAAATATTAAGTTCTGCTTTTCTGATGTATCAAATACTTATGTCATGCAATAAAATGCAAATTAATTACTTAAAAATCATACAATGTGATTTTCTGGATTTTTGTTTTAGATTCCGTCTCTCACAGTTGAAGTGTACCTATGATAAAAATTACAGACCTCTACATGCTTTGTAAGTAGGAAAACCTGCAAAATCGGCAGTGTATCAAATACTTGTTCTCCCCACTGTATATACACACAAACGCATATATATATACACACACACAAAGTTGCAGTCGGAAGTTGAAACTCGTTTTTCAACCATTCCAAAAATCTCTTGTAAACAGACCATAGTTTTGGCAAGTCGGTTAAGACATCTACTTTGTGCATGACAAGTAATTTTTCCAACAATTGTTTACAGATTATTTCACTTCTTCACTGTATCACAATTCCAGTGGGTCCGAAGTTTACATACACACTAGGTTGACTGTGCCTTTAAACAGCTTGGAAAATTCCAGAAAAATTATGTCATGGCTTTAGAAGCTTCTGATAGTCTAATTGACATAATTTGAGTCAATTAGAGGTGTACCTGTGGATGTACTGTATTTCAAGGCCTACCTTCAAACTCAGTGCCTCTTTGCTTGACATCGTGGGAAAATCAAAAGAAACCAGCCAAGACAAAAAATTGTAGACCTCCACAAGTCTGGTTCATCCTTGGGAGCAATTTCGAAATGCCTGAAGGTACCACGTTCATCTGTACAAACAATAGTACGCAAGTATAAACACCATGGGACCTCGCAGCCGTCATACCGCTCAGGAAGGAGACGCGTTCTGTCTCCTAGAGATTTAAGTTTTTTGGTGTGAAAAGTGCAAATCAATCCCAGAACAACAGCAAAGGACCTTTTGAAGATGTGATCTCTATGTCCCCTATCCTCCAGGCCGGCTCGGTCCTCCCCTCCTGCTCCGTGGCTCGACGACTCATTGCGAGCTCACAGAACAGGGCTCCGGGCAGCCGAGCGGAAATGGAGGAAAACTCGCCTCCCTGCGGACCTGGCATCCTTTCACTCCCTCCTCTCTACATTCTCCTCTTCTGTCTCTGCTGCTAAAGCCAATTTCTACCACTCTAAATTCCAAGCATCTGCCTCTAACCCTAGGAAGCTCTTTGCCACCTTCTCCTCCCTCCTGAATCCTCCTCCCCCTCCTCCCCCCTCTCTGCTGATGACTTCGTCAACCATTTTGAAAAGAAGGTCGACGACATCCGATCCTCGTTTGCTAAGTCAAACGACACCGCTGGTTCTGCTCACACTGCCCTACCCTGTGCTTTGACCTCTTTCTCCCCTCTCTCTCCAGATGAAATCTCGCGTCTTGTGACGGCCGGCCGCCCAACAACCTGCCCGCTTGACCCTATCCCCTCCTCTCTTCTCCAGACCATTTCCGGAGACCTTCTCCCTTACCTCACCTCGCTCATCAACTCATCCTTGACCGCTGGCTACGTCCCTTCCGTCTTCAAGAGAGCGAGAGTTGCACCCCTTCTGAAAAAACCTACACTCGATCCCTCCGATGTCAACAACTACAGACCAGTATCCCTTCTTTCTTTTCTCTCCAAAACTCTTGAACGTGCCGTCCTTGGCCAGCTCTCCTGCTATCTCTCTCAGAATGACCTTCTTGATCCAAATCAGTCAGGTTTCAAGACTAGTCATTCAACTGAGACTGCTCTTCTCTGTGTCACGGAGGCGCTCCGCACTGCTAAAGCTAACTCTCTCTCCTCTGCTCTCATCCTTCTAGACCTATCGGCTGCCTTTGATACTGTGAACCATCAGATCCTCCTCTCCACCCTCTCCGAGCTGGGCATCTCCGGCGCGGCCCACGCTTGGATTGCGTCCTACCTGACAGGTCGCTCCTACCAGGTGGCGTGGCGAGAATCTGTCTCCGCACCACGTGCTCTCACCACTGGTGTCCCCCAGGGCTCTGTTCTAGGCCCTCTCCTATTCTCGCTATACACCAAGTCACTTGGCTCTGTCATATCCTCACATGGTCTCTCCTATCATTGCTATGCAGACGACACACAATTAATCTTCTCCTTTCCCCCCTCTGATAACCAGGTGGTGAATCGCATCTCTGCATGTCTGGCAGACATATCAGTGTGGATGACGGATCACCACCTCAAGCTGAACCTCGGCAAGACGGAGCTGCTCTTCCTCCCGGGGAAGGACTGCCCGTTCCATGATCTCGCCATCACGGTTGACAACTCCATTGTGTCCTCCTCCCAGAGTGCTAAGAACCTTGGCGTGATCCTGGACAACACCCTGTCGTTCTCAACTAACATCAAGGCGGTGACCCGTTCCTGTAGGTTCATGCTCTACAACATTCGCAGAGTACGACCCTGCCTCACGCAGGAAGCGGCGCAGGTCCTAATCCAGGCACTTGTCATCTCCCGTCTGGATTACTGCAACTCGCTGTTGGCTGGGCTCCCTGTCTGTGCCATTAAACCCCTACAACTCATCCAGAACGCCGCAGCCCGTCTGGTGTTCAACTTTCCCAAGTTCTCTCACGTCACCCCGCTCCTCCGCTCTCTCCACTGGCTTCCAGTTGAAGCTCGCATCCGCTACAAGACCATGGTGCTTGCCTACGGAGCTGTGAGGGGAACGGCACCTCCGTACCTTCAGGCTCTGATCAGGCCCTACACCCAAACAAGGGCACTGCGTTCATCCACCTCTGGCCTGCTCGCCTCCCTACCTCTGAGGAAGTACAGTTCCCGCTCAGCCCAGTCAAAACTGTTCGCTGCTCTGGCACCCCAATGGTGGAACAAACTCCCTCACGACGCCAGGTCAGCGGAGTCAATCACCACCTTCCGGAGACACCTGAAACCCCACCTCTTTAAGGAATACCTAGGATAGGATAAAGTAATCCTTCTAACCCCCCCCCCCTTAAAAGAGTTAGATGCACTATTGTAAAGTGGTTGTTCCACTGGATATCATAAGGTGAATGCACCAATTTGTAAGTCGCTCTGGATAAGAGTGTCTGCTAAATGACTTAAATGTAAATGTAAATGAAGATGCTGGAGGAAACAGGTACAAAAGTATCTATATCCACAATAAAACGAGTCCTATATCAACATAACCTGAAAGGCTGCTCAGCAAGGAAGAAGCCACTGCTCCAAAACCACGATAAAAAAGCCAGACTACGGTTTGCAACTGCACATGGGGACAAAGATCGTAACCTTTTGAGAAATGTCCTCGGGTCTGATGAAACAAAAATAGAACTGTTTGGCCATAATGACCATTGTTATGTTTGGAGGAAAAAGGGGGAGAATTGGAAGCTGAAGAACACCATCCCTACCGTGAAGCATGGGGGTGGCAGCATCATGTTGTGGGGGTGCTTTGCTGCAGGAGGGGCTGGTGCACTTCACAAAATAGATGGCATCATGAGTTAGGAAAATTATGTGGATATATTGAAGCATCACTTCAAGACATCAGTCAGGAAGTTAAAGCTTGATCGCAAATGGGTCTTCCAAATGGACAATGACCCCAAGCATACTTCCAAAGTTGTGGAAAAATGGCTTAAGGACAACAAAGTCAAGGTATTGGAGTGGCCATCAAAAAGCCCTGACCTCAATCCCATAGAAAATTTGTGGGTAGAACTGAAAAAGCATGTGCGAGCAAGGAGGCCTACTACAAACCTGATTCCGTTACACCAGCTCTGTCAGGAGGAATGGGCAAAAATTCACCCAACTTATTGTGGGAAGCTTGTGGAAGGCTACCCAAAACGTTCGACCCAAGTTAAACAATTTAAAGGCAATGCTACCAAATACTAATTGAGTGTATGTAAACTTCTGACCCACTGGTAATGTGATGAAAGAAATAAAAGCTTAAATAAATCATTCTCTACTATTATTCTGACATTTCACATTCTTAAAATAAAGTGGTGATCCTACCTGACCTAAGACAGGGAATTTTTACTAGGCTTAAATGTCAGAAATTGTGGAAAAACAGAGTTTAAATGTATTTGTCTAAGGTGTATGAAAAAAACTTAAACTGTATAAATACAGTTGAAGTCGGTTAGTTTACATACACCTTAGCCAAATACATTTTTCCTCCAAACAGTTATATTTTTGTTTCATCAGACCCGAGGACATTTCTCCAAAAAGTACAAAAACAAACGTAGTCTGGCTTTTTTATGGCGGTTTTGGAGCAATGGCTTCTTCCTTGCTGAGTGGCCTTTCAGGTTATGTCGATATTGGACTTGTTTTACTGTGGATATAGATACTTTTGTACCCATTTCCCCCAGGATCTTCACAAGGTCCTTTGCTGTTGTTCTGGGATTGATTTGCACTTTTTGCACCAAAGTACGTTAATTTCTAGGAGACGGAAAGCGTCTCCTTCCTGAGCGGTATGACGTCTGCGTGGTCCCATGGTGTTTATACTTGCGTACTATTGTTTGTACAGATCAACGTGGTACCTTCAGGCATTTGGAAATTGCTCCCAAGGATGAATCAGACTTGTGGCGGTCTACAATTTTTTGTCTTGGCTGATTTCTTTTGATTTTCCCATGATGTCAAACAAAGAGGCACCGAGTTTGAAGGTAGGCCTTGAAATCCATCCACAGGTACACCTCCAATTGACTCAAATTATGTCAATTAGCCTATCAGAAGCTTCTAAAGCTTTTCTGGAAATGTCCAAGCTGTTTAAAGGCACAGTCAACTTAGTGTATGTAAACTTCTGACCCATTGGAATTGTGATACAGTGAATTAATCTGTCTGTAAACAATTGTTGGAAAGATTACTTGTGTCATGCACAAAGTAGATGTCCTAACCGACTTGCCAAAACTATAGTTTGTTAACAAGAAATTTGTGGAGTGGTTGAAAAACGAGTTTTAATGACTCCAACATAAGTGTATGTAAACTTCCGACTTCAACTGTGTATGTATACATACATATATATATTTATTAATTTCTTCTTTGTCAGAATGCAGGAAGACTGCTTCCCCCACCACATCCCTCCTCAAATAATTCAATAAGTAGGCTAGACAGTCAGAATTTTCTTCACATTTATTATTAGCTATTAATACATGCATACTTTGCCTACAGTTTGTTTCGTGTAATACAGAAATTCTCTCTCAAGATACCCAAATTCTTTACAAGCAGTTTCTTACCAAAATTCTATACAATTTCATTTAAAACACAGAATGTTAGTTATATACAGCTTTAGAGACACTGAGTTAAATTGACTTGGTTTGAGTTATATTGACTTCGGCTACTAATGCCACCTTATTCTCCATATATGCTAGTGCACTAGTAGTAGTACAAAGTAGTATTTAATCAAAAGTAGTGCACTCCATGGACAATATGGTATAATTTGAGACTGGGCCTTAGCAGTTGTATATTTACCATGTTGGCACTAATAGTTCCAAGACATTCTAGTTTAGAATGCAAATTATAACTTTGTTGCTTCAAAACTACAATATTTGCTGCAATTTTTTTGTAATCACATTCCAGTTGTTCTTATGTACTGTTTATTGAGGATAGAAGTTGTCCATAGTTTAAGATCTAGGATCAGCATAGCCTCCCCAACCCTTACCATTAGGGGCAAACCACAAAACTGACATTACATCAGTGTTTATGATTCAACTTACTCATACTGTATTTATGTTCAGTTGGGATATATTTTAAAGGTGCTATGTCCCTTTTCATTTGCTTCTTATCCCGTGTCACGTTGAAACAACGCAAAATAAAGTATTTTCAATGCGTTTCTTTTCTCAATGTCTTTCTTCCTTCATTTTAAAACCTGTACTTATTAAAAGCCTTATGATCAGGGATCATCCCTGATTATAGTTTGGTTGCAAACTCATTTTGCCCTAGGGGCCACATGAAATCATTTCGGGGGGCACATTTGTCTCGTGGGCCAGGAGTTTGATACCCCTGCACTAAAACCACTGAGCAAATACAGAATTAACAGACAAATAAAGTCTGCAAAGTCTAGTGGTTTGAATTGTTGTTTAAACGTTGTTGAGACGACGTGAGTAACGTTAGATGAGTTAGCTAGGCAGCTGTACAATGCTACTTCATATAGCAAACAAAAAGCTGAGGCTTGAGTGTAGATATAATGAACCTTGTCTAATATTGAGACTGATTATTACACACAATTCATTACCCACAATTCCACATGCCCTGAAAAAATGTGCACTTGAAAATACGTCAACTCACTGCATCATACTGAACTAGTATGTCCGTTCACTCCCATACAGAGTAATTGTTGCTGATACAAACCTATATAGTTTTATTACTATCTTAAAACATTAATTTTAAAACTTGTGTTAAAGTGTAAAGCCATATTTAAAAGCACTGCACACTGGTATTTTATTTTATGAGCTGGGTTTTGTTTTATGAGTTTGTTGTTGTTTACAAGTGGAGAGGAGGTGGGTGGCGTTGAGTTGTTAAGAGGGATCCTATGCAGTTCCACACACTATGGTATCCCAGGGTGCATCACACCCACACTCCTCATGTGTTGCAGTGACAATCCACCGGAACATTGTCTGTCTTCTAGAATTTGCGTTATCGAGGGCAACTATCTGAACTTTCTGATGCTTAGTGTTAGTTGCTATGGGTACATATTTGCATATTTATGTGCCATATAAAATAAATAACTGAATAACTAAATTAAACATGAATGTGTCACCCACATTTTATCTCCCTTCCTCACTTGTGCTCCTATGTATTTACAATGAATCCCTTCCCTCCATTTCGGACCATTTCATTTAGTTTATTTAAGCAAGGGAAGTTGAGTTCTAGCTTTGTGTAGTGTTGTACTGTACAGTTGTGGCCAAAAGTTTTGAGAATGACACAAATATTAATTTTCACAAAGTCTGCTGCCTCAGTGTCTAGATATTTTTGTCAGATGTTACTATTGAATACTGAAGTATAATTACAAGCATTTCATAAGTGTCAAAGGCTTTTATTGACAATTACATGAAGTTGATGCAAAGAGTCAACATTTGCAGTGTTGACCCTTCTTTTTCAAGACCTCTGCAATCCGTCCTGGCATGCTGTCAATTAACTTCCGGGCCACATCCTGACTGATGGCAGCACATTCTTGCATAATCAATGCTTGGAGTTAGTCAGAATTTGTGGGTTTTTGTTTGTCCACCCACCTCTTGAGGATTGACCACAAGTTCTCAAGGGGATTAAGGTCTGGGGAGTTTCCTGGCCATGGACCCAAAATATCGATGTTTTGTTCACCGAGCCACTTAGTTATCACTTTTGCCTTATGGCAAGGTGCTCCATCATGCTGGAAAAGGCATTGTTCGTCACCAAACTGTTCCTGGATGGTTGGGAGAAGTTGCTCTCGGAGGATGTGTTGGTACCATTCTTTATTCATGGCTGTGTTCTTAGGCAAAATTGTGAGTGAGCCCACTCCCTTGGCTGAGAAGAAACCCCACACATGAATAGTTTCAGGATGCTTTACTGTTGGCATGACACAGGACTGATGGTAGCGCTCACCTTGTCTTCTCCGGACAAGCTTTTTTCCGGATGACCCAAACAATCGGAAAGGGGATTCATCAGAGAAAATGACTTTACCCCAGTCCTCAGCAGTCCAATCCCTGTACCTTTTGCAGGATATCAGTCTGTCCCTGATATTTTTTCTGGAGAGAAGTGGCTTCTTTGCTGCCCTTCTTGACACCAGGCCATCCTCCAAAAGTCTTTGCCTCACTGTGCGTGCAGATGCACTCACACCTGCCTGCTGCCATTCCTGAGCAAGCGCTGTACTGGTGGTGCCCCGATCCCGCAGCTGAATCAACCTTAGGAGACGGTCCTGGCGCTTGCTGGACTTTCTTGGGCGCCCTGAAGCCTTCTTCACAACAATTGAACCGCTCTCCTTGAAGTTCTTGATGATCCGATAAATGGTTGATTTAGGTGCAATCTTACTGGCAGCAATATCCTTGCCTGTGAAGCCCTTTTTGTGCAAAGCAATGATGACGGCACATGTTTCCTTGCAGGTAACCATGGTTGACAGAGGAAGAACAATGATTCCAAGCACCACCCTCCTTTTGAAGCTTCCAGTCTGTTATTCGAACTCAATCAGCATGACAGAGTGATCTTCAGCCTTGTCCTCATCAACACTCACACCTGTGTTAACGAGAGAGTCACTGACATGATGTCAGCTGGTACTTTTGTGGCAGGGCTGAAATGCAGTAGAAATGTTTTTTTGGGGATTCAGTTCATTTGCATGGCAAAGAGGGACTTTGCAATTAATTGCAATTCATCTGATCACTCTTCATAACATTCTGGAGTATTTGCAAATTGCCATCATACAAACTGAGGCAAGCAGACTGAAAATGTATATTTGTGTCATTCTCAAAACTTTTGGCCACGACTGCACACTGGTATGTACTGCAGTCCTCTACTATAGCATTGCTTGATTGATTGTGTTATAGTGCTTGAGTAGAAGTCATGCAGTGTGTTTAGCAATACTACTCAAGCAAACAACAATGTGCTAGAGTGGGTGAGTTAGGTAGGTTGGGGGTGGGTCTATCCCTTTAAAGTCTGTGTGTGTGTGGTGGGCAACAGAAATTGAATTCAATCATTTTGAATAAAGTTTTGAACACCCTTTCCTCACAAGCACCTCCACTTGACCCCTAACACTTGTCCCCTTTAACCTATTGACCCCTGACCCATTTCAGTCGGACCACTCTCCGTTGTCCTCCCCGCCGGAGTCGGAATCTGATTCACTGTACTCGACGGCGATGCGACGTGATAGGATGGTGGCCACGTCGTTTCCAACTGGCTCTCTCTTCGCTTCCTGCTCTCTCTGTTCCTGGACCTTCCTCAACTGGATACCTGGAGAGATGGAAGGAGGGAAGGTTTGAAGGAGGGATGGAGGGAGTGAGGGGTTAGATACATAGATACATATGAAGCTCTGTGTGTGTGTAACAGCATTGCTTCCGTTCCTGTCCCTCACTGGGCTTGAACCGGAGATCCTCTGAACACATCGACAGCGTGTCACCCACAGAAGCAGCCTTACCTGTTGCAAAATTCCTGTAACTTTCAGAAAGTTGCTAGGTTTTTCCCCCCTCACAATTCTGTGAATCTTTCAACCAGAATTTCTGGAAAACCCGGGAATTTTGCAACCCTACAGTCCACCAAAGCAATGCTTCTAAGGGGAATGATCTCCTTCTAGGTCTCATCACAAAAGGGAAGATACAAACACACAGCTAACTAGTGTTGTCACGATACCAGAATTTTGACTTCGATACCGATACCAGGTTTAGTATCACGATACTCAATACCATCATGATACTCGATACAGATAAACAGAAACTCAGCTACTGCTCTGTTCAATCGTTGGTAATCTTTTGAGTTCAATATCATTACATTATACAGTTATGTCAATATTTCAGACAGCCATGTACACATTATTTCACCAATTATACAATTCTGCAATCAATCTTACTACATAACGGTAATTTATTTATTTGAATGGTAAATCTCTATTGATAAACTGGGTAAATCAAGGGGCTGCAGATGACAAAATCTGTTTCCCATTCATTTGGGACATATTTTATTGTACTGATCAACAACGTTTTCATAGAGGAAGCAATTTCTTATTTCATAAAAGTGTGCGGTGTCTCTTTTAAGACCCAGTGTTGAGCTTATTTAAGAGGCACATGCACTCAAGTCAGTTGGAGGAAGAGAAATGATGCGAGGGAGGCGATGTGAATGAATAAAGTTTTTTTTTGGTGACAATCAGCTTTGAAATCAGTATAATTTACATTATGGTTTGCATATTATGACAAACAAAGCTAGCAAGGAATGTTAGCCTACAACGCTGGAAGCTACCGGTATCTTCTTGCATTGTAAAGTGTTCTAGCCTTTATAGACATTGTTGTGCGAACAGTAATAAACATTTTCAGCATTTCTACATGCCGTGATGCATTATCCAAGTGTGATAACATTCTGTGCAGCATAAGTGGGGAGCCAACATGATGCAGTCCAGACTCCCAGTGAGTGCAGTGGTTCCTCAAGACAGGCTAGAGCTAGCAATGAGTAAGTGGAGCAGGCACGATGCAGGCACAGTGCTCTGCCGCTATAAAGGACATCGGCTGCGCTGATAGACAGACTTGATCCTCTAAATAAGTATACAACGTGACACATTTGACATAAGTACAGAAAGTAACAGAAATTCTAGTACTGAACCGGTTTTCATGTTCTAGTATCAACAAAGTACCGAAGTTTCAGTATATCGTGCAACACTACCGAAAACTAGCTAGCCATTTCACATACGCTAAATGTACTCATTCACAAGTGGATACATATGTATCCATCCACACACGCACACACATACCCTCTATCGGTCTCACCTCTGCGTATGGCTGCCAGCAGTTCACTGCGAGCATTGCTGATCGGAAGCACACCTAAGCACACACACACACACACACACACACACACACACACACACACACACACACACACACACACACACACACACACACACACACACACACACACACGAAAACAAACTTAAACAAGAAAAAAAAAACACACATACATAAACACATCCCCACACACACCCCCCCCACCCCCCCAAACTTTCTCACCTCTACGTATGGCAGCCAACAGGTCGCTGCGAGCGTCGCTTATCGGAATCATCGGCATCTGGCCCTTCCTGGTGGCAGGAGCTTCTCCAACAATGGCGTGAGCCAGAGACAGGATATGGGAGGGGGGTAGACCAGGTGGGGGAGGAGGAGGGGCAGCGGGAGGGGCACCGGAGGGGGTGTGAGAGGGGGAGGGGACATAGTTGACAGGGGGGGCGGGGGGAGTAGGGGAGGGACTGTAAGGGCGGGACATGACCGCCACGGCCCCGGGGGGAAGAATGGGGGAGGAGGAGGTGGAGTCGAAGGCAGTCTGTGCGGACGGGATGAGGGGGGGCGGGGGGGGAGGGGCAGGGGGGGTGAAGTACTCGGGGATGGCTGATGGCTGGCCGCTAAGGTAGGAGGAGGAGAAAGACAGAAAGAGAGAGAGATAAAAAGAACACAATCAGACACAAATTGGCAACAGTGGGCAAATCTGTTGGCTCGATCAAACCTCTTAAGACTAAAATCAAATGAAATGTTATGTCACATGTCAGTGTCAAAGATATTCATCTAGAATTACAAAGGCTTCGAGATTTAGAATTCCTAGAATCGACATTCACAGTCAATTTAGTGTTCGGTGATTCTATTTCTATGTGGTGTTCTTACCCATATGCCCTGTAGTCCTTGACAGACAGTTGCCGTGGCCCATTGAGTGCTCCCCCCTCAGAGGAGGCGGGGGGTGCGTGGGGGTGCTGAGTGCGCCCCAGAGAGGTGATATGTCGTCCCCCAGCGACTACACCAGAGGGGAGGTTAGGTCGAGGGTACCCACCCCTGTCTAAGGACTGGGTCTGTGGTGTCTGAGTGAGGTGGGGGACACTGTCGATGGGGTGGGGGGCGGAGGGGGGCTGGGAGGGGTGGTTAGGGCTGGACGGGTAGGAGAGCTCACCCATGTCTGATGCCACAGACCTAGGAGAGGAGAGGGAGGGTGAGGGGTCATTTATTTTACCCAGCAGAGGGCAGAAGAGAGCTAGGCTGTGCTTTAGCACACTGAAGACTGGCCAGTCACTGAACAATTCATGACATGTGTACATTACATTCGGAAATATTCAGACCCATGACATTTTCCACATCTTGTTACCTAACAGCCTTATTCAAAAATGTTTTAAATAGTTTCCCCCCCATTAAATCTACACACAATACCCCCATAATAACGAAGTAAAAACAGGTTCAGATATTTTTGCTAATTTATTAAAAATAATTAAGTGAAATATCACATTTACATGAGTACTCAGACCCTTTACTAAGTAATTTGTTGAAGCACCATTGGCAGCGATTACAGACTTCAGTCTTCTTGGGTATGACGATACAAGCTTGGCAAACCTGTATTTGGGGAGCTTCTCCCATTCTTCTCTGCAGATCCTCTCCAGCTTGGTCAGGTTGGATGGGGAGCATCGCTGCACAGCTATTTTCAGGTCTCTCCAGAGATGTTCATCCGGGTTCAAGTCTGGGCTCTGGCTGGGCCTCTAAAGGACATTCAGAGATTTGTCCCGAAGCCACTCCTGCGGTGTCTTAACTGTGTGCTTAGGGTCGTTGTCCTGTTCGAAGATGAACCTTCGCCC
This sequence comes from Salvelinus alpinus, assembly GCF_045679555.1. Taxonomy (NCBI): domain Eukaryota; kingdom Metazoa; phylum Chordata; class Actinopteri; order Salmoniformes; family Salmonidae; genus Salvelinus; species Salvelinus alpinus. Next base: position 48,143,385 of record NC_092096.1, on the reverse strand, counting down.
CAGTCAGAGGTCCTGAGTGCTGTGGAGCAGGTTTTCATAAAAAATCTCTTTGTACTTTGCTCCATTCATCTTTGCCTCAATCCTGACTAGCCTCCCAGTCCCTGCTGCTGAAAAATATCCCCACATCATGATGCTGCCACCACCTTGCTTCACTGTAGGGATGGTGCCAGGTTTCCTCCAGACGTGATGCTTGGCATTCAGGCCAAAGAGTTCAATGTTGGTTTCATCAGACCAGAAAATCTAGTTTCTCATGGTCTGAGAATCCTTTAGGTGCCTTTTGGCAAACTCTAAGCGGGCTGTCATGTTCCTTTTACTGAGGAGTGGCTTCCGTCTGGCCACTCTACCATAAAGGCCTGATTTGGTGATGTGCTGAAGAGATGGTTGTCCTTCTGGAAGGTTCTCCCATCTCCACAGAGGAATTCCGGAGCTCTGCCAGTGACCATCAGGTTCTTGGTCACCTCCCTGACCAAGGCCCTTCTCACCCAATTGCTCAGTTTGGCCGGGCGGCCAGCTCTAGCAAGAGTCTTGGTGGTTTCCACTTATGGAGGCCACTGTGTTCTTGAGGACCTTGATTGCTGCAGACATTTTTGATATCCTTCCCCAGATCTGTGTCTCGACACAATCCCGTCTCCAAGCTCTACGGACAATTCCTTCGACCTCATGACTTGGTTTTTGCTCTGACATGCACTGCAACTGTGCGACCTTATATAGGCAGGTTTGAGCCTTTCCAAATAATGTCCAATCAAATGAATTTACCACTGGTGGACTCCAAGTTGTAGAAACGTCTCAAGGATGATCAATGGAAACAGGATGCACCTGAGCTCAACGTCGGGTCTGAATACTTATCTAAAGAGGCCAGTTTTATTGCTTCTTTAATCAGAACAGTTTTCAGCTGTGCTAACATAATTACAAAAGGGTTTCCTAAAGATCAATGAGCCTTTTAAAATGATAAACTTGGATTAGCTAACACAACGTGCCACTGGAACACAGGAGTGATGGTTGCTGATAATGGGACTCTGTACGCCTATGTAGCTAGTCCATACAAAAACTGCCGGTTCCAGCTACAATAGTCATTTACAACATTAACAATGTCTACACTGTATTTCTGATCAATTTGATGTTATTTTAAAGTACAATTTGCTTTTCTTTCAAAAACAAGGACAAACTGTCTGTCTGACCCCAAACTGTCTGTCTGTCCCTTATTTAGACTAGTTGAGTATCTGGAGCATCAGCATAGATCTGGTACAACACTGTGTACTACTCCCTTCACAGAACAGCCCAAACTGGCTCTAACCAGAATAGAAAGAGGAGTGGGAGGCCCCGGTGCACAACTGAGCAAGACGACAAGTACATTAGAGTGTCTACTTTGAGAAACAGACGTGTCACAAGTCCTCAACTGGCGGCTTCATTAAATAGGACCTGCAAAACACGTCAACAGTGAAGAGGCGACTCCGGGATGCTGGCCTTCTAGGCAGAGTTGCAAAGAAAAAGCCATGTTGACTGTCCAATAAAAATAAAATATTAAGATGGGCAAAAGAACACAGACAATGGACAGAGGAACTCTGCCTAAAAGGCCAGCATCCCGGAGTCGCCTCTTCACTGTTGACAAGCAACAAAATCCCCAAGAATCACTGTGAAAGAATTGCAGGCCTTGGTGGCGTCTTGGGGTCACCAGGTTATAAAAAGCACCATCAGACGCCACCTCCACAACCACAGGCTCTTTGGAAGGGTTGCCAGAAGAAAGCCCTTTCTGACCTCCAGACACAGAAGCAAGCGCTTGGAGTTTGCCAAACGTCATTTAAATTATGACTGGAAGAAGTCGCTCTCGTCAGATGAGACCAAAATTGAACGTTTTGGTCAGATACAGCATTGTCATGTTTGGCGTCGAAACAGAGATGCATACAAGGAGAGGCACCTCATACCCACGGTGAAATATGGTGGTGGGTCAGTGATGTTTTGGGGCTGTTTTAATTCCAGAGGTCCAGGGGCACTGGTTAAGATTGATGGCATAATGAATTATCGGGCAACAACTATCAGGCAATTTTGGCTGACAATCTGGTTGCTTCTGCCAGAAGGCCGGGACTTGGCCGTAGGTGGACTTTCCAACAAGACAATGACCCAAAACATAACTCAATCTATACAGAAATGGTTCAGTGACAACAAAATCAATGTTCTGCCATGGCCATCTCAGTCGCCGGATCTCAATCCAATAGAAAACCTGTAGGCTGAGTTGAAGAGGGCAGTTGATAAGCGCAAACCGGAGAATGTGAAAGATCTTGAAAGGATCTGTATATAGGAATGGTCCAAAATCACTCCAAATGTGTTCTTTAACCTTGTTAAACATCACAGGAAAAGACTCCACGCTGTTATCCTTGCCAGAGGTGGTTGCACTAAGTACTAAATGATGAGTGCCAATAATTATGAAAACCTCGATTTTGGTGAAATGTATTTTGTATTAAATAATTGTATGATTTTGGTTGGTTCCATTGAAACATGAATAAAGTACATTATTTCTCACATGTTGGTATTTTGAGTTTCTCTCTATAATTATATTGTTTATATTATTTAAAGTATTGTTTGTGCATTGCCAGTCAGGGGTGCCAGTAATTTTGAAGCCCACAGTATATACAGTACCAGTAAAAAGTTTGGTTGGTATACAGAAGATAGCCCTATTTTCTAAAAGACCAAGTCCATATTATGGCAAGAACAGCTCAAAAAAGCAAAAGAGAAATGCGGAAAAAAATCAAGAACTTTGAACGTTTTTCAAGTGCAGTCGCAAAAACCATCAAGCGCTATGATGACACTTGCTCTCATGAGGACCGCCACAGGAAAGGAAGACCCATAAGTTCATTAGAGTTTACGAGCCTCAGAAATTGCAGCCCAAATAAATGCTTCAGAGTTCAAGTAACGGAAACATCTCAACATCACCTGTTCAGAAATGACTGCATGAATCAGGCCTTCATGTAAGAATTGCTACAAAGAAACCACAACTAAAGGAAACCAATAAGAAAAATAGACTTCCTTGGCCCAAGAAACACAAGCAATGGACATTAGACCAATGGCAATCTGTCCTTTGGTCTGATGAGACCAAATTTTCGATTTTTGGTTCCAATCGCCATGTCTTTGTGAGTGACTGGATGATCTCTGCATGTGTGGTTACCACCGTGAAGCATGGAGGAGGAGGTGTGATGGCGTGGGGATCCTTTGATGGTGACATTGTCAGTGATTTATTTAGAATTCAAGGCACACTTAACCAGCATGGCTACCACAGTATTCTGCAGCGATACGCCATCCCATCTGGTTTGCGCTTAGTGGGACTATCATTTGTTTTTCAACAGGACAATGACCCAACACACCTCCAGGCTGTGTAAGGGCAATTTGGCTAAGACGTAGAGGGATGGAGTGCTGCATAAGATGACCTGGCCTCCACAATCACCCACCTTCAAACCAATTGAGATGGTTTGGGATGAGTTGGACCGCAGAGTGAAGGAAAAGCAGCCAACAAGTGCTCAGCATAATTAGGAACTCCTTAAAGACTGTTGGACAAGCATTCCTTATGAGGCTGGTTGAGAGAATTTAGGGTAATGTAGGGAATGTAAACATTATATGCCACTTAATATAATGTTTACATACCCTACATTATTCATCTCATATATACAGTATATATATATATACTGTACTCTATACCATCTACTGCATCTTGCCTATGCCGTTCTGTACCATCACTCATTCATACATTTTTATGTACATATTCTTCATCCCTTTACACTTGTGTGAATAAGGTAGTTGTTGTGAAATTGTTAGGTTAGATTACTCGTTGGTTATTACTGCATTGTCGGAACTAGAAGCACAAGCATTTGGCTACACTCGCATTAACATCTGCTAACCATGTGTATGTGACAAATACAATTGGATTTGATTTGAGAATGCCAAGAGTATGCAAAGCTGTCATCAAGGCAAAGGGTTGCTATTTGAAGAATCTCAAATCTAAAATAAATTTTGATTTGTTTAACACTTTTTTGGTTTCAACATGATTCCATGTGTGTTATATAATAGTTGATGTTTTCACCACTATTCTACAATGTAGAAAAAAATAAAGAAAATGGTGGTGAATGAATAGGTGTGTCCAAACTTTTGACTGGTACTATACAGTTGAAGTCGAAAGTTTACATAAACTGAGTTTAAATGTATTTGGCTAAGGTGTATCACAATTCCTGACATTTAATCCTAGTAAAAATTCCCTGTTTTAAGTCAATTAGAATCACCACTTTATTTTAAGAATGTGAAATGTCAGAATAATAGTAGAGAAAATGATTTATTTCATATTTTATTTATTTCATCATATTCCCAGTGGGTCAGAAGTTTGGTAGCATGGCCTTTAAAATGTTTAGCTTGGGTCAAACGTTTTGAGTAGCCTTCCACAAGCTTCCCACAATAAGTTGGGTGAATTTTGGCCCATTCCTCCTGACAGAGCTGGTGTAACCCAGTCAGGTTTGTAGTAGGCCTCCTTGCTCACATATGCTTTTTCAGTTCTGCCAACAGATTTTCTATGGGATTGAGGTCAGGGCTTTGTGATGGCCACTCCAATACCTTGGACTTTGTTGTCCTTAAGCCATTTTGCCACAACTTTGGAAGTATGCTTGGGGCCATTGTCCATTTGGAAGACCCAAGCTTTAACTTCCTGACTGATGTCTTGAGATGATGCTTCAATATATCCACATAATTTTCCATCCTCATGAATTTTTTCCATCCTCATGAATTTTCCATCCTATTTTGTGAAGTGCACCAGTCCCTCCTGCAGCAAAGCACCCCCACAACATGATGCTGCCACCCCCGTGCTTCAGGGTTGGGATGGTGTTCTTCAGCTTGCAAGCATCCCCCTTTTTCCTCCAAACATAACGATGGTCATTATGGCCAAACAGTTGTATTTTTGTTTCATCAGACCAGAGGACATTTCTCAAAAAGTTACGACCTTTGTCCCCATGTGCAGTTGCAAACCGTAGTCTGGCTTTTTTATGGCAGGTTTGGAGCAGTGGCTTGCTGAGCGGCATTTCAGGTTACGTCGATATAGGACTCGTTTTACTGTGGATATAGATTATTTTGTACCCGTTTCCTCCAGCATCTTCACAAGGTCCTTTGCTGTTGTTCTGGGATTGATTTGCACTTTTAGCACCAAAGTACGTTCATCTCTATGAGAAAGAACGCGTCTCCTTCCTGTACTATTGTTTGTACAGATGAATGTGGTACCTTCAGGCGTTTGGAAATTGCTCCCAAGGATGAACCTGAGTTGTGGAGGTCTACAATTATTTTTCGGAGGTCTTGGCTGATTTCTTTTGATTTTCCCATGATGTCAAACAAAGAGGCACTGAGTTTGAAGGTAGGCCTTGAACTACATCCACAGGTACACCTCCAATTGACTCAAATGATGTCAATTAGCCTTTCAGAAGCTTCTTAAGCCATGACAACATTTTCTGGAATTTTCCAAGTTGTTTAAAGGCACAGTCAACTTAGTGTATGTAAACTTCTAACCCACTGGAATTGTGATACAGCGAATTATAATTGAAATAATCTGTCTGTAAACAATTGTTGGAAAAATTACTTGTGTCATGCACAAACCGACTTGCCAAAACTATAGTTTGTTAACAAGAAATTTGTGGAGTGGTTGAAAAACGAGTTTTAATTACTCCAATATAAGTGTATGTAAACTTCCGACTTCAACTGTAAATTAATTATATATATTATTATATTATATATATATGTTTTGTCATATATAAATGTGCAAACATTTCCAAAAACCTGTGCTTGATTTATCATAATGTGGTATTGTGTGTAGATGGACAAGAAAAGAACATTATGTTATCCATTTTATAATAAGGCTGTAACGTAACAAAATGTGGAAAAATAACAATTAATTGATTCTGGGCTCACCTGTTATCGGGTGATAGCGACCCCTCGGAGGACATTCCGTGATAGGGTGAGGGGGTTAGTCTGGTATCGGGGCGGAACTCCTTGTCATAAGCCATCATATTCCACTCCTGTCTGCGATTACGGGCCTTACGAACCTTCTTCACCTCCCTCCCCGGGTCCTCTACCTGTTTGTGTTGCTCCTGATAGAGTGACGGAGGGGAGTGGAGGAAGGAGAGACAAACAAACAAATACAAAGGGCTACATTTATTATGGATAGTATTCTCTTCACACAGGGGCAAACAGAGAGAGCAAGAGCCATTCCACCATTTTCGCACACCGTCGACCAGCAGAATTCACCCAGTCCCACTATAAGCCAAACTTTTAAGCAATGTTAAGCAATATAAAACATAATCAACACAACATAAAACAGTCCCAAACATAGACGGATGGGTATTAGGGACCAGTTTGGTGGAGGGACAGAGATGGGAGGAGGACACGCAGACGGAGGGGTCTGGGAGCTGGGAGGAGACCGGAACTTAGAGGTGGCGTCTTACGGAGCTGGGCGGAGACATGCACAGGGGACATAGGGAACAGGGATGTAGAAGACATTGAACACGCTGGGACACTGGACAAGGGACAGTGAGACATAGCAGTGGACAGGGGGAAACCAGGGGGACACCCAGAGGACCCAGGAGGAAACAAGGACGGGGGACACGGGAACATAGCTGTGGATGTGGCGGTCTTACGGAGCTGGGTAGTGGGCTGCGAGGTGGAGCCTGTCTGCTGTGGGGTCTACCCTGGTCAGAGTGGGTCGGACAGCTGGTCTGGATGGAGAGACGTGGAGATAGAGAGCTCTAACACATTAGATATACTATGGTTATACAAAATGGGAGAGACAGAGTAGGGGAAAAGAGAGGGGGAGAGGAGGAACGTCTACTGGTGAAAGTCTGGAGGTTTACAGGGGCGATAGTGGCACGGGGGAGTAGAAGCAGAGTGAGGGAGAAGATGGGACAGAAGACAGGAGGGGGACAGAAAGGCGGGATATACAGTGCATTTGGAAATTGTTCAGACCACTTGACTTTTTCCACATTTTGTTATGTTACAGTCTTATTCTAAAATGTATTAAATAGATTTTTTCCCTCATCAATCAACATACAATACCCCATAAAGACATCACAAAAATAGGTTTTCAGACATTTTAGCACATTTATTAAGAATATAAAACTGAAATATAACATTTACATAAGTATTCAGACCCTTCACTCAGTACTTTGGCAGCAATTACAGCCTAGAGACTCTTGGGTATGACGCTACAAGATTGGCACACCTGTATTTGGGAAGCTTCTCCCATTCTTCTCTGCAGATCCTCTCAAGCTCTGTCAGGTTGGATGGGGAGCGTCTTTGCACAGTTATTTTCAGGTCTCCCCAGAGATGTTTGATAGTCAGAGACTTATCCCGAAGCCACTCCTACATTGTCTTGGCTGTGTGCTTAGGGTTGTTGTCCCGTTGGAAGGTGAACCTTCGCCCCCAGTCAGGGGTCCTGAGCACTCTGGGGGAAATTTTCATCAAGGATCTCGCATTACTCTGCTCCATTCATCTTTCCCTCAATCCTGACTAGTTTCCCAGTCCCTACCGCTGAAAAACATCCCCACAGCATGATGCTGCCACCACCATGCTTCACGGTAGGGATTGTGCCAGGTTTCCTCCAGACGTCCCGCTTGGCATTCAGGCCAACAAGTTCAATCTTGGTTTCATCAGACCAAAGAAACTTGTTTCTCATGGTGCCTTTTGGTAAAACTCCAAGCGTGCTGTCATGTACCTTTTACTGAGGAGTGGCTTCCGTCTAGCCACTCTACCATAACGGCCTGATTGGTGGAGTGCTGCAGAGATGGTTGTCCTTCTGGAAGGTAATCCCATCTCCACAGAGGAACTCTGGAGCTGTGTCAGATTGACCATCGGGTTCTTGGTCACCTCCAGCCAGCTCTTAGGAATAGTCTTGGTGGTTCCAAAATTCTTCCATTTAAGAATGATGAAGGCCAATGTGTTCTTGGGGACCTTCAATGCTGGATAATTCTTTGGGTACCCTTCCCCAGATCTGTGCCTCGACACAATCCTGTCTCGGAGCTCTACGGACAATTCCTTCGAACTCACGGCTTGGTTTTAGCTCTGACATGTACTGTCAACTGTGGGACCTTATATAGACAGGCGCTTGCCTTTCAAAATCATGTCCAATCAATTTAATTTACCACAGGTGGACTCCAATCACGTTGTAGAAACTTCTCAAGGATGATCAATGGAAACAGGATGCACCTGAGCTCAATTTCGAGTCTCATAGCAAAGGGTCTGAATTCTTACGTAAATAAGGTATTCCTGTTTTTTGTTGTTAATACATTTGCAAATATTCTAAAAAACTTTTTTCACCTTGTCATTATGGGGAATTGCGTGTAGATTGATGAGGAAAATAAACAATTTAATCAATTTTATTATAAAGCTGTTGTGTGTGTGTGTATATATATATATATTTATTAGAGGTCGACCGATTAATCGGAATGGCCGATTAATTAGGGCCGATTTCAAGTTTTCATAACAATCGGTAATCGGCATTTTTGGACACCGATTATGGCCGATTACATTGCACTCCACAAGGAGACTGCGTGGCAGGCTGACTACCTGGTATGCGAGTGCAGCAAGGAGCCAAGGTAAGGTGCTAGCTAGCATTAAACTTATCTTATAAAAAACAATCAATCTTAACATAATCACTAGTTAACTACACATGGTTGATGATATTACTAATTTATCTAGCGTGTCCTGCGTTGCATATAATCGATGCAGTGCCTGTTAATTTATCATTGAATCACAGCCTACTTCGCCAAATGGGTGATTTAACAAGCGCATTCGCGAAAAAAGCACTGTCGTTGCACCAATGTGTACCTAACCATAAACATCAATGCCTTTCTTAAAATCAATACACAACTATATATTTTTAAACCTGCATATTTAGTTAATATTGCCTGCTCACATTAATTTATTTTAACTAGGGAAATTGTGTCACTTCTCTTGCGTTCTGTGCAACAGAGTCAGGGTATATGCAGCAGTTTGGGCCACCTGGCTCGTTGCGAACTGTGTGAAGACCATTTCTTCCTAACCAAGACAGCCAACTTCGCCAAACGGGGGATGATTTAACAAAAGCGCATTTGCGAAAAAAGCACAATCGTTACACGAATGTACCTAACCATAAACATCAATGCCTTAAAATCAATACACAGAAGTATATATTTTTAAACCTGCATATTTAGTTAAAAGAAATTCATGTTAGCAATATTAACTAGGCAAACTGTGTCACTTCTCTTGCGTTCATTGCACGCAGAGTCAGGGTATATGCAACAGTTTGGGCCGCCTGGCTCGTTGCGAACTAATTTGCCAGAATTTTAGATAATTATGACGTAACATTGAAGGTTGTGCAATGTAACAGAAATATTTAGACTTATGGATGCCACCCGTTAGATAAATTACGGAACGGTTCCGTATTTCACTGAAAGAATAAATGTTTTGTTTTCAAAATTATAGTTTATGGATTTGACCATAATGACCTAAGGATCGTATTTCTATAATTAAGTCTATGATTTGATAGAGCAGTCTGACTGAGCGGTGGTAGGCAGCAGCAAGCTCGTAAGCATTCATTCAAACAGCACTTTCCTGCGTGTGCCAGCAGCTCTTCGCAATGACTTCAAGCCTATCAACTCCTGAGATTAGGCTGGCAATACTAAAGTACCTATTAGAACATCCAATAGTCAAAGGTATATGAAATACATATGGTATAGAGAGAAATAGTCCTATAATAACTACAACCTAAAACTTCTTACCTGGGAATATTGAAGACTCATGTTAAAAGGAACCACCAGCTTTCATATGTTCTCATGTTCTGAGCAAGGAACTTAAACGTTAGCTTTTTTACATGGCACATATTGCACTTTTACTTTCTTCTCCAACACTTTGTTTTTGCATTATTTAAACCAAATTGAACATGTTTCATTATATATTTCAGACTAAATTGATTTTATTGATGTATTATATTAAGTTAAAATAAACGTGTACATTGAGTATTGTTGTAATTGTCATTATTCCAAATATATATATATATTTATAAAAATCGGCCGATTAATCGGTATTGGCTTTGGTCCTCCAATAATCGGTATCGGCATTGAAAAAAATCATAATCGGTCGACCTCTAATATATATATATATATAGACCATGACAGTTTACAATCTAAGGTCACACCAAGTAATTTAGTCTCCTCAACTTGTTCAACAGCAACACCATTCCTCACCCGATTCAGCTGAGGACAAGAGCTTAGGGAATGATTTGTACCAAATACAATGCTCTTAGTTTTAGAGATGTTTAGGAGCAGTTTATTACTGGCCACCTTTTTCAAAACTGATTGATGAGGATATTATTTTTTTTTGTAATGCATTTTACAATAAGGCTGTAACATAACAAAATGTGGAAAAGGTCAAGCGGCCTGAATACTTTCCGAATGCACTTTAGATGTCCGAGAGAGGAATTATAACTGAAGTTGTCTTTAGACAGCAAGAGGGGTTGTGTTTTGTTGATTCCAGCCTACAAACAGAAACTCAAACAACAAGCTCCCGCGCTCAGGTCTGTTCAACGCTGGTCCGACCAATCTGAATCCACGCTTCAAGACTGCTTCGATCACGCGGATTGGAATATGTTCCGCATCGCGTCCAACAACAATATTGACGAATATGCTGATTCGGTGAGCGAGTTCATTAGGAAGTGCATTGACGATGTCGTACCCACAGCAACGATAAAAACATTCCCAAACCAGAAACCGTGGATTGACGGCAGCATTCGCGTGAAACTGAAAGCGCGAACCACTGCTTTTAACCAGGGCAAGGTGACCGGAAGCATGACCGAATACAAACAGTGTAGCTATTCTCTCCGCAAGGCAATCAAACAGGCTAAGTCTCAGTACAGAGACAAAATCGAGTCGCAATTCAACAGCTCAGACACAAGAGGTATGTGGCAGGGTCTACAGTCAATCACGGATTACAAAAAGAAAACCAGCCCCGTCGAGGACCAGGATGTCTTGCTCCCAGACAGGCTAAACAACTTTTTTGCCCGCTTTGAGGACAATACAGTGCCACTGACACGGCCCCCTACCAAAACCTGCGGGCTCTCCTTCACTGCAGCCGAGGTGAGTAAAACATTTAAACGTGTTAACCCTCGCAAGGCTGCAGGCCCAGACGGCATTCCCAGCCGCGTCCTCAGAGCATGCGCAGACCAGCTGGCTGGTGTGTTTACGGACATATTCAATCAATCCTTATCCCAGTCTGCTGTTCCCACATGCTTCAAGAGGGCCACCATTGTTCCTGTTCCCAAGAAAGCTAAGGTAACTGAGCTAAACGACTACCGCCCCGTAGCACTCACTTCCGTCATCATGAAGTGCTTTGAGAGACTAGTCAAGGACCATATCACCTCCACCCTACCGGACACCCTAGACCCACTCCAATTTGCTTACCGACCCAATAGGTCCACAGACGACGCAATCGCAACCACACTGCACACTGCCCTAACCCATCTGGACAAGAGGAATACCCATGTGAGAATGCTGTTCATCGATTACAGCTCAGCATTTAACACCATAGTACCCTCCAAACTCGTCATCAAGCTCGAGACCCTGGGTCTCGACCCCGCCCTGTGCAACTGGGTCCTGGACTTCCTGACGGGCCGCCCCCAGGTGGTGAGGGTAGGTAACAACATCTCCACCCCGCTGATCCTCAACACTGGGGCCCCACAAGGGTGCGTTCTGAGCCCTCTCCTGTACTCCCTGTTCACCCACGACTGCGTGGCCATGCACGCCTCCAACTCAATCATCAAGTTTGCGGATGACACTACAGTGGTAGGCTTGATTACCAACAACGACGAGACGGCCTACAGGGAGGAGGTGAGGGCCCTCGGAGTGTGGTGTCAGGAAAATAACCTCACACTCAACGTCAACAAAACAAAGGAGATGATTGTGGACTTCAGGAAACAGCAGAGGGAGCACCCCCCTATCCACATCGACGGGTCAGTAGTGGAGAAGGTGGAAAGTTTTAAGTTCCTCGGTGTACACATCACGGACAAACTGAATTGGTCCACCCACACAGACAGCGTTGTGAAGAAGGCGCAGCAGCGCCTCTTCAACCTCAGGAGGCTGAAGAAATTCGGCTTGTCACCAAAAGCACTCACAAACTTCTACAGATGCACAATCGAGAGCATCCTGTCGGGCTGTATCACCGCCTGGTACGGCAACTGCTCCGCCCACAACCGTAAGGCTCTCCAGAGGGTAGTGAGGTCTGCAGAACGCATCACCAGGGGCAAACTACCTGCCCTCCAGGACACCTACACCACCCGATGTCACAGGAAGGCCATAAAGATCATCAAGGACAACAACCACCCAAGCCACTGCCTGTTCACCCCGCTATCATCCAGAAGGCGAGGTCAGTACAGGTGCATCAAAGCAGGGACCGAGAGACTGAAAAACAGCTTCTATCTCAAGGCCATCAGACTGTTAAACAGCCACCACTAACATTTAGCGGCCGCTGCCAACATACTGACTCAACTCCAGCCACTTTAAAAATGGGAATTGATGGAAATTATGTAAAAATGTACCACTAGCCACTTTAAGCAATGCCACTTAATACAATGTTTACATACCCTACATTACCCATCTCATATGTATATACTGTACTCTATATCATCTACTGCATCTTGCCATCTTTATGCAATACATGTACCACTAGCCACTTTAAACTATGCCACTTTATGTTTACATACCCTACAGTACTCATCTCATACGTATATACCGTACTCTATACCATCTACTGCATCTGCCATGCCGTTCTGTACCACCACTCATTCATATATCTTTATGTACATATTCTTTATCCCTTTACACTTGTGTGTGTGTGTAAGGTAGTAGTGTGGAATTGTTAGGTTAGATTACTGTTGGTTATTACTGCATTGTCGGAACTAGAAGCACAAGCATTTCGCTACACTCGCATTAACATCTGCTAACCATGTGTATGTGACTAATAAAATTTGATTTGATTTGATTTGTTTCTCAGGGAATGGGAAGTAGAATGGACGTGAGGGTGTGGTTGAGTTCAACACACACACAGTCCGGATTATAACGCAGCAAAGCAAATGGAACGTGAGATAAAGACAGAATGATAAACAGAAGCATGTGGACATGCAAAGAACATAGCAGTGAAGCAGACATTCTCTCTTTCCCCATCCAAACATACAGTATAGTAAAGTTCAGCACACCCTCACACACACTGGAGTGACTCTAGTGACAGAAGTTGACTTGACATGTTTGAACACAATCCCTGTCGGCAACTACCAGAGGCACAGAGCGAAAGAGAGGGAAAGAGGCGGTGACAGAGAAACTAAAGAGACCGAGCACACACGCACCTGCATACTTGCACACACACATATATACACACACCCACCTTCTGTCTTCTCTTCTCCTTCCTCTTGTCCTCCGTGGCCTGCAGCATCTTTTCTTTCCACAGCATGAAGAAGTAGGAGGGGTCTGTGTAGAACTTCAACGCATCCTTCTTATCATCCCTGGAGAGAGGGATGGAGAGAGAGAGAGAGAGAGAAGGGAGGAAGAGAGAGATCGAAATGGGTCAGGTGCATTGCATCTTTTGCATTAGTCATTCACAGTGTTGGGTCAGTGACGTGCCTTTCTCAGCATCAGACTGGGATTTCACAGCAATGGTGAGGATGATCTTACCTGTATGCTTTCAGAGAGGTGGTGGTTTAACTGGCCTACAGGCTGAGTATACTGAGGTACTGACCTATAGAGGCGGAGTATGTTGATAGGTGGAGGTTTGTCACAGTCCTGGTAGTCACTACCACAGGGTTGGGGACAGAGGTCTAACTAACCAATAGGAGATAAGTTGCCTAACGTCAAAATGAGGGGCGGTGTACAAAACAAATTAATCAGCCATTGGGTAATCTCTAACCAATCAGAGAATCAAAGCCAATGATGTTAGGCCAGGCCGGCTCTGGCCCAACCCATAGGTTTCTGGGACCAATTCAAACGGTCGGAATAGGTTTGCATTCTACAAGACGTCGGGGAGGAAAGCAAATCCAGACTCATTGTGGAGAAGAAATGCTGGTGGGTGTGGTGTTTGGCCAGATCGATGTGGATGGGTAGTCAGGCTAGAAGATAAGTATACTAAAAAAGGTACTAACCTATAGGTACTGAGTATGTTGAGAGGTGGAGGTTTGTCACAGCGATGGTACATCTCTACCACAGGGTTGGGGACTGAGGTCCGTGAGACCACCTGTTGGTCCTGGATGGTACTGCTCTTAAACGCTTTACGCATGTTGATGTCCTGCAGAGAGACTGGAGAAGACAGACAGACACACACAAAACCATCAGCACGTTAATGGTGTATATGAATGAATAATATTTTCGTGTCAAATCGCCAATTGGCATCCCATCCCTTAAGGGATTAATTGACACAAACATTACAATAATTCACTATGGTAATTAAATGATCATTCTCCTCTCCGGTGTTCTCTGCATAGTGCACCGCATAAAGAGGGAAGGTAGGGTTAAAAATCAATACATAATAGTAAATTACATCCCTAGAGCAGTAAAATAACATACATACAGAACCAGTCAAAAGTTTGGACACGCCTACTCATTCAAGGGTTTTCTTTATTTTTACTATTTTCTACATTGTAGAATAATAGTGAAGACATCAAAACTATAAAATAACACATATGGAATCATGTAGTAAGCAAAAAAAAGTGATAAACAGATTCTTCAAAGTAGCCAGCCTTAGCCTTGATGTCAGCTTTGCACACCTCTTGGCATTCTCTCAACCAGCTTCACCTGGAATGCTACTCCAACACTCTTGAATGAGTTCCCACATATGCTAAGCACTTGTTGGATGCTTTTCCTTCACACTGCGGTCCAACTCAACCCAAACCATCTCAATTGGGTTGAGGTGGGTGATTGTGGAGACCAGGTCATCTGATGCAGCACTCCATCACTATCCTTCTTGGCCAAATAGCCCTTACACAGCCTGGAGGTGTGTTGGGTCATTGTCCTGTTGAAAAACAAATGATAGTCCCACTAAGCGCAAACCAGATGGGATGGAATATCTCTGCAGAATGTGGCAGCCATGCTGATTAAGTATGTCTTGAATTATTTAAGAAATCACGGACAGTGTCACCAGCAAAGCACACCCACACCATCACCTCCTTCATGCTTCACAGTGTGAACCACACATGCGGAGATCATCCGTTCACCTACTCGGAGTCTCAAAGACACAGAGGTTGGAACAAAAAACTCAAATGTGGACTAATCAGACCACAGGACAAATTTCCACTGGTCTAATGTCCATTGCGCATGTTTCTTGGCCCAAGCAAGTCTCTTCTTCTTATTGGTGTCCTTTAGTTGTGGTTTCTTTGCAGCAATTCGACCATGAAGACCTGATTCACGCAGTCTCCTCTGAACAGTTGATGTTGAGATATGTCTGTTACGTGAACTCTGTGAAGCATTTATTTGGGCTGCAATTTCTGAGTCTGGTAAACTCTCAGGAATGCAAACTGGTGAGGGCCCAAAAAGGTGACACTTATTTTCTTTGCACTGAAACATGAAAAAAAATCCCTGCTAGGGAGAAATGCAGGTTTTAACAAATTAAACAAAGAATATGATCTACATGATCAGTCTCTGTGTGTAAAATAAAAAGTGGTTAATGTGAACCTAACTCACAGCTAAAAAATGTAAAGAAAGCAATTCAATGTTATTTGTTGCCTAGACTTTACTGCAAATGACACTCAGGTCTTGAGGAAAAAAAAACAATACACTAATATTGCAGTTAGCCATGACAGCCTTTATAATAGAATGCTTGTGACCACACACATAAATATTGCACTTGGGGGAAAAAAACATCTTAAAGTAGAAATAGAATGAAACAAACAGGCATTCTATTTTTGCTATATTATAGTGGCCACTATAGACATCGATCAAGTTCACAAAAAAGTATAATCCCACTCTCTCACGTTACTGTCAAGTTCAACACAACAAAAACAATATATTTGGGCTTCACAGCACATTAAACAATTTCTACAAAATGTGCCAGCAAAAGTGAGAAAGCGGGAAAGTGTGTGATGTTCCTTTCACCTCTATTGGCATCCAGCTTAAGCCAGGCCAAGCTCCAGCTACACTTGATCACTCAATACACTTGTTTAACTTCTCTAGGATAGGGGGCAGCATTTTCACTTTGGATGAATAGCGTGCCCAGAGTGAACTGCCTCCTACTCTGTCCCAGATGCTAATATATGCATATTATTATTGCTATTGGATATAAAACACTCTGAAGTTTCTAAAACTGTTTGAATGATGTCTGTGAGTATAAAGGAACTCATATGGCAGGTAAAAACCTGAGAAAAAATCCAAACAGGAAGTGAGAATTCTGAGGCTGGTCGATTTTCAACTCATCGCCTATTGAAATCCCAGTGGGATATGGATCTGTTTGCACGTCCTACGCCTTCCACTAGATGTCAACAGTCTGTAGAACGTTGAATGAACTGTGATGTGGGGCCGGATGGGAGCTGTTTGAGTCAGTGGTCTGGCAGAGAGCCAGTTCCTGGTCATGCGCATTCCACATGATATCGACTTGCGTTCCACTACTTCTATAGACACAAAAGAATTCTCCGGTTGGAACGTTATTGAATATTTATGATAACAACATCCTAAAGATTGATTCTCTACTTAGTTTGACAAGTTTATTCGACCTGTAATATAACTTTTTGAAGTTTTTGTCCAATGTTCGCCTGGATCTGAGCGAGCGTTTGGATATGTGTACTATACGCGCTAACAAAAGTAGCTACTTGGACATAAATAATGGACATTATCGAACAAAACAACAATTTATTGTGGAACTAGGATTCCTGGGAGTGCATTCTGATGAAGATCATCAAAGGTAAGGGAATATTTATGATGTAATTTATGTTGACTCCAACATGGTGGAGAAATGTTGTTTCTATCTGAGCGCCGTCTCCGATTATTGCATGGCTTTCTTTTTCCGTAAAGTTTTTTTGAAATCTGACACAGCGGTTGCATTAAGAACAAGTGTATCTTTAATTCTATGCAAAACATGTATCTTTCATCAAAGTTTATGATGAGTATTTCTGTTATTTGATGTGGCTCTCTGCAATTTCTCCGGATATTTTGGAGGCATTTCTGAACATGGCGCCAATGTAAACTGAGATTTTTGGATATAAATATGAACAATATCGAACAAAAGATACATGTATTGTGTAACATGATGTCCTATGAGTGTCATCTGATGAAGATCATCAAAGGTTAGTGATTAATTTTATCTCTCTTTCTGCTTTTTGTGACTCCTATCTTTGGCTGGGAAAATGGCAGTTTTTCTGTGGCTATGTACTGACCTAACATAATCGTTTGGTGTGCTTTCGCCGTAAATCCTTTCTGAAATCAGACATGTTGGCTGGATTCATAACAAGTGTAGCTTTAATTTGGTGTCTTTCATGTGTGATTTCACGAAAGTTAGATTTTATAGTAATTTATTTGAATTTGGCGCTCTGCATTTTTACTGGCTTTTGGCCAAGTGGACGTTAGCGTCCCACATATCCCAGAGAAGTTAAACAATTTAAAAGGCAATGCTACCAAATACTAATTGAGTCCATGTAAATTTCTGACCCACTGGGAATGTGATGAAAGAAATAAAAGCTGAAATAAATCACTACTATTATTCTGACATTTCACATTCTTAAAATGGACAACGACAAAAGGAACACCTATGTGAGAATGCTATTCATTGACTACAGCTCAGCGTTCAACACCATAGTACCCTCAAAGCTCATCACTAAGCTAAGGATCCTGAAACTAAACACCTCCCTCGGCAACTGGATCCTGGACTTCCTGACGGGCCGCCCCCAGGTGGTGAGGGTAGGTAGCAACACATCTGCCACGCTGATCCTCAACACTGGACAGCAGTGGCTTCTTCCGTGGTGTCGTCCCATGAACGTCCCATGAACACCATTCTTGTTTACTGTTTTACGTATTGTGGACTCGTCAACAGAGATGTTAGCATGTTCCAGAGATTTCTGTAAGTCTTTAGCTGACACTCTAGGATTCTTCTTAACCTCATTGAGCATTCTGCGCTGTGCTCTTGGACACCAAGGAACTTGAAGCTCTCAACCTGCTCCACTACAGTCCCGTCGATGAGAATGGGGGTGTGCTCGGTCCTCCTTTTCCTGTAGTCCACAATCATCTCCTTAGTCTTGGTTACGTTGAGGGATAGGTTGTTATTCTGGCACCACCCGGCCAGGTCTCGGACCTCCTCCCTATAGGCTGTCTCGTTGTTGATCAGGCCTACCACTGTTGTGTCGTCTGCAAACTTAATGGTGTTGGAGTCGTGCCTGGCTATGCAATTGTGGGTGAACAGGGAGTACAGGAGGGGACTGAGCACGCACCTCTGGGGGCTCCAGTGTTCCTTTTGTCCAGGTGGGAAAGGGCAGTGTGGAGTGCAATAGAGTGCAATAATCTGTTTGAGTGGTATGCAAAATGGAGTGGGTCTAGGGTTTCTGGGATAATGGTGTTGATGTGAGCCATTACCAGCCTTTCAAAGCACTTCATGGCTACAGAAATGAGTGCTACAGGTCAGTAGTCATTTAGGCAGGTTACCTTAGTGTTCTTGTGCACAGGGACTATGGTGGTCTGCTTAAAACATGTTGGTATTACAGACACATTCAGGAACATGTTGAAAATGTCAGTGAAAACTCTTGCCAGTTGGTCAGCGCATGCTCTGAGCACACATCCTGGTAATCCGTCTGGCCTTACGGCCTTGTAAATGTTGACCTGTTTAAAGGTCCTACATCGGCGACTGAGAAGCGTGATCACACAGTCGTCCGGAACAGCTGATGCTCTCATGCATGCCTCAGTGTTGCTTGCCTCGAAGCGAGCATAGAAGTGATTTAGATCGTCTGGTATGCTCCTGTCACTGGGTAGCTTGTGGCTGTGCTTCCCTTTGTAGTCTGTAATAGTTTGCAAGCCCTGCCACATATGACGAACGTCGGAGCCGGTATAGTATGATTCAATCTTAGCCCTGTATTGCCGCTTTGCCTGTTTGATGGTTCGTCGCAGGGCATAGCAGGATTTCTTATAAGCTTCCAGGTTAGAGTCCCGCACCTTGAAAGCAGTAGCTCTACCCTTTAGCTCAGCGCGAATGTTGCCTGTAATCCATGGCTTCAGTGGGGACGACGTCCTCGATGCATTTATTGATAAAGCCAGTGACTGATGTGGTGTACTCCTCAATGCCATCGGAAGAATCCCGGAACATGTTCCAGTCTGTGATAGCAAAACAGTCCTGTAGTTTAGCATCTGCTTCATCTGACCACATATCAGGAGGATAGAGTTGTGGTCGGATTTACCAAATGGAGGGAGAGGGAGAGCTTTGTACGCATCTCTGTGTGTGGAGTTAGCATGAGCTAGCATGGCTCTTTATTTAGCCATCTTCCATAATAAAACTTATTTGTTCATCGAAAATTGTGAATAACTCACCACAGGTTAATGAGAAATCTGCGATGGTGACACAAGGCGCTGCATGATTTACAACTGTCCCGTTGAAGAGACACACCAATCTTGACAAACCATTTCTGCATGGACCTTGCTTTGTGCATGGGGGCATTGTCATGCTGAAACTGGAAAGGGCCTCCCCAAACTGTTGCCACAAAGTTGGAAGCACAGAATTGTCTATAATGTCATTGATTTCTGTAGCGGTAAGATTTCCCTTCAGTGGAACTAAGGGGCTTAGCCTGAACCATGAAACAGCCAAATACATTATTCCTCCTCCACCAAACTTTACAGTTGGAACTATGCATTCGGGCAGGTAGTATTCTCCTGGCATCTGCCAAACCCAGATTCGTCCGTCGGACTGCCAGATGGTGAAGCGTGATTCATCACTCCAGAGAATGCATTTCCATTGCTCCAGAGTCCAATGGCGGCGAGCTTTACACCACTCCATTGCGCATGGTGATCTTAGGCTTGTGTGCGACTGCTCGGCCATGGAAATCCATTTCATGAAGCTCCCGACAAACAGTTATTGTGCGGATGTTGCTTCCAGAGGCAGTTTGGAACTCGGTAATGAGCCGAGGACAGACGATTTTTACGCGCTCTGTGCTTCAGCACTTGGTAGTCCTGTTCTGTGAGCGTGTGTGGCCTACCATTTTGAGGCTCAGCAGTTGTTGCTTCTAGATGTTTCCACACCACAATAACAGCACTTACAGCTGACCGGGGCAGCTCTAGCAGGGCAGAAATTTGACGAGCTGACATCCTATGACGGTGGAGATTGCAGAGCTGTGTGCTCGATTGTATACACCTGTCAGCAACAGGTGTGGCTGAAATGGCAGAATCCACTCATTTGAAGTGGTGTCTACATACTTTTGTATAGTGTATGTAGCGGTGTAATAATGCTATATGGATGTACCGTTTGATCTTTTTTTAATGTTTGATGTAAGTGCCTTAATGTGTTTGGACCCCTGCCTTGGTAGCAGCTAATGTGAATCCCTAATAAATACAAATACCTCCCTCCCATGTTATCACATGTATTTACATCTGTCAGCGGGACTCAGACACACACGATACACACAGAAACCACACACACACACGAAAGCACAGCACGAGGCTCATCGATTAGTAATCAGCTATTATAGATATTCTCAGGCTATTCTGGAGGAGGAAAGCCACTGACACACACACCAAAATATTCAAGCAGACAAACCACAAAGCCAGAGTCAAAAACCAAATATCCACAGGAACAACAACCACAACCCAAATCATGCACCCATGTACGCATAAACGAACGTACACACGTGCGCACACACACACTTCAAAAAGCACTCACCCCTATCCGTTGAGTCGGACACCTCTACAGGCTAGCAAAAGGTCAGCAGACACACAAACGCACGTGGCTGGTTCGTTTGAAGGTCAGACAGTCGAGAGTTTATAATGCACGCACGCACGCACACAACACACACACACACACAAAAGAGTGCTTAGCCATCGCATTGACAATGCAACTCCCTGTGCGTTGCCAATACAGTGCTTCTATATGTGGCTGAAGAGACAATGCATTCCTATGGGGACTGAAAGAGAGAGATACTACTCTAACAGCACACAGTGTGTAAGGTATGGATGGAATGGCTGAGTAGGAGACAGCAAACTAGAAGAGAGAAGCGGAGAAGAAATACAATACGAAAGGGAAGAAGGACAAAAGAGGGAGAGCCAGAGAGAAGAGGGGAAAACGGGGAACAGAAAGGTGGAGGACACGTGTAGGAGAAAAGAGGAGTGGAGGATATGATAGAGGCAAGGTTATTATTAGTCGTGTAAAACAGTGCTTCTCTCTCAGGTGGTCAGCTCATCCCTTCTGAATCCAGTGTGTGTGTGTGTGTGTGTCTGTGTGTTTGTGTTCATCCCTCCTGAATCTCTGTAAGAAAAGCTGGGTCACTTCACTACTCCACTGCAGCTAAGGCACAGTACGGCTCACACCACTTTAGCAGGCCACATGAAAAAAATACTATAGTATACTGTAGTATTACTATATTTATATACTATAATATTCAATTTGGTGTTTTGAGGAAAGCTTAGTGATGAGCTTGGAGGGCACTATGGTGATCCTCTTATCCAGGTGGGAGAGGGCATTGTGTAGTATAGTATTCTACAGTATACAAAAAAAAATACTATAGTAAGCACTACACGATCAAGGGATACTAAGTATGGAGTATAATATTCTACAGTATACCACAAAATGATGTAGTAAACAGAACACGATTGAGGAATACTACAGTGTGTAGTATAGTATTCCACAGTATATATACTACACAATAACATAGAATTTTATACTAAGTAATTTAGTATTTTATATTAAACTGTAGTATTTTTTATGTGGGACAGCACAATACACACTCAATCAATAGTGTGTAGATCATATGGTGGATGCTCAGTGGGATCCTTGGGACGACCCTGCCCTAAACCCTAACCATAACCCTTACTTAACCGTTTAAAATTTGAACTTCAATGGGGTGACGTCAGAGTAGAGTCGTCACAAGCATCCCACTTAGCATTTACCAATGATATGCACATTCCAAATTCCACCAGAGACAGAGTGGCTTCATTCAATCACACCAGCACTGGGGAAAACCTCACTGCTGCAAAACAGATAGAGAGCCGCATTCACTCAGTGAAGCGGCTGTAGGTGATATGTTGCTGCTGCTATGCTTTATCCCATGTACCAACACACTTTGTCAGGTGACAAACTAAGATGAAAACACACCTTCTTCCACGGTGGAGTCTAGCTGTGTGACTTTGACAGCCAGTATGTCTACTCTCTCCTGTAGGTTGTTCATTCTCATGTAGAAGCTGTTGGCTTCATTGAACAGCTCTCCAAAGATGTCCTCCGCATGACGACCTGCAGGGGGAAGAGACGCATTAGTACACAGGATAACACACACACACCTTAATCAATGGGCAGGGATTCTCTATCGTCTCACTGCAGGGTGCTGTGCTGTGCCGCTGTCTGGCATCCAGCAGAGAACAATACATTATAGTCTGCCTGCTCCACAGTGTGTGTGTACACACCTTATCAAGGGACCGTGCATATACAGTGGGGAGAACAAGTATTTGATACACTGACAATTTTGCAGGTTTTCCTACTTACAAAGCATGTAGAGGTCTGTAATTTTTATCATAGGTACACTTCAACTGTGAGATAAGGAATCTAAAACAAAAATCCAGAAAATCACATTGTATGATTTTTAAGTAATTAATTTGCATTTTATTGCATGACATAAGTATTTGATACATCAGAAAAGCAGAACTGAATATTTGGTACAGAAACCTTAGTTTGCAATTACAGAGATCATACGTTTCCTGTAGTTCTTGACCAGGTTTGCACACACTGCAGCAGGGATTTTGGCCCACTCCTCCATACAGACCTTCTCCAGATCCTTCAGGTTTCGGGGCTGTCGCTGGGCAATACGGACTTTCGGCTCCCTCCAAAGATTTTCTATTGGGTTCAGGTCTGGAGACTGGCTAGGCCACTCCAGGACCTTGAGATGCTTCTTACGGAGCCACTCCTTAGTTGCCCTGGCTGTGTGTTTCGGGTCGTTGTCATGCTGGAAGACCCAGCCACGACCCATCTTCAATGCTCTTACTGAGGGAAGGAGGTTGTTGGTCAAGATCTCGCGATACATGGCCCCATCCATCCTCCCCTCAATACGGTGCAGTCGTCCTGTCCCCTTTGCAGAAAAGCATCCCCAAAGAATGATGTTTCCACCTCCATGCTTCACGGTTGGGATGGTGTTCTTGGGGTTGTACTCATCCTTCTATTCCTCCAAACACGGCGAGTGGAGTTTAGAGCAAAAAGCTCTATTTTTGTCTCATCAGACCACATGACCTTCTCCCATTCCTCCTCTGGATCATCCAGATGGTCATTGGCAAACTTCAGATGGGCCTGGACATGCGCTGGCTTGAGCAGGGGGACCTTGCGTGCGCTGCAGGATTTTAATCCATGACGGCGTAGTGTGTTACTAATGGTTTTCTTTGAGACTGTGGTCCCAGCTCTCTTCAGGTCATTGACCAGGTCCTGCCGTGTAGTTCTGGGCTGATCCCTCACATTCCTCATGATCATTGATGCCCCACGAGGTGAGATCTTGCATGGAGCCCCAGACCGAGGGTGATTGACCGTCATCTTGAACTTCTTCCATTTTCTAATAATTGTGCCAACAGTTGTTGCCTTCTCACCAAGCTGCTTGGCTATTGTCCTGTAGCCCATCCCAGCCTTGTACAGGTCTACAATTTATCCCTGATGTCCTTACACAGCTCTCTGGTCTTGGCCATTGTGGAGAGGTTGGAGTCTGTTTGATTGAGTGTGTGGACAGGTGTCTTTTATACAGGTAACGAGTTCAAACAGGTGCAGTTAATACAGGTAATGAGTGGAGAACAGGAGGGCTTCTTAAAGAAAAACTAACAGGTCTGTGAGAGCCGGAATTCTTACTGGTTGGTAGGTGATCAAATACTTATGTCATGCAATAAAATGCAAATTAATTACTTAAAAATCATACAATGTGATTTTCTGGATTTTTGTTTTAGATTCCGTCTCTCACAGTTGAAGTGTACCTATGATAAAAATGACAGACCTCTACATGCTTTGTAAGTAGGAAAACCTGCAAAATCGGCAGTGTATCAAATACTTGTTCTCCCCACTGTATATATATATATATATATATATATATATATATATATATATATCTCAATATAAATATATAACAATATAAATTAAAACAGCACCTACTGTAACATTGCTGGGTGCTATGTCAGGTTATTGACTACATATAAGGACTTATCATTGTTATAGCACTGATACATAGACATATTGTACCACACATCAATAATGTAGTCTAACACTGAGGGAAGGTGGTTTCAAAGCACACTCAAGTGCACTTCAGTCATTGTCTCTAGGGTGGAGAGGTGGAAGTCGGAGTTGTCTTTTAGTCTAATGAAGCTTCCCTGTCAAAGGAATACCATTAGACCACAATAACAAGGTGTACTTACTTTACTACGCAATGGATTCTACCCTAAAGTGTACACATTAGCAACCACTGGTGTAGAGGCTACTAGCATGACTAACAGACAGTGCGCTTGATTATTCCAATTTATTAAATAAATAATATCTCCTTAGACACAAAGTCCTTGGATATCGCTGCTATCCCATAGAAGCCATAGGGCAAAGCTGGGTGAATGTAGAGCCACAGCCTACTGGTAAGTGTCCATTATTATTATCTGCAGGTGTCTGGGTCAGAAAGTCAAGTTAATCTATTCCCATCTCAACCTCTACAGCAGACCTGATCAGCATACAGGATAATTCTATAGGAGATCAGGATAACACTAGGAGGCACAGACCAGTGAGGAGATGGGTGGATTTCCAATAGGAGCGCGGATCATGGCCTCACATGTTTAAACCATGCTCCTATCTCTCTCTCCTGCCCTTCACTGATGTGTTTGTTTCACACAAATATCAACCCCGCCCCCTGCGCGTACACACACACACACACACACACACACACACACACACACACACACACACACACACACACACACACACACACACACACACACACACACACACACACACACACACACACACACACACACACACACACACACACACTTACTGAGGCTACCAAGCTGTTTGATGATGGCAGCGAGGGTGCTATTGGTAACACACTCCAGTTCACTGGTGACTCCATCAGGTACTGCACCTCGACACAGGTGTCTAGGCTCTATACTGCGTTTTACCAATGGCATGGTGATTCACCTGGGGGAAGAGATGGAGAGAGAGCTGTAAGTAGTGGTAGAGAGAGAGGCAGTAGGAAATACAGGATGACAAAAAAGGAAGAGTAGAAGGAGAGTTAGACAAAAGGAAGAAAGAAGTAGGGAGGGAGAAAAGAAGCACAGGAAAAGGATACATCAAAAGTGAACATCACAGAAGACATGATATTACAAGAAACACAAACACGAATCAACTCAGACAGTCAAATCAGATATCCACAGCGATTAACTAAATACAAACTGACCTCTAATCGGTCTGTAGGCCACAGAGATAACTATATCCACTGACTTAGAGACAGTGACATGATCTGTGATCAGTGTAACTGAACTGGGTGACTGGCTCTGTTAATATTGGGCTGGTGTCAGGCCCCTGGGGACCAGTTGCCTGTCAAGCTGTTTTGAGTCAGTGAGACTGGGATTCGTGCAGGGTCCAATGAGGCGGAATGGTTGGTTCAGTGTTAACTGATAACTGCCACAGCTTGTGCTGCTACTGCTGGGCTGTCTTATCACTGGTGAGAGGACAGAATAAGGAGAGCCCCTGAACGCATAACAAATGGCATCCTGTTCCATATCCATATGGACCCTGGTCAAAAGTAGTGCACTATAAAAGGGAAGAGTATGCCATTTGGGACGCAAACCTATCACGATAGGGGAGCACAATGTCTTTGTGGAAAAAGACGGAAAAACTCTGCTGCGAAGAACGCTCTCTTCTCCTTCTCCTCTCTCTCTTCTGAATTTGGTCCATGGCCTCTTCTGCCCTTGGATTTGAACTGTGGCGGTGTGTGATGTGTCAGACCAGTGTTTGACACACACACACACACACACACACACACACACACACACACACACACACACACACACACACACACACACACACACACACACACACACACACACACACACACACACACACACACACACACACACACACACACACAAAGTATTTATGCCAGTTCTCTATGTGATAGTAATTGTGACGGTGATTATCTTGGAAGTGTGGGAGTGTGTGTGGAATGGCTGACTTCCACAGCACTGACCGGGGAAAACACACAGAGACACACACATCGCCTTCCAACTGAGATGGAAAACCAGGGCACAAATGAAAAGTGATGATGAGCCCTATTTATGTGTGTGTGTGTGTGTTGGTTGTTTGGTTTGTCCCAATTGAGCTCTGCCTGTCATCCTATCAGACCTGTCTGTCCTCTCTCCATCTCACATAGGGTTGCAAAGGGTCGGAAACGTTCCGGTAAATTTCCGGAATTGTTCCATGGGAAGTTAAGCCAGGGAATTGTGCTTAAATTTATCAAAAAAAGTTAGCCTATAAACAGTAAACTTTTTTTTGAGATACACATTAGGCAATTCTAGGTCTTATGGTACATTTTGGTTAAACTTTCCCCAATTCAATGGAATTGCAACCCTCTGCATGCACAGTAAATTCTTACATCACATGTACAGCTGATTCTCAAGATCTTGCACACTATTGAGCCAACACTACTACACTGTCTGAGCCAAGGACTACATGCTTTCTGGTAAGTTTTGATTACAATACTGGGTGGGGTGAATATATTTTATATGACATACATGCTTTTTTGTTAACTAGTAAACAGTAGCCTACAGCAAAGTGTGTTTAAATCATTTCTAACTTGTTAACAATTTCTGCTACCATGTGGATTTTAGCTTGCTTGTGCCTGCTAACTGAGGAGTGTTAATTCATCTGTTTCCATACATGTTTCATTTTAAAACATTTATCTTACAAAAGGAGTTGTTGAATCTAACTGCTTAACTATTTATCTGTACATGGAATTGTATTTGTTTTTTTACAATTTTTTTCTAATCGTTACAGGACAATGCCACGGCACTATCTGATGTGCGGAGACATTTCACTGCAGCTAATGTAGAAGGAAAAGCTGTGTACATTTGCAAATACTGTGCCAAATCATATGTGAAGAATGCAATAAAGATGCCGAATCATCTGGCCAAGTGCATAAAGTTCCCTCAGACTCACAACAAGCAACCTCTGACAAAGGACCCTCTATTTCTATTCGAGGTGAAAATTATGAATCAGACACCTTATCGATAGCAACAGCTCATGGTCCTACTGGAATCAGAAGATTTTTTTGACTCAATGGAGGAACGTAGTCAGAGAAATGCTGGTGAATCTCAGCTGCAAGTTCCCATATCACAGTCTGCCGATATGGAAAGCCTCATTAAGAGGTTCCTCCTGGATGATGTATTTTGGGAGAGAGTGGTAAATTGCCTTGGTGGATACATCTCATGATTGTAATCTATTTTTGAATATTCGATTAGGTTTGTTGACGTCAACCGCATGTTTCAATGGAGAGAGACGCTATACTAGCCTTATACTATGAATAGACAACTCCGATATGAAGTGTTTTTTCCCCTCGATGTCACGTGTCCTACTTATTTCAGTACATTAATACGTGTAACATCAGTTTGCAAACAAAGTCAAAACAAAAAAATATAAATGCAGCAAAAAAAGAAACTCACTGTCAACTGCATTGATTTTTAGCAAACTTAACATCTATAAATATTTGTAAATACATAACAAGGTTCAACAACTGAGACATAAACTGAACAAGTTCCACAGACATGTGACTAACAGAAATTTAATAATGTGTCCCTGAACAAAGGGGGGGTCAAAATCAAAAGTAACAGTCAGTATCTGGTGTGGCCACCAGGTGCATGAAGTACTGCAGTGCATCTCCTCCTCATGGACTGCACCAGATTTGCCAGTTCTTGCTGTGAGATGTTACCCCATGCTTCCACCAAGGCACCTGCAAGTTCCCAGACATTTCTGGGGGTAATGGCCCTAGCCCTCACCCTCCGATCCAACAGGTCCCAGACGTGCTCAATGGGATTGAGATCCGGGCTCTTTGCTGGCAATGGCAGAACACTGACATTCCTGTCTTGCAGGAAATCACGCACAGAACGAGCAGTATGGCTGGTGGCATTGTCATGCTGTGGGGTCATGTCAGGATGAGTCTGCAGGAAGGGTACCACGAGGGAGGAGGATGTCTTCCCTGTAACGCACATCATTGAGATTGCCTTCAATGACAACAAGCTCTGTCCAATGATGCTGTGACACACCGCCTCAGACCATGACGGACCCTCCACCTCCAAATCAATGCCGCTCCAGAGTACAGGCCTCGGTGTAACGCTCATTCCATCGACGATAAACTCGAATCCGACCATCACCCCTGGTGAGACAATACCGCGACCCGTCAGTGAAGAGCACTTTTTTCCAGTCCTGTCTGGTCCAGCGACGGTGGGATTGTGCCCATTGTTGTCAGTGATGTCTGGTGAGGATCTGCCTTACAACAGGTCTACAAGCCCTCAGTCCAGCCTCTCTCAGCCTATTGCAGACAGTCTGAGCACTGATGGAGGGATTGTGCATTCCTGGTGTAACTCGGGCAGTTGTTGTTGCTGGGGCAGTTGGTGTGATGTTCGGATGTATCGATCCTGTGCAGGTGTTGTTACACGTGGTCTGCCACTGCGAGGACGATCAGCTGTCCACCCTGTAGCGCTGTCTTAGGCATCTCACAGTACAGACATTGCAATTTATTGCCCTGGCCACATCTACAGTACTCATGCCTCCTTGCAGCATGCCTAAGGAACATTCACCCAGATGAGCAGGGACCCTGGGCATCATTCTTTTGGTGTTTTTCAGTCAGTAGAAAGGCCTCATTAGTGTCCTAATTTTTCATAACTGTGACCTTAATTGCCTACCGTCTGTAAGCTGTTAGTGTCTTAACGACCGTTCCACAGGTGCATGTTCATTAATTGTTTATGGTTCATTGAACAAGCATGGGAAACAGTGTTTAAACCCTTTACAATGAAGATCTGCGAAGTTATTTGGATTTTTACAAATTATCTTTGAAAGACAGGGTCCTGAAAAAGGGACATTGATTTTTCTGCTGAGTTAATATCCAATGCAAAAAATATCTACATTTAAATGGTATTAATATTAATTCGCATATATTTCAGTTTATTTCCACGCTAAATTTCCACCTATGAATGTTCCCCAAACTGTGCAACCCTAATCTCACTCCATCTTTCTCAACACAGTTGTAATCGAACCTTGCACTCTATTACGCAGACCACCTCAATGTCCCTGACAGTGTGTGTGTGTGTGTGTGTGTATGTATGTATGTATGCACGTACAGTTGAAGTCGGAAGTTTACATCTTAGCCAAATACATTTAAACTCAGTTTTTCACGAATTCAGACATTTAATCCTAGTAAAAATTCCCTGTCTTAGGTCAGTTAGGATCACCACTTTATTTTAAGAAACTGAAATGTCAGAATAATAGAGAGAATGATTTATTTAAGCTTTTATTCCTTTCATCCCATTCCCAGTGGGTCAGAAGTTTACATACACTCAATTAGTATTTGGTAGCAATGCCTTTAAATTGGTTAACTTGGGTCAAACATTTCAGGTAGCCTCCCACAAGCTTCCCACAATAAGTTGGGTGAATTTTGGCCCATTCCTCCTGACAGAGCTGGTGTAACCGAGTCAGGTTTGTAGGCCTCCTTGCTCCCACACACTCTTTCAGTTCTGCCCACAAATTTTCTATGGGATTGAGGTCAGGGCTTTGTGATGGCCACTCCATTTGACTTTGTTGTCCTTAAGCCATTTTGCCACAACTTTGGAAGTATGCTTGGGGTCATTGTCCATTTGGAAGACCCATTTGTGACCAAGCTTCAACTTCCTGACTGTTGTCTTGAGATGTTTCTTCAATATATCCACATAATTTTCCATCCCCATGATGCCATCTATTTTGTGAAGTGCACCAGTCCCTCCTGCAGCAAAGCATCCCCACAACATGATGCTGCCACCCACGTGCTGCACGGTTGGGATGGTGTTCTTCGGGTTGCAAGCCTCCCCCTTTTCCCTCCTAACATAATGATGGTCGTTATGGCCAAACAGTTCAATTTTTGTTTCATCAGACCAGAGGACATTTCTCCAAAAAGTACGATCTTTGTCCCCATGTGCAGTTGCAAACCAAAATCTGGCTTTTTTTATGGAGGTTTTGGAGCAGTGGCTTCTTCCTTGCTGAGCGGCATTTCAGGTTATGTCGACTGTCGATATAGATGCATTTGTACACGTTTCCTACAGCATCTTCACAAGGTCCTTTGCTGTTGTTCTGGGATTGATTTGCACTTTTTGCACCAAAGTACGTTCATCTCAGAACGCGTCTCCTTCCTGAGCGGTATGACGGCTGCGTGGTCCCAAGGTGTTTATACCTGCGTACTATCGTTTGTTTAGATGAACGTGGTACCTTCAGGCATTTGGAAATTGCTCCCAAGGATGAACCAGACTTGTGGAGGTCTACAATTATTTTTCTGAAGTCTTGGCTGAGTTCTTTTGATTTTCCCATGATTTCAAGCAAAGAGGCGCTGAGTTTGAAGGTAGGCCTTGAAATATATACACAGGTACACCTCCAATTGACTCAAATTATGTCAATTAGCCTATCAGGAGCTTCTAAAGCCATGACATCATTCTATGGGATTTTTCAAGCGGTTTAAAGGCACAGTCAACTGAGTGTATGTAAACTTCTGACCAACTGCAATTGTGATACAGTGAATTGTAAGTTAAATAGTCTGTCTGTAAACAATTGATGGAAAAATTACTTGTGTCATGCACAAAGTAGATGTCCTAACCGACTTGCCAAAACTATAGTTTGTTAACAAGAAAATTGTGGAGTGGTTGAAAAACAAGTTTTAATGACTCCAACCTAAGTGTATGTAAACTTCCGACTTCAACTGTAAGCATGCATGCATGCATACATGTATGTATGTAAGCATTAGGCTTTCCCTGTAAACAAAATTCTCAACAAAAAAAACAAGTACAACTGAATAACCAAACACCCCACTACCACCCCCACCCCATACACTTCATATTGCCCTTGAGTGGGTATATCCCCATTAACGAGAGGGTTGTAGCCTGTGTGTGTGTATGAGATAAAGGGATATCTTTACTCGAGCATGAGTAATGCCGCAGGTGTGTGTGTGCCTGGAGTGTGAGTAATGTGTAGAGGCAGTATCGAGGTCACTCAGAAGAGTAGATCACACACACACACACACACACACACACACACACACACACACACACACACACACACACACACACACACACACCCTCTAGTCTAGTCATCCCTTTAACCTTGAGGCCTGCCTGGCTGTCCGTCCACTTTAGGATCCACCCATCAGTCCATCCATTACCATTTATCTCACTTTCTCTCTCTCTGTCTCTCTGTATCCATCTGACAAACTCTCTCCGTATTCTGAGAAAAGGATCGTACGCATTCTCTTTCTCTCTCCCTTTATTCCCCTGCCTCTGCCTCTGTCTCTTTCTCTGTCTTCCCTTACCCCATAAGGGAAGATCGCCATCACCTTTGTCTTGAGACATGTAATGAGCTTTGCACACCTGGATCGTACAATATTTGCCCATTATTATTTTCAAAATTCTTCAAGTTCTGTCAAATTGGTTGCTGATCATTGATAGACAACCATTTTCAAGTCTTGCCATAGATTCTCAAGCAGATTTAAGTCAAAGCGGTAACTCGGCCACTCAGGAACATTCACAGGAACAACTCCAGTGTATATTTGGCCTTGTGTTTAACTTCTTTGGGGTACCCCCCCTTCTTCTCAATTTCCGCCTAAAGACATACCCTAATCTAACTGCCTGTAGCTCAGGCCCAGAAGCAAGGATATGCATATTCTTGGTATCATTTGAAAGGAAACACTCTGAATTTCGTGGAAATGTGAATTTAATGTAGGAGAATATAACACAATAGATCTGGTAGAAGAACATACAAGGAAATAAACATACGTTTTCTGCTTTTTATTGTTGCTGCATCATATTTCAAATGACCAAGAACAGCCAAACATACAGATAGGATGCTGGGGATGATTTGAATGAAGAACATAAGATGGCGACAATAGCTGAGCAAAGTTTTAGACGGATAACTTCAAAAATGAGCGAGCTACAAGACATTGAGCATGAAGTCACCCAGGTGCCCCACACAAATGTACCCAAATGTACCCAAGTGGCCGAATTGGTACAGTGATACATTTTGAAGGAAAGAACTATATACAAAATACATAAATGCTATTCTAACACACCCCCCCCCCCCCAATTTTTTTATATATATATATATATATATATATATATATATATATATAAAAATAAATAAAAAATAATAATAAACAAACAAATAACAAGGGTAACTATTTACACATTTTCTATTTACAATATTGTGAAGACCCTCAGTCCTCTACACAATATTGTGCTGCTGGTGCCATGGCCCATAGCAGTCTCTTTCTGCTGTAAAGCAGAGGGTTACTGAACAGGTGGTGCATGTGATGGGGCATTTCCTGTGACAAAGGGCACAACGACGTCTCCCTACTGTGCCCTTTTTGCCCTGAGGCACATTCATGCCTGCAAAGATGAATCTGGGCAGGTGAACACCACTGGTTCGAGCAGAAGGGACAGAAGGTGCTGCAGTGGACTTGCTGTAGCTAGCAAGCTCCTGGATGAGCAGCTCCCTGAAGGCTAGCTGTGAGATGGGGGGCCGTCCACAGCTCTTGGCCAGTTCCTTCTGGAGGATGAAGGAATTCACCACAGCAATGGCAATGAAATGATAGAAAAATGTCAGGTACCATTTCATGGTCTTGTGGAGAACATTGTAGTATCCTATCAGCGCACCTGACAGGTCCACACCTCCCATGCCCTTGTTGTAGTCCTTCACAGCAGCTGGAATGGGGCCATTTTTTGTGGTCCATGCCCCGGCACCGTTCTTCACACGCCTGACGACGTGATCGCCACTGAAGGACTTGTGGATAGTTGTACACATGACCACCTCTCTGGTCTCCATCCACTTCACAAACAGCAGGCCATCTTCATGAATCCATCGCATGGTACCCCGCTCAGCCCACTTAGGCATGTCGTTCACCTTTGTTTTTGGAAAGCCCACTCTGTTGGTCCGAATGGTGCCACAAGCCCACACATCCCGCTTCCTCAGCTCTGTAAACAGGGTAGGGCTTGTGTAGAAGTTGTCCATAAACAGTTTGTAGCCCTTCCCCAGTAGGTGAAAATCCAATAACTCCATAACGGAATCATAACTCAGTCCATTACCGGTAGCAAAACTGTTTTTCCCCTCATAAACAAAAAAATGGCAAGTGTAGGCACACACAGAATCAGCCAAAACAAACAGTTTGTAACCCCATTTGGTTGGTTTGTTACGCATGTATTGTTTGAGGCTGATTCTGGCCTTTGAGGCTACCATCCTCTCATCTATGGACAGGTTCTGGGCAGGCTGAAAATAGGTCTTGCAGGCCTCAACGATGTTGGGGTAGAGAGGTTTGATTTTGCAGAGCCTATCAAACCTTGGTGTGCCTCTCTTCTTGTCATTCTCCCCATCAACTTCTGGGTCTCTGATGTGAAGCGCCCGTGAGATAGTCAGAAACCTTTTACAAGACATGACAGGCATGGGGAAAGGCAGTTGATAGAGAGCTGACGTTTTCCAGTAGTCCCTTAGAGTTTTCAACTTCACCAGCCCCATGTAAATGACCATTGAAAAGTAGCAGAAAAGGTCTGACATGGAAATGGTCTTCCATGCCTCTTTCTTTCCTGCCTGCTTCTTAGCCCCGTACTTATTGGTGTTCGACACCAGGGAATCAACATCTGACGAGTTGAAAAAGTTAAAGGGGGCTGTACTTTGCAGTCATGTCTAGTTGAGGTCCTGGCTGCCTTTTAGGTCTAAAAACTGGTGGATTTGGTTCCACATCATCTTCTAACACAGAGTGCCAACGACCCTCTGGCCCTCTGTCTGCAGGTTTCTCTCTTCCCCACCTCCGCTTCTTTGTCACTGACTTCACACCTCTAGATGGCCGGGTAGACAGCGGGGGTCCGGCTGGATGAACCAGCTTCAGAGGGAGATGGACACCTAGACATTGGCGGCTCATAATCAGAATCACTGCCACTGTGAAAGATTAAAAAAAATCAGTAACAATACTTCACGTATGAGCACTGTATCAACATGTAAAATAAACAGATATATATAGAGTACAGGGAACATAATCACTACGGTGAAGTGCTGTTCCATTCCATGTTCATGTAAGATAAATGTAAAAAATATATCACACACACAGACACAGTATAGCCTATGTGTACTTTACACATTTCATTACAGATTATATTTTTATATATTGCAAATTAAATTAAATTTTAAAAAAATTCTCAAATGAATAATATTTGATATTATTAATTTCAAACAATGACATTAGCATTAGAATTTACCAATCCAGCATGGCATCCTCGCCATGCAGAAACATGTCTTCCGCCTGGGAGTCAAAACTAGCTTCGCTGAAAGATTCATCTTCCTGAAGCAACTCGGTCTCGCTGTCTCTATCAATTTCCTCTATAATCCTCTATAATAACACTCGTGGCTCCGTCAAGTAGGATTTGCAATGGCGAATGAACCTCTTTTACGCCAGAATTTACGACAAAGGCTGGTCTTCGAACGTATAACCATTACATATTGCCGTTTAAGATGATGACCAATGATCAAGATGATCATTGGTCATTGGGCCAAAATACAGTCAATCAACGATAGACCGGTCCTACCATTGGTGCGCAATGAGGTCATTGATCGGTTTGTTTCGGTCAATAGGTCCCGGGAAAAGAACAATCAAGTATGGTTGTGTTAGTAACAACCAGAGGATTGCAATGAAACCAGCCATGACTGGATAAACGTTTGTTTAGTGTGTGTAATTCCCAACGAACGCTTCGTCCAAAGTTGAATGAGACGGAAATCGCGACGCAAGCGGTTTACAAATGTTTCGTGTTAGGCTATAAAAAATAGATTTTATCAAACAAAACAAGCATTCACTGTGTAGTTAGGACACTTGGCATTGCCACCAGAGGAAAATCTTCAAAGGTAAGCGATTTATTTTATTGTTATTTCTGACTTTCGTGACGCTAATGCTTGGTTGGAAAATGCTAGTAATACTTGTGTGTGCGAGGCGCCGTCCTCAGAAAATTGCATGTTTGCTTTCGCAGTAAAGCCTTTTTGAAATCTGACACAGCGGCTGGATTAATAAGACGTTCATCTTTTAAATGATGTAAGATACATGTATTTACAAGAATGTTTAATATAACGAATGGTGTATTTAGAATGTTAGCTCTCTGCAGTTTCACCGGATGTTGGCCTGGTGGAACGTTAGCGTCTCACCTACCCTAGAGAGGTTAAAGGTTATTGTCCTGCTGAAATGTGAATTCATCTCCTGGTGTCTGGTTGAAAGCAGACTGTACCAGGTTTTCGACTCTCTTAGCCCTATTCCATTTATTTTTTATCCTGGTATGCCTGTAATCATCCCTAATGATTACAGGCATACCAATAACATGATGCAGCCACCACTATGCTTGAACATATGGAGAGTTATACTCAGTAATGGGTTGTATTGGATTTGCCCCAAACACTTTGTATTCAGGACAAGAAGTTAAATTGCTTTTCCACATTTTTTGCAGTAATAATTTGATTACTTTTTGCAAACAGGATGCATGTTTGGGAACATTTGTATTCTGTACGGACTTCCTTCTTTTCACTCTGTCAATTAGGGTTAGTATTGTGGAGTAACTACAATGTTGTTGATCCATCCTCAGTCTTCTATCACAGCCATTAAACTAACTATTTTAAAGTCACCATTGGCCTCATGGTGAAATCCATGAGTGGTTTTATTCCTCTCCAGCCACTGAGTTAGGAAGGACACCTGTATCTTTGTAGTGACTGGGTGTATTGATACACCATCCAAAGTGTAAATAATAACTTTACCATGCTCAAAGGGATATTCAATATACCAGTAGGTGCCCTTCTTTGTGAGGCATTGGAAAACCTCCCAGGTCTTTGTGGTTGAATTGGTGTTTGAAATGCACTGCTCGACTGAAGGACCTCACCGATAATTGTGTTTGGGGTACAGCAATGAGGAAGTTATTCAAAAATCTGGTTAAACACTTATTGCACACAGAGTCCATGCAACTTATGTCACTTGTTAAGCACATTTTAACAGAGAGAGTGTGTGTTAACTGAAGAGTAGAAGGTTTCATCCAGTGTTTTCCCCTTACTGCCACAATGACATGCAGATCATTATGCATGTACTATATATTCATTCCTCCACACTCATCCAGCGAAATCACAGGTAGGCCTTTGTAAATATGAACAAATTAGCCATTCTATGCAGTATTATACACCGAGTATACAAAGCATTAAGGACTCTTGCGCTTTCTATTACATAGACTGACCAGGTGAAAGCTATGATCCCTTATCAATGTCACCTGTTAAATCCACTTTAAATCACTGTTTCCCGGGAGGCCATCATTATAAATAAGAATTTGTTCTTAACTGACTTGCCTAGCTAAATAAAAGGTAATTTTTTGTTTTTTTTTAATTGATGAAGGGAAGAAGACAGGTTAAAGAAGGATTTTTAAGCCTTGAGACATGGATTGTGTATCTTGAGACAAAGTTGAGTACTAACAGGTGACCACAATTATGTGTAGTTGTATTAGAGAATACATCTAAAATGTTTCAACAAGTATATCCCCAAAATAAATTATAGATAAATGGTCGGTGCATGGCTGGTGCATTTTTTGGTTGTTTTGATTTATTGATCAGGGATGCCAACCTCACAGAGGTTGAGGGCTGACCTCTATGCATGGATAGGCCGATGAGGTAAGTTATGACTGGATGTATGTATCCGTTATTTGTTTTTTAGATATGCTTTGATAGTTATTGTGTAATGAACATGGCCTATTTCTCTTTTGTCAGGATATGCGGATGGTGGACATGTCAGAAAATCAACTCAATCAAGGTAAGCCGTCACCCAGCATGTACAAGTGAGAATGTTAATTTCTTCCCATGAGAACAGAGTTCTTAACTGATTCGTTCTATTTTCAGACTGGACATACAACAAAAGCTTGGGTCCAATCTTGTGTCAAACATTAAGCCCTCATGGACAGTAGGGCTTTCTGCTTCAGGTGAGCTAATCATAATTAAAGTACTAGAAAATGGCAGGGTAGATGTAGTATTGTTATTGATGTTGCTGTATATGGCATTTTATTTTTCTGAAGATTTAGGAAGAGCAGCTCAGATCCCCCCCAAAAAGAGAAGACTGTCTGTCTGTAAAGACTTGAAGATAGGCTTGGAGCTCTACAAATCTCCTTTACCAAAAGTTATTTTGTTGCATCTGAAATAGTTATTTTGGTCAATACATTTTGGTTACTTTGATTTGCAGTTCTAGAGTGAGTGATTGGTATCAATAACTAATAAAACATGAAAACAACAATACATTATAAAATGTCTGAAGACAGATGTCTCAAGACATTGGTATTTCCAAGACGTGTCTATAAACCGTCTTAATTTATGTCTTAAGACGACTCAAGAAGTCTCGACACGGCTCATTTTCTCTCACTCTTTCCCTCTCTACACTGCCTCTAAGTTGACTGAGAACCCATTCTCATTTACAGCAACAACCTGGGGAATAGTTACAGGGGAGAGAAAGGGGGATAAATGAGCCATTTGGAAGCTGGGGATGATTAGGTGGCCATGATGGTATGAGGCCAGATTGGGGCTTAATACCCCTACTCTTACGAAGTGACCTTTAGTGACCACAGAGAGTCAGGTCACCCGTTTAACGTCCCATCTGAAAGACAGCACCCTATACAGGGCAATTTCCCCAACCACTGTCCTGGGGCATTGGCATATTTTAGACCAGAGAAAAATAATGCCTCTTACTGGCCCTCCAACACCACTTCCAGCAGCATCTGGTCTCCCATCCAGGGACCAATAAGGACCAACCCTGCTTAGCTTCAGAGGCAAGGCAGCAGTGGGATGCATAGCTTGTGTCGCTACAGTAGTGGTTTTTGTTTAAAGCTACATAGTAGGATAAAGCAGCAGGTCAGTAGAGGCTAGTAAAAAGGAGGAGAGGAGGAGAGCGGTGCCAAGGGGGCTGTTGCTATAGCAACATGCTGAGGAACCTGCTCTAGACGTGTGCAGCAGTGGCACCCAATGCGACATTGCAATAGTGATGGAGCGAGAGAAAAGGGAGAGACCGACAGATTGTCTAATCTACTTCTAGATCTAACGCACTAATACAGTACATAATGCCTATGCCGTGTGCCTTGGCTAGGTTGTGTGACCCAGTGCGTAATTAACAAAACTTGACCAACATATGTCCACTCTTCCTGGAGTCAGCCGTGTGATGATTCTAACCTGGATTACTTCCAGACAGGTGAGTGTGATTGTCATCTGGTCATAAGTTACTGCCCGGGAAGGCGTTCCTTAACTAAATTCCATGGCTGCCCTGGATGGCTCGCTGGCCTAACTAAGCACAATTATCCTTATCTCACTTGACCTACAGACACCGCCACTCTCCAGATGGAAAAAGGTGGAAAGGGGGAGGGTGAGACGAGAGCAGGGTCAACAGGGATGAAGTGGAGTCAGGAGAGGGAGAAGGGTGAGGCCATGAGGGAAAGCAGGGAGGGGGAGGGATGAACAGAAGGCTGACTAAGTGGTATCTCTGTCCCTGCCTGGCCTCCCTGTAGGAATGTGTGTTAAAGTCCCAGAGCTAATGCTATCAACATAATCATCCTTTAACCACCCACTGTGACACCAGTCTGCTACAGTCTAGAGGTCGCTAGGCTAACATTATGGCTAATTAGTTAGCTGTGACACCAGTCTGCTACAGCTAGGTCTTATGGATACACATGGGCTCCCGAGTGGGGCAGTGGTCTATAGCACTGCATCTCAGTGCTAGAGGTGACACTACAGACCCTGGTTCGATTCCAGGCTGAATCACAACCGGCCGTGATTGGGAGTCCCATAGGGTTGGGCCGGGGTAGGC
This sequence comes from Salvelinus alpinus, assembly GCF_045679555.1. Classification (NCBI taxonomy): domain Eukaryota; kingdom Metazoa; phylum Chordata; class Actinopteri; order Salmoniformes; family Salmonidae; genus Salvelinus; species Salvelinus alpinus. The sequence goes on along the minus strand of NC_092096.1, from coordinate 48,104,114 downwards.
AGTCATCGTAAATAAGAATTTGTTCTTAACATTTATTTAACTAGAAAAGCCAGTTAAATAAAACAGGAAGTAAGACATTAATACTCTGACCTTCTACTGTGAGAGACATTGGCTAGCAGTCTGCTACAGTCTAGAGGTTGCTAGGCTAACACAAGCTTAGCTTCATGCTAAATAGCTAGCTACCCTATATGTATCCAGCTAGCTGCTAATACAGAGAAAGACAGGGCAAAAGTCTGCTAACTATATACTAACCACCCACTAATACACCAGTCTGATACAGTCTAGTTGCTAGGCAAACGTTACAGGTTAATTAGCTAGCTAGCCTCTGCAAATATAGCTATGAACACACACACAGACAGAGAGAGACAGAGACAGAGAGAGCTTTACACTCCCCACTTGCTGAGAGAGACATGGTCTGGCGAACACAGGGGTTGATTAGTCAGACAGCTTAATAGAAATATTTAGATAGGCAGGGTTAAAACATTGAATGAAATAAATCCAAAGATTGTGTCATTACATAAAAATACATTCATATTGAAAATGTATTTCTATCATTTTAATTGCTACCACAAGAAGAGAGAGAGAAGTTGACTACCTTTGAATTTTAACTACCCCGATACCACAGTTTCAAGTAGTCCCCTCCCACTTCTACCCCCATCTCAACTGTTTGATGCGTGTGTTTGTTGACACTCACGGGGAGAGTTCCATTGTAGGGGTCATTATCCTGAGGTGGAATTACGACCGCACTTCAAGCCGCTAATACTAAACCAAAATTATGCAAAATACTATCCCTCCCCCCATTGAGTTCCATGGTACAAGTCATTAAACAGAAATGAAATTACGACTGCACTTCAAGCCGCTAATCCTAAACCCAAATTACTGTATGCACACTACTACCCCCCCCCCCCCTCTTTTTTTGGAAGATGGGCTTGGTGGAGGCGTTGCCATGGTTTCCTTTGAAGTCCTCCAATTTTGGCTTCAAATAAAATGTGAGGGGCAGCAGAGAGGGAGAGAAAGGGAAAGAGGAGGGCGGGAGAGAGAGAGGGGGTAGAATGAGATACAGTACAGAACGAGAGAGAGAGGTAGGTAGAGAAAGAGTGAGCTTGCACAAGGCAAGGAGGGAGGAGAACAAGGCCGTTTCCTGTCGTTGTGTTACGACACAGAGGGAGACATAGGTCAGGTGAGGGATTACCAAACAGTCACTGTAAAAGTACTGTGAATAAAACATGGCCATAGGAACACACTAAAGCATCTGATGTCATCTGTAGGTTCATAACATGGAGAGGAGATGCAGAGGGCTGCCCTGGAAAGCGCACGTATACAAAATAGCCTTTGTCCTCATGTGCATATATACAGTTGAAGTCGGAAGTTTACATACACCTTAGCCAAATACATTTAAACTCAGTTTTTCACAATTCCTGACATTTAATCCTAGTAAAAGTTCCCTGTTTTATGTCAGTTAGGATCACAACTTAATTTTAAGAATGTGAAATGTCAGAATAATAGCAGAGAAGATGATTTATTTAAGCTTTTATTTCTTTCATCACATTCCCAGTGGGTCAGAAGTTTACATACACTCAATTAGTATTTGGTAGCATTGCCTTTAAATTGTTTAACTTGGGTCAAACGTTCCAGGTAGCCTTCCACAAGCTTCCCACAATAAGTTGGGTGAATTTTGGCCCATTCCTCCTGACAGAGCTGTTGTAACCGAGTCAGGTTTGTAGTAGGCCTCCTTGCTCGCACACGCTTTTTCAGTTCTGCCCGCAAATTTTCTATGGGATTGAAGTCAGGGCTTGTGATGGCCACTACAATACCTTGACTTTGGTTGTCCTTAAGCCATATTGCCACAACTTGAGGTATGCTTGGGGTCATTGTCCATTTGGAAGACCCATTTGCGACCAAGCTTTAACTTCCTGACTGATGTCTTGAGATGTTGCTTTAATATATCCACATAATTTTCCTCTTCATGAAGTGCACCAGTCCCTCCTGCAGCAAAGCACCTACAAAACATGATGCTGCCACCCCCGTGCTTCACGGTTGAGATGGTGTTCTTCGGCTTGCAAGCTTCCCCCTTTTCCTCCAAACATAACGATGGTCATTATGGCCAAACAGTTCTATTTTTGTTTCATCAGACCAGAGGACATTTCTCCAAAAAGTACAATCTTTGTCCCCATGTGCAGTTGCAAACCGTAGACTGGCTTTTTTAATGGCGGTTTTGGAGCAGTGGCTTCTTCCTTGCTGAGCGATATAGGACTTGTTTTACTGTGGATATAGATACTTCTGTACCCGTTTCCTCCAGCCTCTTCACAAGGTCCTTTGCTGTTGCTCTGGGATTGATTTGCTATTTTCGCATCAAAGTACATTCATCTCTAGGAGACAGAACGCGTCTCCTTCCTGAGCGGTATGACGTCTGCGTGGTCCGATGGTGTTTATACTTGCATACTATTGTTTGTACAGATGAACGTGGTACCTTCAGGCATTTGGAAATTGCTCCCAATGATGAACCAGACTTGTGAAGGTCTACAATTATTTTTCTGTGGTCTTGGCTGATTTCTTTTGATTTCCCATGATGTCAAGGAAAGAGGCGCTGAGTTTGAAGGTATGCCTTGAAATACATCCACAGGTACACCTCCAATTGACTCAAATTATGTCAATTAGCATATCAGAAGCTTCTAAAGCCATGACATCATTCTATAGAATTTTCCAAGATGTTTAAATGCACAGTCAACTTAGTGTATGTAAACTTCTGACCCACCGCAATTGTGACACAGTCAATTGTTGGAAAAATTGTTGGAAAAGTAGATGTCCTAACCGCCTTGCCAAAACTATAGTTCGTTAACAAGAAATGTGTGGAGTAGTTGAAAAACAAGTTTTCATGACTCCAACCTAAGTGTATGTAAACTTCCAACTTCAACTGTATGGAAAATGTCCCCACAAGGGAGAATTTTCCTTGTTTTACAATCCTTGTGGGGACTTTAGAACACACACACAAGATCTCTCAATACCAGTATACAAGGGAATAGTCACTACAGTCAATAGGTCTAGTGAGAGAAAGATGAACAGAGAGAGTGTGTGTGTGTAACGTGCTATGGTTGTGTGTGCGTAGTTCCCCTCCCTCTGACCCCGACCGTCAGAGACTATTAAATGTGTTGCCCTCAACACAATTGCAACAAGTCATCCATACCCACGTGACACTCTTTCCACTTCACCTAAAAACAGACGCTCTCTGGGACCAGGGCAGAAACTATCCACACACACACATACGCGATGCAAAGAGTTAAACGATATCAGAGAGAGTCAGGCAAACTGAATTTAAGATGTTGTAATGGTTGCCATGTTGGCACCTGATAGAGCCATAGGACATTTTTGAGTTTCTCTCCATAATGATTAAAGTTAAGGTGGGAAAAGGGTCAACTGATCCTAGATCAGCCATATTAGTAATGTGGACTGATGAAGTCATTCTTAGATCATTGTCTAAGGCCAGTTTTTCTCCATAACGGTACAAGTTAAGAATGGCTGTGGATCAGCTTAACAGATGCTAAGCACATATGGATAGAGATAGATGACATGGATCTGAAGCAGATCAATAACTCGATTGCTCATTCCATAATCACTTCATTGACTCCACATTTGAATACTAACACAGCCCTTAGCAACGATCACCCGGGCAATGCACAGCCTGATCGATTACTGTGATGACGCGAGTGTGAATATCGCTGAGTTAGTGTGACTGCCCCCAAGCATCCTTGTGTGTGAGCGTGCGTGTGTGCGTGACGGGAGACTGCATGTGTGTATAATTTTAAACAATAACCTGTCTACTTCACTACAGATCCAGTAATGCTTTCCCCTCCATATAAGGCTTTCTGACCTGGCGTGTTGAACTCTGTACAACTCTGACTCTTTTGTTGTGACATTCTTTGTCAGTCGGGGGATGCAAAGTGCAAGCCAGGCCACTCTATTGAATAGTGGCTTTAGTACAGTGGCTGATACATGATACAATAACACAGCAATCAGCTAGCTACATACCAGCCGTAGTGAGGTACTAATACAATCACTAAGTTGGCCCGTCTCGTTGTATAGTTGCTGAGTACAGTGGCGTCTGAGATGAATGAGTTAATGGATCACGGGTCTGTAGTGAGGTAAAACAGGTTTTTATTTCAATTTGCACCTGTAATACACTGTTACCTAACATGCACAAATACACTACTGCCTAGCAAAACTGTATCATATCGTACAGCAGCTAACGGATTCAACAGGAGAAGAGTAAAATACTCCTCAAAAGAACTGGCCATGTTTCTTGTCAATTGCCAGCACTCTCTTGAAAAAGAGTTTCAAATCTCAACATACTTCCTGGTTAAACAAAGGTAAAGTACTCCCATTGCCTGTGAGGATACAGTAGCCCACCTATCAGTGTGTCTGCAAAAAAACATGAGCTTTCAGGGCCAGAGTTGAGAGTTCTAGGGTGTTCTAGTCAAAAGTACTAAACTATACAGAATTAGCCCTGGTAAAAATGTAGCACACTAAATAGGGAGTAATAGGGTAAAATGTGTACAACTCTAAAGAAACAGATCAGTTACGGAACACAATAAATACCACAGAGAGCACTTCTGGAATTCTCATCAGAGACATTCTTATTTTAACAGACTGTGCCTAAGACCACAACTCACAGGTTAAACATTCTCTCTGCTACTGCTAAGTTCTGCAGGGGTACAACAGAGTGGTCTGTTTACAAACCAATCTACTCAACAATGCACAAAGTTTGGTTAGATACAAGTAGATGATGTAGCCTATGATATTATGCAGTGTATTTACCTGACTCACTGTTGAGAGAAATTAGGGGTGTGTGAAATGCTAAAATGTGGTGTCCTAATACAAGATTACTAGAGTATGCAAAATAGTTACAGATAGAAAGAGCAAGAGGGAGAGCGAGAGAGCATCAGTAGGCAGTCTGATAGGAACATTGCTGATGGATGAGAAAAAAAAGAAAAAAAAAGACTGTCCAACTGACCTCACCTGATCTCCATCCCAGAAATATTGGATCACACACACACGTTTTTCCTATCCTCGTGGGGACCTAAAATGTATTTCCATTCAAAATCCAATTTTCCCTATCCCCTAACCCTAATCTTAACAAGTAAACCTAGCGCAAACCTAAACGTAACTCCTAACCCTTAACCTAACCTCCAACTTTAAAATAGCTGTTGTCCTCATGGGGGCGTGGGAAATGTCCCCACAAGAGAGAATTGTCCATGTTTTACTATCCTTGTGGAGACTTTTGGGGGATTTTAGGTTCCCACGAGGATAGAAGAACAAGAACACACACACACTCACTCTAATTCCCTCTTTTCTGTCCGTATCAGTGTGTTGATTGGCTTCTTTAGAACTGTAGTAGGCCTAACAACACTATAAAACACACAAGCTGTCTATATCTGAACTGCCATCTTTCCTCAGTCACAGGCTGCAATGAGTTTGCATTAGAACTGGCTTGGTATTTTACTCTACTGCTAAATGAACTTGCATAAAATATCACAAATAAGACAGAATGACTGCCACTCAACTAGGGTTGCAAAGGGTCAGAAAGTGTTCGGTGAATTTATGAAAAATTTCCATGGGAAGTTAAGCCCAGGATTTTTGCTCAAAACTCATTAAAAAAAAAGTTTGCTTATAACACTGAACCTTGTTTGTGGGATACACATACACAAGGCAATTCTAGATATTGTGGCATATTTTGGTTAAACTATCCCCAATTCAATGGAATTGCAACCCTCTGAATGCACAGTGCATTCTTCCATCACACGTACAGCTGATTCTCAAGATCTTGCACACTAATGAGATGCTATTGAGCCCACACTACTACACTGTCTGAGCCAAGGACTACATGCTTTCTGGTAAGTTTTGATTACAATACTGGGTGGGGTGATTTTATATGACATACATCATTTTGTTAACTAGTAAATAGTAGCCTACAGCAAAGTGTGTTTAAATAGTTTCTAACTTGTTAACAATTTCTGCAAGTTAGTTTTTGCTAACATGCGGGTTTTAGCTGGCTTGAGCCTGCTAACTGAGGAGTGTTAATTCACCTGTTCACATACATGTTTAATTTTAAAACATGTATCTTACTAAGGAGTTATTTAATCTAACTGCTTAACTATTTATCTGTACATGGAATTGTATTTTTATTTTATTTTTACTCATTGTTTTCCTAATCTTTACAGGAAAATGCCACGGGCACTATCTGATGTGTGGAGACATTTCACTGCAGCTAATGTAGAAGGAAAATCTGTGTACATTTGCAAATACTGTGCCAAATCATATGTGAAGAACGCAACAAAGATGTAGAATCATCTGGCCAAGTGCATAAAGTTCCCTCAGGTTGCTTGTTGTGAGCCACTGACAAAAGTCCCTCTTCTTCTATTCGAGGTGAAAAGTATGAATCAGACACCTTACCAATAGCAACAGCTCAAGGTTTTTTGACGCAATGGAGGAACATAGTCAGAGAAATGCTGATGAATGTATTGCTCGAGCTGTGTATGCAACTGGTTTACCTCTGATGCTCACAGGCAGTGTATAGGAAGAGATTTCTGAATATTCTTCCCCCAGCATACACCCCTCCAACCAGACATGCTTTATCTACTCATTTGCTGGATGCAGAGTTCAACATAGTTCAAGTGAAGGTCAAGCAAATCATAGAGAAAGCAGAGTGTATTGCAATCATCTCTGATGGGTGGTCGAATGTTCGTGGGCAAGGAATAATTAACTACATCATCTCCACCCCTCAACCAGTATTCTACAAGAGCACAGACACAAGGGACAACAGACACACTGGTCTCTATATTGCAGATGAGCTGAAGGCAGTCATCAATGACCGTGGACCACAGAAGGTATTTTCACTGGTGACAGACAACGCTGCGAACACGAAGGCTGCTTGGTCTAAAGTGGAGTCCTACCCTCACATCACACCCATTGGCTGTGCTGCTCATGCATTGAATCTGCTCCTCAAGGACATCATGGCACTGAAAACAATGGAGATTTCCTTGGCTCTCTACAGGAGAGCCAAGGAAATGGTTAGGTATATGAAGGGTCATCAAGTTATAGCAGCAATCTACCTCACCGAGCAAAGTGAGAAGAATAATAGCACCACATTGAAGCTGCCCAGCAGCACCCGTTGGGGTGGTGTTTTCATCATGTTTGACAGTCTCCTGAAGGTGAAGGAGTCTCTCCAAGAAATGGCCATATTAGTCCACCGATATGGACAGCCCCATCAAGAGGATGCTCCTTGATTATGTATTTTGGGAGACAGTGGTAAGTCGCCTGAAACCTATAGAAGTAGCCATTGCACGGATTGAGGGAGACAATGCCATCCTGTCTGATGTTCAGACTCTGCTTGCAGATGTAAGAGAATACATCTGTACTGCCCTGCCCACTTCACTGTTGCTCCAAGCAGAAGAAACTGCAGTTCTGAAACACATCAAAACGCATTTAGACCTCTGCCTGAAGCCCATACACACCACAGCGTACATGTTGGACCCCAAGTATGCTGACAAGAGCATCCTGTCTGCTGCAGAGATCAACAAGGCCTATGGTGTCATCACTACCGTGTCTCGCCACCTTGGCCTGGATGAGGGCAAGGTTCTTGGCAGTCTGGCGAAGTACACTTCTAAGCAAGGGCTTTGGGATGGAGATACAATATGGCAGTTGTGCCAACATATCTCATCAGCCACCTGGTAAAAGGGACTTTGTGGATCTGAGGCTCTTTCCCCCGTTGCCTCCATCATCCTCCAAATCCAACCAACATCAGCCACCTCAGCGCGCTACTGGTCCTTGTTTGGGAACACGCACACAAAAGCAAGCAACAGGCTGACCAATACAAGGGTTGAAAAATTGGTGGACATCCGGGCAAATTTGAGGCTTTTTCAACAAGGTTAGAAAGTGACAGTGGAGATGAGGCCTCAGAGTCTGATGTTCAAGAGGTGGACATTGAGAAGGTCCAGGGAGAAGACATGGAAGCCTGATAACCAAAGCTTTAGTTTCTAGACTGTCTTCCTATCATCTCACAGATGTATGTTGAAAAAGTTTTGGGGAGATGCGACGGATCACTGGGGATCATTCCATATTCCTTTTCTTTTGTTGTTCAGTGAAATCATCCCATGTGAAGTTCAATTCATAACTAAATAATATTATTTTTATTTCTATTGGAAGGATTTAATCATTTGCAATTATGTTTACTTATGATAATGTAGAAGGTTTCTGTCTCCATATGATATGGTAAATATATTCAATGCAAAAAACATCTACATTTAAATGGTATTATTATTAATTTGCATATTTTTCCATTAATTCCAATATATTCCCATGGAAAGTTTCCAACTCTGAATATTCCCCAAAATGTGCAACACTACACCCAACACTACTAAGTTGTTTTCAACTTACAGTAGCTGGGAAACCCAGTCACCAGAACATGGGCCTCTTGACCATATGTGCACCCTGTGCTAACATGTACCCCCTACTGAAAATGCATTGACTTCCACCCCCTTGTAAATGCATTGACTATGAACTTCAGAGTACAATACCTGAGCTGATCCACATAATACTACATTTTACTATAGAATACTACAGTACTTACTATAGAGTTCTGTAGTAAATTACAGTATACTTTACTACACACTGTAGTATCACTCAATCATATGTAGTATAGTATAGAATGTTATAGTATACTGTAGAATACTGAACGAAATACTACAGAAATGTCCGAAAAAAAACTCTACAGTTCGCAAAAATAATGTCACTTATAGTAAATACTACAGTATTTCATTTGCATATGCCCTTCCCATTCCCCTCCCTCATATCCCAATTTGTGGCACCCATAAGTAAGAAACCTACATGCCAAGTATAGAACATATATTGTGTTCTATACAGTTTATAGAAAAAAAGCAATTGCTCTGAACTCTCCATTCATAACCCAGTCCCACCTACCTTCAGGTTATGGAAAATGTACTATTTTCGTAATTCTTTAGGTTTCCTCAAGGTGAAAGCCCCAACTTTATTGTCAAAGACAACACACACAACAACAAAAAACACTACAGAATACCACATTCTGCAAAATCGCTACAGTAATTTATATAATATATACACTACTCTTTTTTTACTACAGTATTTGTACTATAGTAAACTGTAAATACTACAGTATATGTAGTCCACAAAAACACTACATAGTGAATACTACAGTAAAGTCAGCAAAAACAGGGGCAGTTCCTCTTGCTGCTCCGTATGCAAGTACCATGGTGTTGTAGTGGATGCGCGCTTCGACTGGAAACCAGTAGAATGTGCAGAGGATCGCGGTGACATTGGAGAACTTGGGAAGGTTGAACACCGGGCTACAGTGTTCTGGATAAGTTGCAGGGGTTTGATGGCACAAGCCAGCCAACAGTGAGTTGCAGTAGTCCAGACGGGAGATGACAAGTGCCTGGATTAGGAACTGTGCCGCTTCCTGTGTGAGCGAGACACTGCTTTGATTTTTGCAGAGAACGACAGGGTGTTGTCCAGTGTCATGCCAAGGTTCCTTGCACTCAGGGAGGGGGACACTGGAGTTGTCAACCGTGATGGAGAGGTCTTGGAGGGCAGGCCTTCCCCGGGTGAAAGAACAGCTCCGTCTTGTTGAGGTCAAGCTTGAGCTGGTGGGCCGACATCCAAGCTGAGATATCTGCCAGGCACGCAGAGATGCGTGTCGCCACCTGGGTGTCAGAAGGGGGGGAAGGAGAAAAGTAGTTGAGTGTCATCGGAATAGCAATGACAGGAGAGACCATGTGAGGATATGACAGAGCTGAGTGACTTGGTTTATACAGAGAAGAGGACCTCACTAGAACCGAGATCTGGGGGACACCAGTAGTGAGAGTACGTGGTGCAGACACAGATCCTCTCCACAACACCTGGTAGGACTGGCTTGCCAGGTAGGATGCAATCAAAAAGTGTGCAGAGCCTGAGACACCCAGCCCTGAGAAGGTGCAGAGGAAGATTTGATGGTTCATGGTGTCGAATGCAACGGATTGATCTATGGGGGATGAGAACAGAAGAGAGAGTCAGCTTTGGCAGTGTGGAGAGCCTCCGTGACACAGAGAAGAGCAGTCTAGGTTGAGTGACCCGTCTTGAAGCCTGACTGGTTAGGGTCAAGAAGATTGTTCTGAGAGAAATAGCGAGAGAGTTGCTCAGAGACAGGTTTTGGAAAACAAAGAAGAGATACCGGTCTGTCATTTTCAATATCAGAGTGGTGTGTTGGTTTCTTGAGGAGGGGAGCGACTCTGGCAATTCTAAAGTCAGAGGGGATGAGTTGATGAGGGAAGTGAGGAATGGGAGGTCTCCAGAGATGGTCTGGAGAAGGGAGGAGGGGATGGGTTCGAGCGGGAAAGTTGTCGGGCTGCCGGACCTCACTAGTTGCAGAATTTCATCTAGAGAGAGAGGGGAGATATATGTCAAGGCGTAGGATAGTTCTGAGTGAGTGGGACCAGTGGACTCAATAGGCTGAGTGAATGAGGAGTGGATGTCGTCAACTTATTTGACAAAGTCGTCGGCAAAGAGGGGGTGGAGGCTTAAGAAGGTGGAAGAGAGATTCCTAGGGTTAGAGGCAGAAGCTTGAAATTTAGAGTGATATAAAGTGGCTTTACAGGGAATACAGCGGAAGATAAAGTAGAGAGGGAGTGAAAGGATGATAGGTTCTCTGGAAGAGCGTTTCCAATTCACAATCCAACAACAAAAACCCTAGTCATAGCACACCTGAAAAGGGAAGCTATCTATAATAATAAACTTTTGTCATAGCTTTCGAATAGGACCAAGAGTTTTACCTGACCAGGTCATGAGATCTGGGGCCTGGAGTTTTTCATTAAAAGACATGAATTTTGCCACACCATTTTTGAACCTGTTGTTCCACCTCTGCTGAGGTGTCGGACTAGACGATAGTTGCTATCCCTTTGAGCGCTGCGATTGGTTTCCCAAAATTCTGGGGTAGGGCTTAGCAAAGGGTCAATTGTTTAATAACTGTCTTCAACTGTTACAAGGCTAATACTGTAACCAAATATAACCTAGTGAGTACAAGCCATTGAAATAAGCCTTTTCAACATCTTTTGAAACAAAAAGGCATATTTTCAACATCTTGTGCTCATAGTGAAGGATATCCTCTAACAATTCAGATCTTTGAGTCCCAGTTCAAGCGCTCTCTCTGCAGGTTTACAAAATGTCTACCAATTTAATGAGATAATATCAAGCCGTTTTGAAGCCCTTTCACTCACACAAATGACATTATCATGAACCTATAACTACAAAAATCAGGCGTCCTTTCACACTTAATAAGCTTTATCTCCCTAATCTCTTGAAAAGGTTATTCAAGCTGTGCCACAGGAGAAGCCACCAGCAAAACAGTGGTTAAATGTTACAAAGCACTAGTTAGTCTACACAACAATAAAAACATTAATAGAACAAGAAGGTACCCACAAAAACAACATTCTACAACAGAATGTTTGACACATTGTGAAACTTTATTTGGACAGCATGAGATAACAGCAGCAGTGGCCGGTCTGGTAAAGGTTGTTGACAGTCAGTCAGGCTCTACCGAGAATAATCTGTTACACTAAACCCTTGAACCAAGCTGGTGATACACTACTAGTGTAGCCTATGCCCCTACTGGCACCTACTCCCCGAACGAGTACCTGTGCTTGAATAATTATTCAGGGAATACTAATCTAGTCTGTTCTAGACTTCAACCATGGCCACTTGTTTTGGACAGGCGTGCGGGCAGGACCGCAGGCTGTCAAATCCACTGTACTGTAGTAGCCTAAACGAAAGTCAATATCTTAGGATATAGGCCTATATAACGTCAATACTTGTTACCACGCACAATAATACATCAATTCAGAAAGAAATAATCTGAACAGTTCCGTGTCATGAGCTGTAACGGTAAAATAACAATCAATTCAATAGGGAAACAGAACATGTCTGCCAATCAAATTATACTCGGTTTCGGATTCCGATCTGCTTTTTGAAATTCAGTGCATGATGAATCGGCCACAAATGTTAACATTTTCTCACGGATAAATACTTACAGCGCTACTGATACAAGGCAGACAATCTGAATGACACACCCATGCTTACGAATGCATGTCGACAAACGTGCTATTTCACTATTGTTGCTAATTTACCGTTAGACCATTGCTACACCGTCTGCTACCACAAGCAAAGCGGATTTTAAATCACCAGGTTTTAGCCTACCTGCCTGTGCGCCGCTTCAAGTTCTCTTTTCTTATTTTTTATTTTTCACTCCGTCTTTTTCAGCCCTGTCTGCATTTCCACGGGTCCATAACAGTGGTGGCACAGCCGCCCAATTGACTGCTGATGGGAGAAACAGGGGGGAATGGATGGAGGAGAAGAGTGTAGGAAGAAGCCTGTGAAATCAGGAAATCTGGGTCCCCAGCTCGTGCGCCGCATGTGTGGCGTTACCAAGGCAGCGTCGACTCAGCCTGTACTGCGAGCTGCATCAGATTCCAGAGACCTGTTAGTGCGCATGCGTGTCACTGAAAACCAAGATGAGCGGAGACTTGACTGACCGATCGACCCCTTGTTAATAGCCTCGAGCGAGTTAACAGAGATGAGCAAGCGCTCCCTGCTTCTCTCGCGGTTACGTTTTACTGTACCGCGAGGGGCAATAAATATGTTTGTGTTACTCCCTTCCTCTTTAGGCCTATTTACGAGGAATGTAAAGCAAGCCGAATGCTCAAACTACAGCAGGGGAAGGCAACCCTGTTCCTAGAGTACTGCAGGATTTTGTTCAAACTAGGCACGACACCTGACCAACTGAGCTAATTGACCAGTTCAACGATTGCCTAAATTTAACACACCTGGTCTTCCAGGACGGTTAAATAAAAAAATATGAAGTGCTTGCGGCACTCCACGACCAGGGTTGCATACCCCTGCGACTATTTTTTTATTTCACCTTTATTTAACCAGCTAGGCTAGTTGAGAACAAGTTCTCATTTGCAACTGCGACCCGGCCAAGATAAAGCAAAGCAGTTCGACACATACAACAACACAGAGTTACACATGGAATAAACAAACATACAATCAATAATACAGTAGAAAAAATATATATACAGCATGTGCAAATGAGGTAGGATAAGAGAGGTAAGGCAAAAAATAGGCCATGGTGACGAAGTAATTACAATATAGCAATTAAACACTGGAATGGTAGAATGTGCAGAAGATGAATGTGCAAGTAGATATACTGGGGTGCAAAGGAGCAGATAAATAATTAAATACAGTATGGGGATGAGGTAGATTGGATGGGCTATTTACAGATGAGCTATGTACAGGTGCAGTGATCTGTGAGGTGCTCTGATAGCTGGTGCTTAAAGCTAGTGAGGGAGTAAGAGTCTCCAGCTTTTGTGATTTTTGCAGTTCGTTCCAGTCATTGGCAGCAGAGAACTGTAAGGAGAAGTGGCCAAAGGAAGAATTGGCTTTGCGGGTGACCAGTGAGATATACCTGCTGGAGCGTGTGCTACGGGTGGGTGCTGCTATGGTGACCAGTGAGCTGAGATAAGGCAGTGCTTTACCTAGCAAAGACTTGTAGTGGTGGGTCGCAGTGGTGGGTACTATATGCGGCTTTGGTGACAAAACGGATGGCACTGTGATAGACTGCATCCAATTTGTTGAGTAGAGTGTTGGAGGCTATTTTGTAAATGACATCGCCGAAGTCGAGGATTGGTAGGATGGTCAGTTTTACGAGGGTATGTTTGGCAGCATGAGTGAAGGATGCTTTGTTGCGAAATAGGATTCTAGATTTAATTTTGAATTGGAGATGTTTAATGTGAGTCTGGAAGGAGAGTTGATAGTCTAACCAGACACCTAGATATTTGTAGTTGTCCACATATTCTAAGTCAGAACCGTCCAACAGGCCCTCCGATTTGACACACTGAACTCAATCAGAGAAGTAGTTGGTGAACCAGGCGAGGCAATCATTTGAGAAACCAAGGCTGTTGAGTCTGCCAATAAGAATGTTGTGATTGACAGATTCGAAAGCCAGGTTGATGAATACGGCTGCTGTCTCTTATCGATGGCGGTTATGATATTGTTTAGGACCTTGAGCGTGGCTGAGGTGCACCCATGACCAGCTCGGAAACCAGATTGCATAGCGGAGAAGGTACGGTGGGATTTAAAATGGTCGGTAATCTGTTTGTTAACTTGGCTTTCTAAGACCTTAGAAAGGCAGGGTAGAATAGATATAGGTCTGTAGCAGTTTTGGTCTAGAGTGTTTCCCCCTTTGAAGAGGGGGATGACCGCGGCAGCTTTCCAATCTTTGGGAATCTCAGACAATACGAAAGAGAGGTTGAACAGGCTAGTAGTAGGGGTTGCAACAATTTCGACAGATCATTTTAGAAAGAGAGGGTTCAGATTGTCTAGCCCGGCTGATTTGTAGGGTTCCAGATTTTGCAGCTCTTTCAGAACATCAGCTATCTGGATTTGGGTGAAGGAGAAGTGCGGGAGGTTTCGGTGAGTTGCTGTGGGGAGCGCAGGGCTGTTGACCAGGGTAGGGGTAACCAGGTGGAAAGCATGGCCAGCTGTAGAAAAATGCTTATTGAAATTATCAATTATAGTGGATTTATCGGTGGTGACAGTGTTTCCTAGCCTCAGTGCAGTGGGCAGCTGGGAGGAGGTGCTCTTATTCTCCATGGACTTTACAGTGTCCCAGAACTTTTTTTAGTTTGTGCCACAGGATGCAATAGCATTGTATTGGATGCTATACCATTGCGTAGCAGACAGCAGCCTATAGTTCCTAAGCAGCCTATAGGTCCTAAGCCTATAAACTTCAGACAGGGTCCGCTCAGAACGAATCAGTTGGATGGGCATTTGATTTCCATAGGGGGGCAAAACCTCATATGTGTGTACACTAATTAATGGGTGTTATAGTGAAGACCATAGGCAGTGTGTGAGTTTCACGTTTGGGGAAGCAATTTATCCTACCATTTCTACCGATCTGCTTGCACATTATCAGTTTCATTTAAATAATATTGTTTTCGTTTCTCAAAATCATTGTCATAGTTAATCATGAAAATCTGAATTAAAATGATAAAATCTAAAAGTAAAAATTCAGCTGACACAAGAGCACCAGCCTCTGCCATATGGACAAATTGATACACTGGGATCCATTGGCGGCTAAATAAATGAGTGCATGGAATTCAGTGATAGCCTATAGGCCAATGCAGCAGTAGGCCTATAACTTCCGTTGTCAACTAAGTAAAATGCATAGGCCTAAACAGGCAAATAAAAACAGGAGGCCTAGAAAATATCCTGATGAAAATGTAGATTCTTTCAATGGCATTCATCTCTCTACTCTGCCGGTCTGCCTCCCTTTCTACAGTATCTGTCATGAATTGAGCCATCACTAATGAAGTGCAATACTGTATCAAATCAATTAACTGGGTCTCACCTGAAGCTGTTGCTAGCTAACTTGCAACATTGTGTCAATTAGCCTATTCCAGGCCCTAAGTTTCCAGGCCAGTGGGCTCTGGACAGACAGCTGTTTTTGTGCAAGGGAGAAACGGTCAGGTATTTCACAACGTCTCCACAGGACATATGGAACAATCAGATAATTATATTTTGCTCTTTCACACAGGCTTGGTGATTATCGAGGCTGGGAGAGTGTTGGAAAGATTTTTTCAAATATTGTGAGGAACTATTTTAATTTTGTAATGGATGTTTCAAAAATACTTTGTTGACTTACTGTGTGAGGTGAAGAAAAAATGACTGAAAAGCTCAGCTTATTAGTGATAGATGTAGTGAGCTAACACAATCAGAAATCAGACATCCCCAAATAGGCACTTTCCTACATTTGCATGCAGCAGGCCAGGTAGGTAGGCCTACTTCTATGCGTGCTCAGGCGTTCGTGCACCCTCAACATTATCAGGATAGAGAAACCAGACACATGCTCATTGCTCACAGGGAGCACTCCAAACAAAAGACCATGAAAGAATTGACACATTTCATAAATTATGGTTATGAAATATAACAAAACTTGTTTCTCACAAGTGTAGCAGGTTGTGAACTCTGCAAACATCACTCGAATATAATTGCTTTAAATCAGCCTGCACATGAGGGCTCTCTCACAGTCTTTCTCTCTTAATCAATTCCATTCAAATTGTGACCAAAATTGATAGGCCTACTCCTGTTCAAGTATTCAGTCACCTTGACTTTCTTTACATTTTGTTACGTTACAGCCTTATTCTAAAATGGATTTTAAAAATTCCCTTATCAATCTACACACAATACCCAATAATCAATAATAATGTCAATAATAATGACAAAGCAAAACAATTTTTTTTTTAAACTACAAACAAAATATAACATTTACTTAAGTACTCAGACCCTTTACTCAGTACTTTGTTGAAGCATATTTGGCAGCGATAACAGCCTTGATTCTTCTTGGGTATGACACTACGAGCTTGGCACGCCTGTATTTGGGGAGTTTCTCCCATTCTTCTCTGCAGATCCTCTCAAGCTCTGTCAGGTTGGATGGGGAAAGTTGCTGCACAGCTATTTTCAGATCTCTCCAGAGATGTTCAACCGGGTTCAAGTCCGGGCTCTGGCTGGGCCATTCAAGGACATTCAGAGACTTGTCCCGAGCCTACTCCTGCGTTGTCTTGGCTGTGTGCTTAGGGTGGTTGTCCTGTTGGAAGGTGAACTTTCACCCCAGTCAGAGGTCCTGAGCGCTCTGGAGCAGATTTTCATTAAGGATCTCTCTGTACTTTGCGCCGTTCATCTTTGCCTCGATCCTGACTAGTCTCCCTGCCGCTGAAAAACATCCCCACAGCATGATGCTGCTGCCACCTTGCTTCACCGTAGGGATGGTGCCAGGTTTCCTCCAGACGTGATGCTTGGCATTCAGGCCAAAGAGTTCAATCTTGGTTTCATCAGACCAAAGAATCTTGTTTCTCATGGTCTGAGAGTCTTTAGGTGCCTTTTGGCAAACTCCAAACGGACTGTAATGTGCCTTTTACTGAGGAGTGGCTTCCGTCTGGCCACTCTACCATAACGGCCTGATTGGTGGAGTGCTGCAGAGATGGTTGTCCTTGTTGGAAGGTTCTCCCATCTCCAGAGGAACTCTGGAGCTCTGCCAGAGTGACCATCGGGTTTTGGTCACCTCCCTGACCAAGGCCCTTCTCCCCCGATTGCTCAGTTTGGCCGGGCAGCCAGCTCTAGGAAGAGTCTTGGTGGTTACAAACTTCTTCCATTTAAAAGTGATGGAGGCCACTGTGTTCTTGGGGGATCTTCAATGCTGCAGACATTTGTTGGTGCCCTTCCCCAGATCTGTGCCTCAACACAATTCTCTCTCAGAGCTCTACACACAATTCCTTCGACCTCATGGCTTTGTTTTTGCTCTGACATGCACTATCAACTGTGGGAACTTATATAGACAGGTGTGTGCCTTTCCAAATCATGTCCAATTAATTGAATTTACCACAGGTGGACTCCAATCAAGTTGTAGATACATCTCAAGGATGATCAATGGAAACAGGATGCACCTAAGCTCAATTTCGGGTCTCATAGCAAAGGGTCTGAATACTTATATAAAGATATTTATGTTAAATGTTTTTTTTTTTAAATAAATTTGCTAATATTTCATAAAACCTATTTTCGCTGTGTCATTGTGGGGTAGATTGCTGAGGATTTTAAAAAATTATGTAATCCATTTTAGAATAAGGCTGTAACGTAACAAAATTAGGAAAAAGTCAAGGGGTCTGAATAATTTCTGAAGGCACTGTATATCATAGGCTATGTAGGCCTATTGGATAACAGCACCATCATTTGGGATTTTTGGGGTTTGGGATCATAAAATGTCTTCAATGTAGGGCTCATTAGGCTCATGTAGCATCAGACTTGATTCTTCACGCTGATCAAAGCTCTAATCAAATCCAGTCATATTTATATGCTTTATATGCTTCAGAATGACAATCTGATTTTGGCGGGAAATACAGGGTTACCTGGGAGAAAAGTGATTTATTCTGGGGATCGAAGGTTTCTAAAATACTGGGAAAATATTGAACCCTATTACTCACACTCCCTCCCCTTCTTCTTGTCTCATCTTGTTAAATTATACTCGAGACTTATTATCTTCACACATATTTTAGATGCTTTTCACTGACAGATGCAACTCAATAATCACTAGGCCTATTGCCACATGCACTCCCCAAATTGTGGGCTTCCCGAATAGGGATAGGCCTATGTGCTTGTGATTTGAAACAATGTACAGCAATTTTTTTTAAAGAAGCTAATGATCCTCTGTGGCTAAGGCATTCTCTCTGGTGAAGTATTTTGAACAATTTTCTTTAGACATGAGTAATTAGTATGACAATCCATACTCTTATTTTTTCAAACAGTATCAGATACATGGTCTAAACATACTGAGAAATAGGGTTTCGCTCGCTTCTTTCTGTCGGGGCGCTTCTATGTCAAGTAAATCAATATTTCAATATTTTATTTGGAGGGGCAAGGAGGTAACGTAGGCGGGCCAGGCCCCCCTAAGTCCCGCCCGTAAATGCCTGCCCTTGCTTTATTACGCCGTTGTTCCTTTACATCGCCACAGAGTGGAGCTAATGCCTCATATTTGGAACATAGGGCTGGACTGTAAAGGATTGGAATTGGAACAATGCTGCTCTCTTCGGGCTCTTCAAGCGAAGTGCAGAGGCCTCCTCTGTTCCTAGCCCATTGTCACGTCGATAATGAATCATTGCATGAACCATTTTCTCCTATATGAGAACACGCACTGCCTATATTGTGGGACCCACATACAATAAACATACTGTAACTAACTTTCAAAGGCACTAACAAGTTTAGTCTGGCGTCAATCAAACAAACAATAATTCAAAAGGGAGACTTCACTCAATGACACTACACATTTTATAATAGCATACACATGGTCTATAATTATCCTTTAACTAATGTTCAAAAGCCACAAACAGTTGTTTAAGCATAGATTTATCTGAAATCTGTCTGTTGCTGTCTTTGATGCTGACAACAGGAAAGCTTAACAGTAGGCTCCATCCATCCATCCTTCATCTATCCATCCATCCATCAAGCAGAAGGGAGACTTTGTGCACAGATTAGAATTACGTTTTAATAAGAAATAAATAGCAGCATCACACAGAAGAAAACAACACTGTCTTGTGGATGATTGAAATTGTCAAAACATGAGAAGTGTCATTGACAAACATTCACAAGTAAATGGTATGAAAACCGGTGATTGATTGATTGATTGTAATGGAATGGAATAATAACACAAAATATCTTTAGCTATGGACCAGGGCATTATGCTGCGTTTATGACAAGTGGGAAACTTGGAAAATACTACTTGTACTGTAAACTGGGAGCAACAGGTTGTGTGCATTTTCATGCTTTGAACTCATTGAGAATGCCGATTGGCGAATGGTAAACAAGCTGCGTCAACCATAAACTAAAAGTACAGCTGTCATGCTCGTAAACAAACTACAGTGTTCAAAAACCATATAAATAGAACACATTACGTTTCCTATTTGCATTTAACTGCTACAAATGCTGTTATCAAGGGGATTTCTTTAGCAGGTGACAACAGAGCTCAGCATGTGGGAGATGTCGTGGGCACAGGGATGATAGATGACTATCCTACTAGTAATTACGAGTTGGAGGGGGGTTCAACTGGATTTTTCCCAGTTGTATGCTCATAGTTAAGAGATGTCATAAACCCAGCATTAGCGTGGCTTGCTAACGCTGAGAAGGGAAAGCTCAGTGCTAGCCAGAAGCACTAATGCCCTGGACCAGAAACAGCTATATTCTACACACACACACAGTTATGGCTAACATATACAGCTTAAAATAAATTGTTTAGGATACCTCTTGGCTTCGCTCTTCAATCGGAACGCAAACTGATTTCGGATCAGGCGCCCGTCCTCTCTGCAGTACTTTTCATTATTTTAGTTTAATGTTTTTGTCAGACTTTATGTCAAACATGTCAATGGGCCTGTAGCAACCCACCTTTTCAACCCAAAATTCTTATTTTCAACGTCTTTTCAACGTTATAATTTTGTCTGATAAAAGATCCAACATTACTAGCGATCGCTTAGGCCTTCTGTTCGATCTTCCTTATGGAAGAGAGAACTTGACATAGTGAGTGAGTTGATATGTTTTTGACCTTTGAACTTTGACCTGTGTAGAGCGGTCAGAGGTTGTCATATATACATTCATTCAGGTGCTCTGGTGTTTTGGTTGTGGTTGTTGCAGCGTTTGATTATGGGTTGTAGGAATAATATGGGTTGTAGGTCAGAGTGGGATATACTGTATAGGCCTGAAGGATTACTGTACATTTGGTTTGTTCTATGATAGGGTTATAGACTATGGTTATGGTTGAGTTATGGTCATACCTATGGTTGTAAAGATGTAAAGGGGGATTATCTTCTTGTGAAGTTAGGTTGGCTGTGTGAGACAAAAGCATGCACACAGTGCAGCCCTTCGGGACCTGCATTGCTGTTCATCCTTAACTTGACATTTTTCTGATCTTCTCAAAGAATGCTGTGTGAATCTGAGTGAGGTAATACATTATGATGTGTGAGAGAGATCCACTGTACACAGTGTTTCCAACCCCTTCATTGACCGACCCTCTTGAAAATGATTTATTTCATGCATTCATACAGGCACCACAAGGTGGAGCTGTGACACTATCACTGGGGCTATATTGTGTTCAGTTACATTCCTCTCTCCATTCAACATTACTAGTCTACCTATTAACTATTATTGGCCTTTTTATACACGCCTGCAGAGCTCGATTCAGACCTGTTGTATTCTTATGTAGTGTCCTAACCAGTTTTAACATGGTGCTGAACTGTTACTAAAATCCATAATACAGTTGAGTTTGGGTATATTTTAAGTCTTGAGTCTCTCTCTGTTCAGCCTTGTTCATGGCTTCTTCTTCTGTGGGTTTCTAGATTGAAGCAGTACTTTTCTATTACATCCAGGTCAAGATGAGTCCTTCCCATAGAGTTGGATAGAAGGCTCTTGTGCCACAATGCCACCTTTAACATGGACAGTGTCACTGAGGGCTTCCCATTATACAGATAAGAGATGGGCTTTCTAGTATCTCTATGGTTCTTCCTTGGCCCTGTGCTCTGTGGATGTGTCCACTGTCTCTCTATAAGACAAACCCAGTATTGTCCCCCTCTCTTGCACGCATCACAAAAGATGTCCATTCTGTCCATCCATCGTCACCCAATGAGACGCAGCGCTGGCGTAATTCAATTAACCAATCAACCAATCAGACGCTGCTGGTGCGCTCCACCTGGGCGTGGCAGAAGCTGCCGACCGAAAGCTTCAGCTCCGACATTCCGGGTTTTAATTCCGACATTATCCCGGGACATTCCATCTCCATCCCCATCCTGCCATCTGTGGGGTCGTCAGGTTCCATCCCTCTGATCATCCCATTCCCATCTACCCGGCCCCCTCCACCACCATTCCGACAGTTACTATTCCGGTCCACACTTCCCATCTTCCCATTCCCACCATTATGTCCAAATATGGGCACGATGGCATGTGACGTACACGGCATCGCCGTAACTGCAAGCGACTTACTACTAACTCTGGCGTTTGGCCCTGTGTTATACTGACAACGTATATAGCTGGAAAACGCCCTTCTATATGTCTTATTAAACAAGGTATACACTAAAGGGTTAACTCCGGAGGATATATATCCCACCCATACGAAGACGTTGAGGAGCTCGGCTAATAGCGGCTCATTGCATGTACCCTGGCAGAGGACGTATGTGACATTGGTGATGAAGAAAGGACACCACATGATCAGGAAGAGGAAGAACACAATCCCCAGCACCTAGAGAATAGGACAGATAATATAGAACACATTAGAACAAATTAGATTAGAGAACACAATCCTCAGAACCTAGAACAGAGTAGAATAGACAACATAGAACAAGATTAGTGTGGAGTATAAACGGTTATGGAATGCAATAGAACAGAATGGAAAATAATGAAATGGAAGAGACGAGAACAGAAAAGAAGATCATAGTTGTGTAAAGTTGGTCCTCACCTTGGAGGCCCGCCTCTCATTCTTGATGGCCTGCATCATCCCCCGTCTCCCGATACTGTCCCGTGGATCATGCCCCGTCGGCGAGCTCAGCTGGGATGCCACCTCGGAACTTGGAATTATGCTAATGTACTCTGAGGGGGAGGTGTTTAGGAGGCTGGTCTGCCGGACATGCTCTGCCCCTTTCTGGCAGCTCAGACTCCCTTGTCTGCTAGGAGGAGGAGCCTCAATGTTTATGGGTGGGACTTGGAAGTTTAGGGCCGGGGATCGGTGGTTTGAGGGAGTGGGCGGCGGGTGTAGTGGCTGATGGGAGGGAGTCTTCCCCTCGTAGAGGAAGACGGTTGCCTGGCGCTGGAGGACCTGGAGAAAGACAGACAGGATGTGATATTACAGCGGCCTAATTTTGTCCTACTGTTCTTATGTCTTATGTCTGTGTTTGCTGTGTGTATGAGCCACATGCCTTTTAAGGCAAAGACACATCTCCGATCCTATCAAAAAGGGAGCAAATGAAAACATGCCAACGCCATCTTAGTGGTTGTAGCCGGCAAAGTTGGGCCTGTGTTATATTTCCTCTCTGACAGACCAATGAGATTCAATCAGAGGCGGGACAAATACATGGCTAGCCAATCAAAAGACAGAACATCAAATGGCTATCCAATTAAAACATTCTCTGACAGACCTGTACGGTTAGGTAGTAAGACACCACCATGATGACCAATGGGATGAAGAAGGCCACGAACGAGCCAATCAGCATGAAGTGCTCCTCGTTGAGGACACAGCTTCCGTCAACAAACACCTTGTCCTTGTTATGGAGGCCGATGACCGGGATAGGCATTGACACTCCTAGTAGAAGGAGAGAGAGAAAGAGCGAGTGGTTAGAGAAGAAGAGAGAGAGATTAGAGAGAGACCGTTAAAGACATTGTCCTTGTAAAGGCTGATGACCGGGATAGGCTTGGACACTCCTAAGATAGAGGGAGAGAAAGAAAGAGAGGGATGAGATAGTAGGGAAGGAGGGAGGGGAGAGAAAGAAGATAGGGATAAGAGAAAGAAAAGGAGAGACAGATGAAGACGTTGTCCTTGTTGTGGATGCTGATTACTGTTATAGGCATGGACACTCCTGAGAGAAGGAGAGAGATAAATAGAAGGATGTGGCGAGGAGAGACATGAAGAAATTGTCCTTGTTGTGGAGGCCGATGACTAGGAAAGGTATGGATGAAAAAATAGAAAGAGAGAGAGAAAATAGGGATGATAGAAGGAAATAAAGAGAGTGGGACGGAGGAGAGGGATCAAGACTGTTTTTGTTGTGCAGACCTAATAAGCCTAATTAAATGTAGAGAGAAGGATGAAAGAAGAATACAGAGGGTTGAGAGAGAGAAGTGAGAGAAAGAGAGATAGAAAAAGGATAGAGAGAGAGACAAAAAGGTAAAGAGAGAGCGAGAGAGACAGAGAGACACATAGACAAAGACAGATAAAAGAGTAATTCCACGCATCCCTCTAATCCAGGGGTGTTAAACTTATTTTTCCCCCAGGGGCTGTATTCAGTCTTCAATGAGGTCTGCCAATATGTGCATTTCAGCTTTCATTTCTGTGATTATTAATGAGCTTGACACAGTCAAGAAACTGCATGAATTTGGAAAGTACTCAGACCCCTTGACTTTTTCTGCATTTTGTTCCGTTACAAAAACCAACCCAGGAGGTTGAAGGAATTGTCTGTAGAGCTCCGAGACAGGATTGGGTCGAGGCTCAGATCTGGGGAAGTGTACCAAACATGTTCTGCAGCATTGAAGGTCCCCAAGAACACAGTGACCTCATTCTTCAATGGAATAAGTTTGGAACCACCAAGACTCTTCCTAGAGCTGGCCGCCCTGCCAAACTGAGCAATCGGGCCTTGGTCAGGGAGGTGACCAAGAACCTGATGGTCACTCTGACAGAGCTCATGAGTTCCTCAGTGGACATGGGAGAACCTTCCAGAAGGACAACCATCTCTGCAGCACTCCAATCACAAATCAGGCCATTATGGTAGAGTGGCCAGATGGAAGCAACTCCTCAACATAAGGCGCATGACAGCCCGCTTGGAATTAACCAAAAGGCACCTAATGGACTCTCATACCATGAGAAACAAGATTCTCAGGTCTGATGAAACCAAGATTGAACTCTTTGGCCTGAATTCCAAGTGACACGTCTGGAAGAAACCTGGCACCATCCCTACGGTAAGGCATGGTGGTGGCAGCATCATGCTGTGGGGATGTTTTTCAGTAGCAGGGTCTGGGAAACTAGGTGTTCAAGAGAAATATGAATAGAGCAAAGTACAGAGAGATCCTTGATGAAAACCTGCTCCAGTGCACTCAGGACCCCAGACTGCCGCAAAGGGTCACCTTCCAACAGGACAATGACCCTAAGCACACAGCCAAGACAACGTAGGAGTGGCTTCGGAACAAGTCTCTGAATGTCCTTGAGTAGCCCAGCCAGAACCCGGACTTGAACCCGATTGAACTTCTCTGGAGAGACCTGAAAATAGCTGTGCAGCGACGCTCCCTATCCAAACTGACAGAGATTGAGTGGATCTGCAGAGAAGAATGGGAGAACCTTCCCAAATACAGGTGTGCCAAGCTTGTAGTATCATATCGAAGGAGATTCAAGGCTGTAATCGCTGCCAACCACAGTTCACAATACCCTGGCAAGCTGTGAGAATACTTGATGGATGATGGAAGCAGCGTGTTGTTGTTATTTATTTTGTTTTAAGCCTTGCCCAAACCATAGCTCTAACCTTAACCACTCTGAATTAATGCCTGAACTGTTAACCTTTGAATTGTTTCTGTTTTAAGCCTGTAACCACGCGGAATTAACCCCGTAACCACGCGAAATTATAGCATCCAAAAATAGACGTTCATCCATCATACTTCGAATTTCGCGATTGGTCTACCTCGGACCATGTCATCTGTTTAACACACACACACACACACACACACACACACACACACACACACACACACACACACACACACACACACACACACACACACACACACACACACACACACACACACACACACACACACACACACACACACACACACACACACACACACACACACAGAGGGACAGAGACACTGAGGCACACACACAACCTGACCTTTCACCCTGTCATCTGGCTGTCTACCAGACCCATTGACTTTACTTATCTATCCCATCCTCAAAGAGAGAAAGAGAGAGAGACAGATAGAGAGAGAGAGAAGGAGAGAGAATCATGTCTGTGTCAGTCTCACACAGTTTTGGAATACCACCACGCTTTACAACGAGAGAGGGAGGGAGAGAGAAATGGAGGGATAAACAGCTAAATAGCCAAGAGGTCTAGATGAGTAGGCAGAAAAAGAGGAAATAACAAAGTCTCCTTCTGCCTCTATTCATCAACATTTCCTAAAGGAGTACTCTGTGCGTGTGTGTGGGTGTGACGCATGCACCCATATATCCCCTTACCTACCTATAGATATGGTCCACACAGCTGCTATCTTCAACATAGCTTTAGTTCTGGAGTTGAAACGGCTGTGCTCTATAGGATTTCTTATGGCCACGTATCGATCCAGAGATATAGCACACAAGTGCATTATACTGGCTGTAGAGAAGAGAACATCCAGGTAGATCCAGATAGGACACAATGCACTGGGCAGGGGCCACGCATAGTCTGGAAGAGGAGGGGGGGTGGGGGGGGCGAGAAAGTCAGGTTAGATACAGTGCCTTCGGAAAATATTCAGACCCTTTGACTTTTTCCAATTTTTTTTAACTTTACGGCCTTATTCTGAAATGGATTAAAACAAAAACGAATTACTCAGCAATCTAAACACAATACCCGTTAATGACAAAGCCGAAAACAGGTTTTTAGAAATGTTTTCAAATTTATTAAAAATAAAAAACAGAAATACCTTATTTACATAATTATTCAGACACTTTGCTATGAGACTCAAAATTGAGCTCAGGTCCATCCTGTTTCCATTGATCATACTTGAGATATTTCTACAACTTGATTGGAGTCCACCTGTGGTAAATTCAATTGATTGAACATGATTTGAAAATAAATACACCTGTCTATATAAGGACCAACAGTTGACAGTGCATGTCAGAGCAAAAACCAAGCCATGAGGTCGAAGGAATTGTCCATAGAGCTCCGAGACAGGATTGGTATGAGGCACAGATCTGGGGAATGGTACGAAAACATTTCTGCAGCATTGAAGGTCCCCAAGAACACAGTGGACTCCATCATTCTTAAATGGAAGAAGTTTGGAACCAACAAGAATCTTCCTAGAGCTGGCTGTCCGGCCAAACTGAGCAATCGGAGAGAAGAGCCTTGGTCAGGGAGGTGACCAAGAACCCGATGGTCACTCTGACAGAGCTCTAGAGTTCCTCTGCGGAGATGGGAGAACCTTCCAGAAGGACAACCATCTCTGTAGCACTCCACCATTCAGGCCTTTATGGTAAAGTGACCAGATGGAAGGCACTCCTTAGTAAAAGGTACATGACAGCCCACTTGGAGTTTGCCAAAAGGCACATAAAGACTCTCAGAACATGAGAAACAAGATTCTCTGGTTTGATGAAACTCGTTGGCCTGAATGCCAAGTGTCACGTCTGGAGGAAACCTGGCACGGTGAAGCACGGTGGTGGCAGCATCATGCTGTGGGGATGTTATAAAGCAGCAGGGACTGGGAGACTAGTCAGGATCGAGGCAAAGATGAACAGAGCAAAGTACAGAGAGATCCTTGATGAAAACCTGCTCCAGAGCACTCAGGACCTCAGACTGGCACAAAGGTTCACCTTCCAACAGGACAACGACCCTAAGCTCACATCCAAGACAATGCAGGAGTGGCTTCGGGACAAGTCTCTGAATGTCCTTGAGTGGCCTAGCCAGAGCTGATCGAACATCTCTGGAGAGATTTGAAAATAGCTGTGCAGCAACACTCCCAATCCAACCTGACAGAGCTTGAGAGGATCTGCAGAGAAGAATGAGAGAAACTCCCCAAATACAGGTGTGCCAAGCTTATATACCCAAGAAGACTCAAGGCTGTAATTGCTGCCAAAGGTGCTTCAACAAAGTACTGAGTAAAGGGTTTGAATACTTTATATTAATTAGCCCAAAATTCTGAACCTGTTTCTGCTTTGTCATTATAGGTTATTGTGTGTAGATTGATGAGGGAAAAAAACGATGTAATCAATTTTAGAATAAGGCTGTAACCTAAAAAAATGTGGAAAAAGGGGTCTGAATACTTTCCGAAGGCACTGTAGTTATGACATTTTCAGGGCTAATGTGGAACACAGAGATTATTCAAATTAAAGCAGTATGAAATGAATATGCAATATTATGCAAAGTATGCACTTAATATGCAAATGAGGCAGTGCTGAAAACATAGTAACTTAAACCCATAATTTAAGGTAAGGTGATGTTATTAACACATCTTCATGTTTTATGTAAAACAGAGTTTGTAAAAATTTGAAACAAGTTATGAAATTAGAAAACAAGTTGTATACTACTTTATGCTAATTAAATACATAATAATATGCTAATTATTCTGTACAGCATGTTAAACCAATATATTTAAAATCAGAGGGTCATATTGTTAACATAATTGATGTTTTATGCAGAACTGGGAGCCACACACACACACCAGGGGTGGTAAGAATAATTGGGATTACATGATAATGAACAAAAAGCAGGGTTACTATTCAATAACCCAACTGATTAGGCCTAGAGTGCCAAATAATATGCCAAAGCCTGTGCACACACACTCACACACACACACACACACACACACACACACACACACACACACACACACACACACACACACACACACACACACACACACACACACACACACACACACACACACACACACACACACACACACACACACACACACACACACACAGCACCCCCACCAACACACACACACACCACATGACACACATAGAATGAGTATACCAAACATTAGGAACACCTTCTTAATCTTGAGTTTCACCCCCCTCTTTTGCCCTCAGAACAGCCTCAATTCGTTAAGGCATGAACTCTACAAGGTGTCGAAAGCATTTCACAGGACTCCTGCTTTTAGTGTCTGTGTGTCCTTGTGTGGTTTTACTGTGTATTTATTGTGATGCATGTATTGGCTGGTGCATTTCCCTTTTGGGGAGTAAATGGGCTATCAGGTTTTACTGTTTTACTAGCTATATTTTACATTAAGTGGTCACTTTCTGCGGTTTCTCCCCAGGTAGTAGTTTAGTAGTGGTGGGATTACTGTTCTTGGTTCATCCCAGATTGCCCGTTACGTGATAAAACATGCATCCTTACAGTTATCTATGAATGAATTCTGTCATCTTTCATTCTCGCTGTAACAGATGTTAAGGTTAGGCAATATTTTAAGAGCATTCTATTGCATTCGGATAGTAGTAATCAAGTTAATGTGCGTTACAATGTCTACTTCTACATTGTGTGTTTGCAAAGCATCTCTGCTAGTCATTTTATCTGAGCGTGACTCATATCTACCATCATCGTGCTTGGCCCAAATTCTATGGACCGCTTCATGTGCTGTCCAGCAGCCCGATATCTTTTTCTAAGCGGATGGCATTTGTCGTCGGCTAAACATTACTGGGTCTGTCCATTACTAAGTGTATATTCACAGAAGTGGGCATCCTGAGTGGCGCAGTGGTCTAAGGCACTGGGGATGTTCTTGTCCCATCGCGCTCTAGCAACTCCTGTGGCGGGCCAGGTGCAGTGCACGCTGACACAGTCGCCAGGTGCACGGTATTTCCTCTGACACATTGGTGCGGCTGGCTTCCGGGTTAAGCGGGCATTGTGTCAAGAAGCAGTGCGGCTTGGCTGGGTTGTGTTTTGGAGGACGCACGGCTCTCGACCTTCACCTCTCCCGAGTCCGTACGGGAGTTGCCGCGATGAGACAAGATTGTAGTTACTAGTTGGATACCATGAAATTGGGGAGAAAATGGGGTAAAAAAATAAATAATAATAACTAATATATATATTGTCACGAATCCCGTTTCCTGAGTCTGTTTTTTGCCTGTGTTCTGTCCTGGAGTGTTTTTTCCGGCGTCCTGGAACGCACCCTGTCTGGTTGCCGGGCAATGTAGCCAGTTGGGAGAGTTCTGATTACCCGCACCTGTATCCCATCAGCTATCTGCACACCTGGTCCTGATCATCATCTCTCCTCTTCTTAAGCCCGGACCTGACATCCATTTCCTGCCGGATCGTTAGCCATGAACAGTATGTTGTGCCCACGAACCAGCCTCCAGTTGATAGAGTTTGTTTTGTTTTGTTTTGTTGTTTTGTACGTCTTGCTTGCCTTTAACTTACCTCCGTTTGTTCTGTCTACAGCCATTCACCCGGAATCCATATCCCATCCCTGTCTGCTCGTCGCCAGTTTTTGTTTATCCCTTGG
Source organism: Salvelinus alpinus (assembly GCF_045679555.1). Taxonomy (NCBI): domain Eukaryota; kingdom Metazoa; phylum Chordata; class Actinopteri; order Salmoniformes; family Salmonidae; genus Salvelinus; species Salvelinus alpinus. The sequence goes on along the minus strand of NC_092096.1, from coordinate 48,074,579 downwards.
ATCTGCCTATCCACTCCCATCAACACACCTCCGCTGCCCGCTCCGCCACCTGGAACTATCTACCTCCACGTTCTCATTTATTAATAAATACTCACCATCTTCATACTCACCTTGTCCTGGTCTGCTTCTGGGTCCAATTTTGGTAAACCCTGACAGAACGATCCGGCCAGCGATGAACCCAGCGGACCTGGACTCCGTTTACCATGCAATTACCCAGCAGGAGAAGATGTTGGGACAACACAACACGGCGCTACACGAGATAGCGGGTTCAATCCGGAACTTATCGGCTAGCTTAACGAGTATCCAGGATCAGCGCAGTTTGCCGGCGGATCATCCACCACCTGTTTCACCCATATCACCTGCCGATTCGGGAGCGGGTTCCTTCCGTGAGCCCAAGGTTCCGACACCGGATAAGTACGAGGGAGATTTGGGAGGATGCCGTTCATTTCTTTTGCAGTGTGGGTTAGTTTTTGATCTGCAGCCCTACTCTTACGCCACAGATAAGGCTAGGATAGCTTTTGTTATTGAGCTTCTGCGTGGTAGAGCTCTGGAATGGGCTTCAGCCGTTTGGGAACGACGGGACACCTGCATGACGTCATACCAGGGTTTCACGGCAGAGATGAGAAAGCTTTTTGACCATCCAGTCCGAGGTAAGGACGCAGCTAAACGTTTGTTCTCTCTTCGCCAAGGAGCTCGCAGTGTGGCAGACTTTGTGATTGAATTCAGGACATTGGCTGTGGAGAGTGGTTGGAATGAGGAATCACTACAAGCGGCTTTTTACCAGGGGTTGTCGGAGCAACTCAAGGACGAGCTGATCTCCTATCCAGAGCCTAGTGACCTAGACAGTTTGGTCACCTTAGCTATTCGGGTAGATAATAGAGTCCGAGAGAGAAGGAGGGAGAAGCAGTGGGGTCCGTCTAATCAATCTGAGACTCGGTTACCATTCGAGTCAGGAAGTGGACCAGAACGTGTTGATCATTATTCCCCACACAGGATTAGTGGAGGGGTCTTGCCGTCAGATCCTGAACCCATGCTTATAGGGCGACACGGGTTAACTAAGGTGGAGCGCCAACGTAGACGTGAGACCAACAGCTGCCTCTACTATGGTAGCTCGGGACATTACATCTCCGCTTGTACTCAGCGCCCGTTAAACTGCCCGGCTCGCTAGTTTTGGGAGGTCTTTTAGCGAGCCAGTTTCAACCTCTCAAGAACCCTGTCAGACCCTGTTTTCCTGCGACCCTCATGAATAAGAATCAGAGTTTAGCGATGAACGCTTTTATTGATTCAGGTGCCGATGGCAGCTTTATTGATGCCGATTTGGTGGAACAGCTGGGGCTTTCCAAGGAGCAATTGCCGAAAGCCATTGAAGCTACCACTCTGAACGGCAGTAGTCTGGCACGGATCACTATGAAGACTGAACCGGTTAAGATGTTGTTGTCGGGGAATCATTCAGAGGTTATCTCCTTCTTCATTTTGTCCTCGCCCCATGTTCCCCTGGTTCTTGGTTACCCCTGGCTGAGAGAACACAATCCCTCGGTTGATTGGGTGACGGGTAGGGTAACTAGTTGGAGCATTGAGTGTCATGCTAACTGCCTTAGGACTGCCTGTTCTCATGCTATCCCCAGTCAGGGCAGTGAGTCTGCTCCCCCTGATTTGTCCCTGGTTCCAGAAATATATCACGATTTGGGTGAAGTATTCAGTAAGCAGAAGGCTCTGTCACTTCCTCCCCACCGACCTTATGACTGTGCGATTAAGCTGTTCCCTGGAGCTGCCTTTCCCAAGGGACGATTATACAGTATCTCTCGACCTGAGCGTGAGGCCTTGGAGACCTACATCAAGGAGTCTCTAGCTGCAGGTCTCATTCGCCCCTCGTCATCACCCCTGGGAGCAGTATTCTTTTTTGTGAGCAAGAAGGATGGCTCACTTCGACCGTGTATTGATTATCAGGGTTTGAATGATATTACGGTCAAAAACAAGTATCCCCTGCCCTTGATGAGCTCTGCGTTCGACTCATTACAGGGTGCTACGGTGTTTACGAAGCTTGACCTACGCAATGCTTATCATTTGGTTCGGATCAAAGAGGGGGACGAGTGGTTGACTGGGTTCAATACACCTATGGGACATTTCGAGTACCAGGTGATGCCGTTTGGACTGACCAACGCTCCTGCTGTGTTCCAAAGTATGGTGAATGACGTGCTGAGAGATATGATTGGTATTTTTGTGTTCGTTTACCTGGATGATATCCTCATCTTCTCGAGGGAGCTTTCTAGCCACGTCCAGCATGTCAAGCAGGTCCTGCAGCGGTTATTGGAAAACCGTCTGTTCGTGAAGGCTGAGAAGTGTGATTTTCACGCCCACACTACGTCCTTCCTCGGGTACATCATCTCCAGGGGAGAGATCAAGATGGACCAAGAGAAGGTTCGGGCGGTTCGGGATTGGGGCCAGCCCGGTACGAGATTGCAGCTCCAGAGATTCCTGGGATCTGCGAACTTCTATCGGAGGTTTATCCGGGATTACAGCCGGGTGGCCGCTCCTCTTACTGCCTTGACGTCTTGTACCAGGAATTTCTGTTGGACTCCTGAGGCAGACCGAGCATTTCTGGACTTGAAGAGCCGATTCACCAACGCCCCGATTCTCTCTCAACCTGACACTTCCCGTCAGTTTGTTGTTGAGGTGGACGCGTCTGATGTGGGGGTGGGCGCCATCCTGTCCCAGCGTAGCTCCACTGACGGTAAACTCCATCCCTGCGCCTTCTACTCTTGTCGTCTTTCACCAGCTGAGAGAAACTACGATGTGGGTAACCGGGAGCTTCTCGCTGTGAAGCTTGCCTTGGAGGAGTGGCGTCACTGGTTGGAGGGAGCGGAGCAACCGTTTGTGGTCTGGACGGACCACAAGAATCTGGCTTACGTGCAATCGGCTAAACGTCTCAACTCCCGTCAGGCCAGGTGGGCGTTGTTTTTTGGACGTTTCAATTTTTCCCCTGACGTTCCGACCTGGGTCGAAGAACGGCAAAGCGGACGTCTTGTCCCGGATGTTCTCCAAGACGGATGAGAGTGGGGCCAAGACTGAGACGATTCTTCCCCAGAACCTTGTCGTGGGAGCCATTACATGGAGGATTGAGGAGGATGTGATGGCGGCCCTTCGGACGCAGCCCGGCCCCGGTAACGGTCCACCCGGTCGGTTGTTTGTGCCTGAGTCGGTCCGTTCTGCTGTCCTTCAGTGGTCCCACGCCAGCAAGATAGCTTGTCACCCTGGCGTTGCTCGGACTATGGCGCTACTGCGCAGACGATTTTGGTGGCCTGCCATGGGAGAAGATACCCGGAGGTTTGTTGCCGCATGTCCTGTTTGTGCGCAGAATAAGAGTACCAATCGGCCCAGCTCTGGGCTTCTTCACCCCCTACCTATTCCTCGGCGACCTTGGTCGCATCTGGCCCTGGATTTTGTCACGGGATTGCCCTCTTCTGTTGGGAACACGGTCATTCTGACCATTGTGGACAGGTTCAGCAAGTTTGCTCATTTTGTGCCTCTCTCCAAGCTTCCATCTGCCACGGAGACGCCCGAGATCCTTGTTAGGGAGGTTTTCAGGGTCCACGGATTGCCCAGTGACATTGTTTCTGACCGTGGTCCTCAGTTTACCTCTGCTGTCTGGAGATCCTTCTGTTTGGCCATTGGAGCTACAGTCAGTCTCAGTTCTGGATTTCACCCACAATCTAATGGTCAGGCGGAGAGAGCCAACCAGAAGATGGAGTCCACGCTGCGTTGTCTTGTCTCCTCTGATCCCACCTCTTGGTCATCTCAATTACCCTGGGTCGAGTATGCCCATAATACCCTTCCTTCATCTGCCACTGGGATGTCCCCCTTCCAATGCCTGTACAGATACCAACCTCCCTTGTTTCCTTCTCAGGAGAGGGATCTCTCGGTTCCTTCTGTCCAGGCCCACATTCGTCGTTGCCACCGGACCTGGCATCGGGCCAGGAAGGTCCTCCTTAGAGTTTCTGACCGGTATCAGATCCAGGCGAATCGTCGCCGTATTCCTGCTCCCGCTTATACCATCGGAGATAAGGTTTGGTTGGCTACACGGGATCTTCCTCTACGGACTGAGTCGAGGAAACTGTCACAAGTTCATTGGTCCGTTTGTGGTGGAGAGAATCATTAACCCTGTTGTGGTCCGACTCAAATTGCCGGCAACGCTTAGAGTACACCCCACCTTTCATGTCTCCTGCCTCAAGCCGGTTCTCCTCAGTCCTCTGTTGCCCCCTCCTCCTCGTCCTCCTCCTCCTCGGATGATCGGAGGTGGTCCTGCCTACACGGTGCGCCGCATCATGGACTCCAGACGGCGGGGTCGAGGGTTCCAGTATTTAGTGGATTGGGAAGGATATGGTCCAGAGGAGAGGAGTTGTATTCCTCGGCGTCAGATCCTTGACGATGACCTGCTTCGTGACTTTTACCGCCTCCACCCTGGCGCTCCGGGTAGTCCGCCCGGTGGCGTTCGTCGGAGGGGGGGTACTGTCACGAATCCCGTTTCCTGAGTCTGTTTTTTGCCTGTGTTCTGTCCTGGAGTGTTTTTTCCGGCGTCCTGGAACGCACCCTGTCTGGTTGCCGGGCAATGTAGCCAGTTGGTAGAGTTCTGATTACCCGCACCTGTATCCCATCAGCTATCTGCACACCTGGTCCTGATCATCATCTCTCCTCTTCTTAAGCCCGGACCTGACATCCATTCCCTGCCGGATCGTTAGCCATGAACAGTATGTTGTGCCCACGAACCAGCCTCCAGTTGATAGAGTTTGTTTTGTTTTGTACGTCTTGCTTGCCTTTAACTTACCTCCGTTTGTTCTGTCTACAGCCATTCACCCGGAACCCATATCCCATCCCTGTCTGCTCGTCGCCAGTTTTTGTTTATCCCTTGGATCTGCCTATCCACTCCCATCAACACACCTCCGCTGCCCGCTCCGCCACCTGGAACTATCTACCTCCACGTTCTCATTTATTAATAAATACTCACCATCTTCATACTCACCTTGTCCTGGTCTGCTTCTGGGTCCAATTTTGGTAAACCCTGACATATATATTCAGATGCATAGCCTCATTTTAAGTTGACCTTAACCTTTATTCCTCAGATTTAAAGTTATCACCTTGGACCTTAATCAAATCAAATCAAATGTTATTGGTTGCATACAAATACTATTTAGCAGATGTTATTGTGCAGTAATATCTAACAGTACACAGCAATACACAACAATCTAAAAAGTTAAAGAATGTAATTAAGAAATATAGAAATATTCGGATGAGCAATGTCGGAGTCTGGAGTGTATATATATATGTATACATATATATATATATATATAGTATGTCATGGCTGAGCTGCGCCGCTCTGTAGCAGTCTACTGTCTGCTCAATGTCTTATGTTATACTGTATAACCATGTATGCCTTTTTCAATTGTAGGACCTTTCCTCTCTTAGCACAAGTTTGAGTTCACATTAAGGCAATCATGTTGGTTTTTCATTATGCTTTTCCAGAGGTGGTCCGTATGATGGCTTTAATGGGTTTTTCAGTCTGAAATACACTAAATGTTCCTTCCTTTTAATATCGCATTATCTCTTAAGTTCTGTTTACATTATGCACACTCACATGTTAACCATACTCTCATACAACCTTAGATGAAAGCATTAGCATGGAACATCAGTCGTCATCACTAGATCTAACACTGCTTTTTCCTCTCTTTAATGTTATACTACCTGCATGCTGAGCATGGGCGGCACCTGGCGAACCTCTGTTCAACATTAATGCTGGCGATAAATGACAAGATACTGGAACTCATCATGGCTCTGGTTCCTTGGTCAGCGCTGTGGGCTACCTCTGAACTATCGACCACCCAATTCTGCATCGGCGCCACTACTGCTTCTCAATTGGTCTCGGCTTCACTCTCTAGATCATGAGCCCATAATTCTCTGCTGCTACGATGTTGCATTTGATTGATTCTGAGATTGTGGAGCCTACATGAGTTCTCGCAGTATTGCTAAAAACTGTAAAATCTTATGTTTCACAGAGTCGTGGCTGAACGATGACATGAACAACATATAGCTGGCGGCTTTTACACTGTATCGGCAGGATAGACAGCAGCCTCCGGTAAGACAGGGTGTGGTGGTATATGCATATTTGTAAACAACAGCTGGTGCAAGATATCTAAGGAAGTCTCAAGGTTTTGTTCGCGTGAGGTAGAGTAGCTCATGATAGGCTGTAGACCACACTACATATTTACCTAGAGAGTTTTCATCTGTATTTTTCATAGCTGTCTACATACCACCACAGACCGATGCTGAAACTAAGACTGCACTCAATGAGCTTTATTCCACCATAAGCAAACAGGAAAACGCTCATCCAGAGGAGGTGCTCCTAGTGGCCAGGGATTTTAATGCAGGGAAACTTAAATCCGTTTTACCAAATTTCCACCAGCATGTTAAATGTGCAACCAAAGGGAAAAAAACTCTAGACACTCTTTACTCTACACACAGAGATACGTACAAAGCTCGCCCTCCATTTGGCAAATCTGACCATAATTCTATCCTCCTGATTCCTGCGTACAAGCAAAAATTAAAGCAGGAAGCACCAGTGACTTGGTCTATAAAAAAGTGGTCAGATGAAGCAGAACTACAGAACTGTTTTGCTAGCACAGACTGGAATATTTCCCGGGATTCCTCCGATGGCATTGAGGAGTACACGACATCAGTCACTGGCTTCATCAATAAGTGTATCGATGACGTCGTCTCCACAGTGAGCGTACTTACATACCCCAACCAGAAGCCATAGATTACAGGCAAAGTCCGCACTGAGCTAAAGGGAAGAGCTGCCGCTTTCAAGGAGTGGGACTCTAACCCCGGAAGCTTATAAGAAATCCCGCTATGCCCTCCGACAAACCATCAAACAGGCAAAGCTTCAATACAGGAGGACTAAGATTGAATCGTACTACACCGGCTCCCATGCTCGTCGGATATGGCAGGGCTTGCAAACTATTACAGACTAAAAAAGGGAAGCACAGCTGAGAGCTGCCCAGTGACACAAATCTGCCAGATGAGCTAAATTACTTCTATACTTGCTTCGAGGCAAGTAACACTGAAATATGCATGAGAGCATTAGCTCTTCCGGGGGACTGTGTTATCACACTCTCCGCAGCCGATGTGAGTAAGAACTTTAAACAGGTCAACATTCACAAGGCCGCAGGGCCAGACGGATTAGCATGACGTGTACTCCGAGTATGCGCTAATCAACTGGCAAGTGTCTTCACTGACATTTTTAACCTCTCCCTGTCTGAGTCTGTTATACCAACATGTTTCAAGCCGGCCACCATAGTTGATGTGCCCAAGAACACTAAAGTAACCTGCCTAAATGACTTCCGACCCGTAGCACTCATGTCTGTAGCCATGAAGTGCTTCGAAAGGCTGGTCATGGCTCACATCAACACCATTATCCCATAAACTCTAGACCCACTCCAATTTGCATACCACCCCAACAAATCCACAGATGATGCAATCTCTATTGCACTCCACACTGCCCTTTCCCGCCTGGACAAAAGGAACACCTATGTGAGAATGCTATTCATTGACTACAGCTCATTGTTCAACACCATAGTGCCCTCAAAGCTCATCACTAAGCTAAGGACCCTGGGACTAAACACCTCCCTCTGCAACTGGATCCTGGACTTCCTGACGGGCCACCCCAGGTGGTAAGGGTAGGTAACAACACATCCGCCACACTGATCCTCAACACAGGGGCCCCTCAGGGGTGTGTGCTCAGTCCCCTCCTGTACTGCCTGTTCACTCATGACTGCACGGCCAGGCACGACTCCAACACCATCATTCAGTTTGCCGATGACACAACAGTGGTAGGCCTGATCACCGACAACGATGAGACTGCCTATAGGGGGGAGGTCAGAGACCTGAACGTGTGGTGCCAGGACAACAACCTCTGCCTCAATTTGATCAAGACAAAGGAGATGATTGTGGACTACAGGAAAAGGAGGACCGAGCACACCCCCATTCTCATCGACGGGGCTTTAGTGGAGCAGGTTGAGCGCTTCAAGTTCCTTGGTGTCCACATCACCAACAAACTTTCATGGTCCAAGCACACCAAAACAGTCGTGAAGAGGGCACGACAAAACCTACTCCCCCTCAGGAGACTGAAAAGATTCGGCATGAGTCCTCAGATCCTCAAAAGGTTCTACAACTGCACCATCGAGAGCATCCTTACTGGTTGCATCACTGTCTGGTATGGTAAATGCTCGGCCTCCGACCGCAAGGCACTACAGAGGGTAGTGTGTACGGCCCAGTACATCACTGGGACCAAGCTTCCTGCCATCCAGGACCTCTATACCAGGAGGTGTCAGAGGATGGCCGTAAAAATTGTCAAAGACTCCAGCCACCCTAGTCATAGACTGTTCTCTATGCTACCGCATAGCAAGCTGTACAAGAGCGCCAAGTCTAGGTCCAAGAGGTTTCTAAACAGCTTTTACCCCCAAGCCATAATATTCCTGAACATCTACTCATGGATACCCAGACTATTTGCATTGGCCCCCCCCCCCCCATATTTTACACTGCTGCTACTCTCTGTTATTATCAATGCATAGTCACTTTAATAACTCTACCTACATGTACATACTATTACCTCAATTACCACGACTAACCGGTGTCACCGTACATTGACTCTGTACCGGTAACCCCTGTATATATCCTCGCTATTGTTATTTTACTGCTGCTGCTTAATTATTTGTTACTTTTATTTCTTAATTCCTTTTTTTTATTTTTACATATGCTTTATTTTATAATTTTTTGTTAAACTGCATTGTTGGTTAGGGCTTATAAGTAAGCATTTCACTGTAAGATCTACACCTGTTGTATTTGGCGCATATGACAAATAAAAATCTTTTTTTTTTTTAATCATGACTGTGTCAGTCCTGCTGTCCTGTAGCTATGTTGCATAGGTAGAATATCCTCATAGACCAAGATGACAGCTCATCCTGTGTCAGCAAGGCCACCTGGCTGTGCTAATTAGATATGTTGCATATTTCCCATGTACCAAGATGACAGCTCATCTTGCCTCATCGAATGTACTTAGCGGTGCGTCATATGAGAAATAGACATAGTGCTACATTAGATCATGCTACACATAGTTAGTATTCCCACATAGGCCTAGAAGACAATAATTGAATGGTAAAATGACCTTAGCTGGTCTATTGAGAGCTACTAAACGGCAATGAGTTTCACTGCCAGTACCATGCCTCATTAAGTTGGCTTTGATGGACTCAGGCGTGGTCAATAGCATAGATGTTGCCGTCTTTGCTGGATACTTCATATAAAGTACATTGCATATACAGTGGGGTACAAAATTATTGACATCCCTAGTCAAAAGTTTAGTATTTGGTCCCGTCTTCCATGCATGCAATGACTACATCAAGCTTGTGCAGTTTTGTCACACAACCGAATGTCACAGATGTCTCTTCAGAGGGAGACGTCGCAAGTTCAGGACCTTCACATCTGAGGAGTATTTCTACTAAAGCCCTTTTTTTTATGTGAAAAACATATTCTGATTGGCTGGGCCTGGCTCCCAGTGGGTGGGCCTATGCCCTCCCAGGCCCACCCATGGCTGCGCCCCTGCCCGGTCATGTGAAGTCCATAGATTAGAGCCTAATTAATTAATTTAAATTGACTGATTTCCTTATACGAACTGTAACTCAGTTAAATCGTTGAAATTATTCCAGGTTGCGTTTATATTTTTGTTCAGTATAGTATGATATGTTATGTTTAGGATGGTTACATAAGAGATGGTTAATTAAGGCAAAAACAAAAGTAAGGTGGTTGGTCGGAGGCTTAACTTAAACTTCTAGCAAACCAAATGTTGCGAGTTTGAATCTCATCACGGACAACTTTAGCTAATTAGCAACTTTTCAACTACTTACTACTTTTTAACTACTTAGCATGTTAGCTAACCCTTCCCCCTAACCTTAACCCTAACCCCTAGCATAGCTAATGTTAGCAAGCACGCTAGCATTAGCCAACTAGCTAGAATTTGTAACATATTGTACATTTTACAATTTCATAACATATAATACGAATTGTAATTCGTAACATATCATATGAAATGGGTGATAGACATCCACAAATAAATACATACCATACGAAATGAGGTGACTCGGATTAAAGTATAGAATAATACGAATTGCCCTGTGACCAGGTTGAGTAGAATGGTTTGGATTTCTCCCTGAACACAATGGCTGCCATTTTCAGACCATTCTGGAACTTTGAGGGTTCATGACATAGCCCCTCTTGTAATTTAATAGGATCTCTCTGCAGAAGAGTATCTACAGTGGTTCTTCCTTTAAAAGTTGTCATACCTGCAGCACAGCTTTGCCAGGTGCTACGGAATGGTATGGCATGTTGGAGTGTATGAAGTCATAGTATTTTACTGTCAGCCATTGTTGCCATTAATGCTAGTTCGACCACCAGAGGGCATCTCTGTAGGCTAACTATTCTAGATACACTCTCTCTCTAACATAAACAGAGACCACAGAACACAAACTAACAGTGGAGGCTCCTTAGAGGAGGAAGTTGATCAGCATCCTACTCATTGAAATGTCATAAAATAAAAACATTTTAAAAAGTTATCCTTTTTAGATAAAACTATACTAAATATATACATTGTCACCAAATAATTGATTAAAACACACTGTTTTGCAATGAAGGTCTATAGTAACTTCAACAGCATTCTCTGGGGTAGCACCATGGTGTAACTGTAGGACAGCTAGCTTCCATTTTCCTCTGGCTACATTGACTTCAAAATAAAAACTAGGAGGCTCGTAGGCCTCTATGGAAGGCTCACCACCTTCCATAGATCTACATGGTAATTATGACCACTTCCGGAGGACGACCTCCAACCAATCAAAGCTTTTGCAGTATGAACTGACATGTTGTCCATCCAATCATAGGATTAGGATCAGAGAATGAAACTAGTGTGTTGTATTGGGATTGTGCCACACAGCATTGTGGGGGGGGGGGGGGGGGGGGGGGGGTGTTCTAATGTGTTGAGAAGCTTGGTAAGTTGGTAACATTACTGGATAGAGATTGAGAGTGAAAGTGATATTTTAGCATTTTGGGGAAATTATTCAATTCAAATTAATTTCCTCAAATTACAGGAGACGGAGGAGGTAGATAATTAGTTTTCTTGATTTTAGAACTTTATTTTTGTGTCCAGTTAGTGCAATTTATTTCAATTTCCCTTGCTAACTTCAGTAGCAGTAGCTAACTAGCTACCAGTGCGAGCATGCAGTTTCAGCACCAGAAGTGCAGAATGGCCAATGCTACCAAAAATGTTCTGGCCTTTTTGTTGAAGAACACCTTTCTCTGGGGTACATGGAAAAGATGTGAATTTAAACAGAGGGTTGACTTCTGCTTGAAATCAGTTTCATGAAGAAGGATGAAACATGTATTGCATTCAATACCAATTGGTATAGAAAAGTATATCTGGTTTATAGGGAGCCATTCATCAAGCTGCCTGTATAGCTGGCCTTGCCTGCTTTTTGGAAAGTCTGAGCCTTGGGCGAAAGGAAGGTAGGTATAGTGACCTGAAAAACATAAATCGTTCAGCTAAGCGGCATAAAAAAGCAGGGAGCATATCAGTGGAGGCTCCTCAGAGGAGGAAGTGGAGGACCATCCTCCTCAGTGAATTTCAGAACATGATTTTTTATAGTGAAACATGAAAGCTATTTTTAGATAAAACTATACTAAATAGATTCACATGTAACCAAATAATTGATTAAGACACACTGTTTTGCAATAAAGGAATACACTAGCGTCAGTGGCACTTTGTAGGGTAGCACCATGGTGTACCTGGAGGACAGCTAGCTTCCATCCTCCTCTGGGTACATTGACGTCAATATAAAACATAGGAGGTTAATGGTTCTCACCCACTTCCATAGACTTACACAGTAATTATGACAACTTCCGAAGGACGTCTTCCAACCTATCCGAGCTAGTACTGAAAGCATAGCTAGCTAGCTGTGTGCAGCGGGGGTTTTTCGCCTGGTGACAGACATTTGATTTGTTGTGAACTGAAATCCACAAGCGAAAGGAAAAGGTGAGAGGAGGAGAGCACATAGATAGATGCGAGAAGGAATTATACACAATATACAACGAGCTGTTTGTATGTGGCTGCTATGAAAGTAAACTGTGTTTGCTTGTGATCAGGGGTGTATTCATTGCGCCGATTCTGTTGAAAAACGTTTCTTGAACTGAAGCAAAGTAAACCGTATGAAACGGGGATAAACATACCTGAATTTGTCCAATAGAAACTCTTGTTTGCAACTGTTGGACTAATGATTACACCCTAGATCAGTTAGATGCAGGCAAGAGTGCAAAGCGGTATTGAATGTGTCACCTTGATTACAAAAAATTCTCTCGACCTGTACACCTACGTTTGAAACTTTCATTTACAGGCTATGTTGAACCAATCTCATAGTGAGTAGAGGGAAAATTTGAGTATCACGTAGTAGCCTAAACATATCGATGTTACATTGAGCTGGGTGAATGGAATATGAATGACAATCATCAAATGTCCAGTTATAGAAATAAGCCCATGTTAATGAAACAAAAACATCCTCCTTCCTCATTTTAAATGGCATTGACCGCCCCTGGAGCACATAAACTCATAAAAAAAAGAAACGTCCTCTCACTGTGATCTGCGTTTATTTTCAGAAAACTTAACATGTGTAAATATTTGTATGAACATAACAAGATGAAACAACTGAGACATTAACCTGAACAAGTTCCACAGACATGTGACTAACAGAAATTGAATAATGTGTCCCTGAACAAAGGGGGGGTCAAAATAAAAAGTAACAGTCAGTATCTGGTGTGGCCACCAGTTGCATTAAGTACTACAGTAGATCTCCTCCTCATGGACTGCACCAGATTTGCCAATTCTTCCTGTGAGATGTTACCCCACTCTTCCCACCAAGGCACCTGCAAGTTCCTGGACATTTCTGGGGGGAATGGCCCTATCCCTCACTCTCCGATTCAACTTTGTCCCAGACGTCCTCAATGGGATTGAGATCCGGGCTCTTTGCTGGCCATGGCAGAACACTGACATTCCTGTCTTGCAGGATATCACACACAGAACGAGCAGTATGCCTGGTGGCATTGTCATGCTGGAGGGTCATGTCAGGATGAGCCTGCAGGAAGGGTACCACATGAGGGAAGAGGATGTCTTCCCTGTAACACACAGCGTTGAGATTGCCTGCAATGACAACAAACTCAGTCCAATGATGCTGGGACACACCGCCCCAGGCCGTGACGGACCCTCCACCTCCAAATCGATCCCCGCTCCCGAGTACAGGCCTCGGTGTAACGCTCATTCTTTCGACGATAAACACGAATCTGACCATCACCCCTGGTGAGACAAAACCGCGACTCGTCAGTTAAGAGCACTTTTTGCCAGTCCTGTCTGGTCCAGCGCCGGTGGGTTTGTGCCCATAAGCGACGTTGTTGTCGGTGGTATCTGGTGAGGACCTGCCTTACAACAGGCCTACAAACCCTCAGTCTAGCCTCCCTCAGCCTATTGCGGACAGTCTGTGCACTGATGGAGGGATTGTGCGTTCCTGGTGTAACTCAGGCAGTTGTTATTGCCATCCTGTACCTGTCCCGCAGGTGTGATGTTCGGATGTACCGATCCTGTGCAGGTGTTTACACGTGGTCTGCCACTGCGAGGACGATCAGCTGTCCACCCTGTAGCGCTGTCTTAGGCGTCTCACAGTACAGACATTGCAATTTATTGCATTGGCCACATCTGCAGTCCTCATGCCTCCTTGCAGCATCCCTAAGGCACGTTCATGCAGATGTGCATGGACCCTGTGCATCTTTCTTTTGGTGTTTTTCAGAGTCAGTAGAAAGGCCTCTTTAATGTCCTACGTTTTTATAACTGTGACCTTAATTGCCTACCGTCTGTAAGCTGTTAGGGTCTTAACGACCGTTCCACAGGTGCATGTTCATTAATTGTTTATGGTTCATTGAACAAGCATGGGGAACAGTGTTTAAACCCTTTACAATGAAGATCTGTGAAGTTATTTGGATTTTTACAAATTATCGTTGAAAGACAGGTCATGAAAAAGGGGCATTTATTTTTTTGCTGAGTTTAAATGCCCACATCAGATTCAAGCTTCTTGGGAAAAGCCGCATCGATCATGTAATGGACGAATGTCTGTGAATTCAAGCCGCGCAACACAAAGAGAAAGTAAGACACAGGGATGTTCTCAAAACAGCTTATCGACACCACTGCATTTTTGAGTATGCACAACTTGGCTTTTAGAGGACACGATGAGAAGGAAAGTTCTGCTAACAAGGGAAACTACAAGGAGCTTGCAGAGGTAATTGCACTTTACGGTGCTTTACTTGATGAACATATGGAACTTTCGACTGTCTTTTCTGGAATGTAGAAATCAATTCAGAATGATTTTATAGCTTCCATCGCATTATACATTGAAAGTTAGATTAAAGAGAGAGGTTGACGCACCTTTTTTCAAGCGTGCTCAAGTATGCTTTCCACTTTCCGTCTGTATTGATTTAGCAAAGGAGATAACACATAATCACTTCGGACAGACACAAGCAAAAACTGATTACATGAATGTCGCAGCGGCCTAGCCTACACCCAAACATTAGAGATCGGACATGCTGTATGGGATGAAAACAAGACGATTTTTCAGTCTGATCAACTGTAGGCTACTAATAATAGCAGTTTCATACAGCCTATGCGCCCTGTCCATCTGGTCAGGGTAAACAAATTGGTAAAGTTATGTATTTATAGTACATTTTTGTGTCAGGAGAAAATGTGAATGTGATCAAATGTGGTTTATATTCAAACTTGGGCTGACTAAGCTGCCTATACTTCTAACTGGATTTAATCAATCAACATAATAGTGATGATAGATGTGAGTTAATGTTTTATTGGGCCTACAGTTGCATTGGCCTGCATGACCCAAATATGCATAAAGCAAGCTCAGCCCTGTGAGTTCTGTTTACATTTACATTTAAGTCATTTAGCAGACGCTCTTATCCAGAGCGACTTACAAATTGGTGCATTCACCTTATGATATCCAGTGGAACAACCACTTTACAATAGTGCATCTAACTCTTTTAAGGGGGGGGGGTTAGAAGGATTACTTTATCCTATCCTAGGTATTCCTTAAAGAGGTGGGGTTTCAGGTGTCTCCGGAAGGTGGTGATTGACTCCGCTGACCTGGCGTCGTGAGGGAGTTTGTTCCACCATTGGGGTGCCAGAGCAGCGAACAGTTTTGACTGGGCTGAGCGGGATCTGTACTTCCTCAGAGGTAGGGAGGCGAGCAGGCCAGAGGTGGATGAACGCAGTGCCCTTGTTTGGGTGTAGGGCCTGATCAGAGCCTGAAGGTACGGAGGTGCCGTTCCCCTCACAGCTCCGTAGGCAAGCACCATGGTCTTGTAGCGGATGCGAGCTTCAACTGGAAGCCAGTGGAGAGAGCGGAGGAGCGGGGTGACGTGAGAGAACTTGGGAAAGTTGAACACCAGACGGGCTGCGGCGTTCTGGATGAGTTGTAGGGGTTTAATGGCACAGGCAGGGAGCCCAGCCAACAGCGAGTTGCAGTAATCCAGACGGGAGATGACAAGTGCCTGGATTAGGACCTGCGCCGCTTCCTGCGTGAGGCAGGGTCGTACTCTGCGAATGTTGTAGAACATGAACCTACAGGAACGGGTCACCGCCTTGATGTTAGTTGAGAACGACAGGGTGTTGTCCAGGATCACGCCAAGGTTCTTAGCACTCTGGGAGGAGGACACAATGGAGTTGTCAACCGTGATGGCGAGATCATGGAACGGGCAGTCCTTCCCCGGGAGGAAGAGCAGCTCCGTCTTGCCGAGGTTCAGCTTGAGGTGGTAATCCGTCATCCACACTGATATGTCTGCCAGACATGCAGAGATGCGATTCACCACCTGGTTATCAGAGGGGGGAAAGGAGAAGATTAATTGTGTGTCGTCTGCATAGCAATGATAGGAGAGACCATGTGAGGATATGACAGAGCCAAGTGACTTGGTGTATAGCGAGAATAGGAGAGGGCCTAGAACAGAGCCCTGGGGGACACCAGTTGTGAGAGCACGTGGTGCGGAGACAGATTCTCGCCACGCCACCTGGTAGGAGCGACCTGTCAGGTAGGATGCAATCCAAGCGTGGGCCGCGCCGGAGATGCCCAGCTCGGAGAGGGTGGAGAGGAGGATCTGATGGTTCACAGTATCAAAGGCAGCCGATAGGTCTAGAAGGATGAGAGCAGAGGAGAGAGAGTTAGCTTTAGCAGTGCGGAGCGCCTCCGTGACACAGAGAAGAGCAGTCTCAGTTGAATGACTAGTCTTGAAACCTGACTGATTTGGATCAAGAAGGTCATTCTGAGAGAGATAGCAGGAGAGCTGGCCAAGGACGGCACGTTCAAGAGTTTTGGAGAGAAAAGAAAGAAGGGATACTGGTCTGTAGTTGTTGACATCGGAGGGATCGAGTGTAGGTTTTTTCAGAAGGGGTGCAACTCTCGCTCTCTTGAAGACGGAAGGGACGTAGCCAGCGGTCAAGGATGAGTTGATGAGCGAGGTGAGGTAAGGGAGAAGGTCTCCGGAAATGGTCTGGAGAAGAGAGGAGGGGATAGGGTCAAGCGGGCAGGTTGTTGGGCGGCCGGCCGTCACAAGACGCGAGATTTCATCTGGAGAGAGAGGGGAGAAAGAGGTCAAAGCACAGGGTAGGGCAGTGTGAGCAGAACCAGCGGTGTCGTTTGACTTAGCAAACGAGGATCGGATGTCGTCGACCTTCTTTTCAAAATGGTTGACGAAGTCATCAGCAGAGAGGGAGGAGGGGGGAGGAGGGGGAGGAGGATTCAGGAGGGAGGAGAAGGTGGCAAAGAGCTTCCTAGGGTTAGAGGCAGATGCTTGGAATTTAGAGTGGTAGAAATTGGCTTTAGCAGCAGAGACAGAAGAGGAGAATGTAGAGAGGAGGGAGTGAAAGGATGCCAGGTCCGCAGGGAGGCGAGTTTTCCTCCATTTCCGCTCGGCTGCCCGGAGCCCTGTTCTGTGAGCTCGCAATGAGTCGTCGAGCCACGGAGCAGGAGGGGAGGACCGAGCCGGCCTGGAGGATAGGGGACATAGAGAGTCAAAGGATGCAGAAAGGGAGGAGAGGAGGGTTGAGGAGGCAGAATCAGGAGATAGGTTGGAGAAGGTTTGAGCAGAGGGAAGAGATGATAGGATGGAAGAGGAGAGAGTAGCGGGGGAGAGAGAGCGAAGGTTGGGACGGCGCGATACCATCCGAGTAGGGGCAGTGTGGGAAGTGTTGGATGAGAGCGAGAGGGAAAAGGATACAAGGTAGTGGTCGGAGACTTGGAGGGGAGTTGCAATGAGATTAGTGGAAGAACAGCATCTAGTAAAGATGAGGTCAAGCGTATTGCCTGCCTTGTGAGTAGGGGGGGAAGGTGAGAGGGTGAGGTCAAAAGAGGAGAGGAGTGGAAAGAAGGAGGCAGAGAGGAATGAGTCAAAGGTAGACGTGGGGAGGTTAAAGTCACCCAGAACTGTGAGAGGTGAGCCATCCTCAGGAAAGGAACTTATCAGGGCATTATTATCAGTTGTCTATTAGTTGTTGTCTCTGGGTCTGGGTAGAGGAAATCCCCCTCTTAATCTAGTCTAAATATAATTCATATGAACAAGTATACGGTTGGGTTTTCTTTTTAAAAACATGTGACCTGATTAGGAAAAACTGGTCCCGTCATAGCCCATGTAAAACCTTTTTACAACGGATTAATCACTGTCATACCTTATATGGTCCAGAGTTTTCCTGGTCAGGTTAACAGATAAGGAAAAACTTGGCCCACCACTCTGGGACCTATGGTGCCACCAGTCTCCTTGCAGTTGTCAGTTATTGTCAGGTATGTGGATGATCAGGGCTTTATTCAGGAACGTTTCTTTGGCTACTTTGATGTGTCAAATGGGCGAGATGCTCAGACTGTATGACTTTGTGAATTCTGAGATGTCTGAGTTTAACTTACGATAGCGCAGCTGTTAAGGTATGCATCTGCTATTTGTATTTACGGCTACTGTAAGTCCCTTCCTATTCCCTGATTTAGAGGTGATAACCACTCCACTGAAGCCACGTCTCATGTGCCCACTCATCCACTGTTTCCTCTCCAAGCACTATGAGTACCCCTATCAATTTTCTCTCATTACTGTATGTAGAGTCAATCACACACACACAAACACAATCACATTATTGCACATAAATTGTTTTACTTCTTGCTTGGACTAACTCATTCTTAGCTCTTTTGTCTAGCTATGTAGTGTATTGTGTTGTTATTTTTTGTCTTCCCAGTCAAATCCTGTCTTTCCTTCAGTGGAAGAGTTGAGCTCTTCCCCAACACCATCCATCCATGATGAGCTTGTCCTGCACTGAAGCCTCTGAACACCTCAAATCATGCCTCATACCCCCATTCAATCACTGTTGTGATCCCTTCCCAACACTGTGTAAGTAGCCCTCTCATTCCCATTCCCTATAATATTGTACTATAAATGTCTTCATTAAATGCTTTAGGTTAAAATACTTAGTCTTTGCCGATTTTTGAAACATGCTTTGTCATCTCCGTGTGTTCCGCGCCTATACTGTGGGTCTCTCATCCTCCTAAAATGTTCAAGTCACCAGCCTCCACTTCTAACTAAGATACACTATTGTACTCTAAGACAGAGATTCAGTTTACACAGACCACTAACACAGCCCACGAACGGTTCTCAATGCACTCATAGTCTCACAGAGAAAGAGACAGAGCTAGAGACACACAGAGAGAGAGACAGATGCAGAGACCATTTACACAGACCACATAGCACCAACAATTCTAGATACACAGAGAAAGTTTAAACAGACCACACAGAGCACTAACCACAAAAAATACACTCCCTGTCTAAGAAACTGAGACCACAGAGCCAACCTCAAGACCGTTTACACATACCACACGGTATGGCCAGTATCCCCGCCAGCCACGGCCAGTGGCAGTTATGCACAGTGTAGTTCTACTCACCATAGAGTATGTTGATGAGGGATATAGGCATCACTAGTATCCCCACCAGAATGTCGGCCACGGCCAGAGACCTCAGGAAGAAGTTGGTGGCATTCTGAAGCTTTTTCTCCAATGAGACAGCTAGGATGACCAGGACGTTTCCACACACCGTCAGCACGATGATGACCAGGATGAGGAGTGCCGGCCAGTTCTTCTCCTTCAAATACAACCAAACTTTATTTGTATGGCACCATAGAAAGAGAATGGCTAGAACAGCCATAGAATATCTGAACCTCTGACCTTGGCAAATGACTGGTAAACTCATGGGTACACTCAAAATGGCTAACCTGGTATTGTAGTGATTGTTGCACTATATATAGCATAAAAAATAAATAATAATAATAGAGATAAATAAAACACACTAACCTTCATGGTCGGTGCTCGAATCACCGCCTCTGCCTGCGACGACCCCAACGACAGGTTAGCGTCTACTCCTCCAGCCCCGACTCCCCAGGGTAGACTCTGGTTGAGTCCAAGGTAGGTGGAGTTGTTCCCCCCTGGCAAGACCATCCAGCCCCCTACCTCCAGAGAGTCTGTGGCGGAGGATCCGAACCCGCTCAGTAGGGCTACCCCTCCTGGACTTCCCATACTGGGAGGCCTGGAGGTCCTGGCTGGACCTGCACTACTCCCCTGTCACCACTAGAGGGACCAACCCAGAGGACCATGCGACATCAACAGACTTGGGATTGGTTTGGTTAGGGATAAAAATGTGTTGTCTTGTAATGGGTAGTCCAAGTTCAGGTCCACTTAGAAAGTCTAGAGACTTGGAATTGATTTAATCTTGGTTCCGGGTGAAAATAGTGTTAGAGTGGGATCAAGTTACGGTTTAGTTAAGTTCACAAAATGGATAGTCAAGACTCCAGGTTTAGGTCCACTTGAAAGTAAAGGAAGAGTTGATTGGTGGTTATGTTTCCTCTTATACAGTGGAGAAGGAGAACGCCCCAGGATAAGCTCTTCTTCAGAAGTCACATGTGAAGGACAAGCTGAGCTGGTCAGTGTTGCCCATTGTTTCATGTTTTTGGTAACTTTAGAGTAGAAGACCCAATGTTTCTATGTTTAGAAAGCTCTAGAGAAAGGGAATACAAAAACATTGAGTTTTACTCTCTCTCTTTCAATCTCTCATTGTGTGTACATGAGTGTGTGCACAGATCTATGTGTATATGTGTGTATGTGTGTGTGTGTGTGTGTGTGTGTGTGTGTGTGTGTGTGTGTGTGTGTGTGTGTGTATCTACTTGTATATTGTTCATACTGTCTATATACACCACATATTTATATTCCGACATGACTCTTTCTGATATTGCACGTTGTGATATTTTTTAATCTCTAGTTTCTTCTTTTTTAAACTTTTTTTCCCTCTTGGGATGATTTGTGTATTATTATTGTACTGTTAGACATTTACTGAACTGCTGGTGCTAGAAACAAAAGCAATTCACTGCACCTGCTTTAACATCTACTAATCTGTGTACAAATAAACCTGGATTTGATTCGATTTTTTAAGATAAACAGCCTACAGCCTCGAACACTGTAATCCCACATATAAATCTAATGCAGTTTGTGAGGCTTAGAATAATGAAATGGCTACATTAATGGGATACAGTTTGTTTATATGACGCGGTTCAGATGATACATCCCAGACCAAGAGAGCGCTACAGGCAATGCAGTTAAACAGGGCTATAAAACAGCAATACATAAAACATAAAATAGATAAGATTTGGCATGCGTCCTCAGGTTCTCAAAAATTCTACAGCTGCACCGTAGAGAGCATCCTGACCAGTTGCATCACCGCCTGGTATGGCAACTGCTCGGCATCTGACCGTAAGGCACTATAGAGGGTAGTGCGTACGGCCCAGTACATCACTGGGGCCAAGCTTCCTGACATCCAGGATCTATATAATAGGCGGTGTCAGAGGAAGGCCCAAAAAAGTGTCAAAGACTCCAGTCACTCCAGTCAGTTGTTGTGTGTGGGATGAGACCAATGTACAGCACCAGTCAAAAGTTTGGACACACCTACTCATTCAAGGTTTATTTTTTATTTTTACTATTTTCTACATTGTAGAATAATAGAGAAGACATCAAAACTATTAAATAACACATATGGAATCATGTAGTAACCAAAAAAGTGTTAAAGAAATCAAAATATATTTTCTATTTTAGATTCTTCAAAGAAGCCACCCTTTGCCTTGATGACAGCTTTGTGGAATAGGGCCAAGAGTGTGCTTGTTCTCTCTCTTATCCTGTAGCCAGTCCATGAAGTAAGGTTGTATGATCAATTCTAATTTCTTAGGCTTCTAGGCCTCTGGCCTAGTAGGCATCTCTTTGTGTATGCTTTGTCCTGTAAGTTAACTTTAGGATCTATATGCCTAGAATAATACTTTGTTAATGTCAGCATTGCCTTGTAACTTAAGCTTTATGCCTTGTATGTGAATTCGTTCATTTTATTATGTAATTAAATACAATTAAATAAACATTTCTTGATTGCCTATTACTGTAAATCAACCATAGTCTCTTCCATATTGCTTTTTATCTTATGAGTCAGACAAACATTTTAATAGGCTAATTGCTTAGTCTTATTACAAGTCGCATGTTAGGTATGTTTATAATATGCATATGTAGCGTGGTTCATTCTCCGTTGTGTACTTTTAATTAGGACACTGCCACAACTGGAGGTCTGCTGGTTGGATTTAAAAAAAAATTGCCCTGCACACGAAGAGACAACACACAATATCTTAGCCCTTGGCGCAGTCACAGCTCTCAGGCACCTCGCTAGCTGAAGGCCAGGCAAAGGAGAACAATAAGGGTGTATGGAAATACAGATAGCCCGCGATGGACCAAACCAAAATATACAAAACCTTTACAATCACGTGTATGTACAGTATAGATATGAAAAAGTGTTTGTACACCAAAAAAATAACATTAGCTTTGCAGCTGTAATATAATTTAAAAAACACACTGAAATATTATTATTATTATCAAATTATTAACATCCCCTCTTGACCTGGCCTATTCGAACTGGTCCTTGTGTGCAATTTGGTGCATAATCTAGGGGAACAACATCACACTGCTATATTCATCCCCACTGTTTTACACTAGATTATAGGCACAAAACAAAACACATTACCTCGAAGGTAACAAAGCAAAGAAAGAAAAAAAACATTTCACACCCAAAGGGCGACAGAGTAACCCAGTGTAGTCCCTTAATTCTAGACCCACAAATGGTCGACCAGCTGAAAAGCTATCCCGTGAAGGATTAGGAAAAATAAGGGGTAGCTAATCCCTTATTCAACCGTATACGAAAATTGCCACATACATTTTATGTTGATAGACTACACACAAAGTTGTATGAATTGTCAAATATATTAGACAAACCCACAAATCATTCTAAGACACGCTTAGATTACTACATATACATAAAAAGAAAAGGTAGGCAATATCCTACCGTCACTGAGAAACCAAGAACTGTTTCATTTCCTGTGTAGACATAGTTTGGATTAGCCTATTCACGTGCTTAATAAGTCTACCTAGTCTAGTCCGAACACCCTCACCCAAAAACCTAGCAGGAATGTCACGGACAGTACTAACCGTGCTCAGAAGTCTAACCTCAGGATGGGCAGTATTACAGCTCGGCATATTCGGAGCCAGCACACTTTCAGTTACCGACTCAACACTAGTAGTGTCAGACAACTGATCAGAATCCTGGTAGATTGTCACAGACCACACTGACAAAGCATCTTCAACCAAGGTAACATCATCTGTCACAGCATCATCCACACTGAATGGAGTTTCGCTACCAGAACTCTTGTAGGCTTCGGGGATATCTCTCTGGTCCACTTCTGCTGAGCACACCTCACTTAAGGGGACTTCATACGGTTGTTCCACTTCACTTCCATCAGCTGAGACTTCACAATCCTCTTGGAGCATCCTCCCAGAAGACTCAGGAAGGCCTGCTACCCAGTGGACAGTCCTGGCGTCACTCCCATCCATTTGGCTGGACTCTGCAGACATCTCAGAGATCACGTCACCACTCGATAGAGATCCGTGACCCTCAGGTTCCTCCCACGAAGGCAAAGGCAGAAAGTTGACTGGCATAATCAGGTTCCTATGCACAGTTTTGATGCGTCCAGTGGTAGGGTGTTTGATATGATATGTGTTCAGTGAGCTGTTCTTCGCCACAACAATGTACACCACACCAGTGATCAGCCAGTTTCTTCTTGCCCCTCTCCCCCTTGTTAGCAAGTAGAACTCTGTCTCCCTTCTGCACCGTGTGACCCTTAGACCGTCTGTTGTAGACCTCAGCTGGTCTCTTTTGTTGCTCACTGGCATGCTGCTGGGCCAATGTCATGGCCTCTCTCAGATCCTCACCCAGAGACTGGATATACTTATCCACATCTACTGTGTCCCCATCCAATAGCACACTTTCAAACATAACATCTACCGGCAACCTAGGGGTGCGTCCAAACATCAAGAAGAAGGGCGGAAGTAGTCTCGTGAACAGTGCAGTTATAGGAGAATGTCAATGTGTCCAACATCTGAGGCCATTTAGCCTTGGACCTAGCTGGCAGAGCTCTAATCATTCCACCCAGTATGCGATTCAGACGTTCTGCTTGACCGTTACCCATGGGATGATATGGTGTGGTGTGGGACTTTTCAACACCAGATAACTGAAGTAATTCTGAAATAAGTGAACTCTCAAGGTTAGCACCCCTGTCAGAATGGATACAATCAGCGAACCCATAAATGCAGAAGAAATTATTCCAGAGAACACGAGCGACAGTCTAAGCAGACTAGTTTGGAGATGGATACACACAGGCCAGCTTAGTAAAGTGATCAGTCACTACTAACACATCAATAGACTTGTTATTTGAATCTTCTGCAGTCCAGAAATCAATACACACAAGTTCTAAAGGTGCCGTTGTCACAATGGAGACAAGTAGAGCTCTTGTTTCAGGCTCAGGTGCTTTACTCAACTCACATCTCTTACAGTGGGCCACGTATTCCTTGACATCCTTTTCCATAGAATCCCAGTAAAACCGCTGTCTCGTAAGCCACAATGTGCGCTGCTGACCGTGATGACCAGCATCATCATGAACTCCCTTCAACACAAGGCCTCTCAAAGACACAGGTACGATATACTGGAATATTTTCTTCTTACTCACTGGGTGTTTTGAGACACAATACAGAATCCCTAACCGTGTGGTGAGTTTTCCCCACTGTCTTAGAGTATAAACTGTCACGCCCTGACCTTAGAGATCCTTTTTATGTCTCTATTTTGGTTTGGTCAGGGCGTGAGTTGGGGTGGGCATTCTATGTTTTTGTTCTATGTTGTCCTTTTCTATGTGTTTGGCCGGGTGTGGTTCTCAATCAGAGGCAGCTGTCTATCGTTGTCTCTGATTGAGAACCTTACTTAGGTAGCCTTTTCCCACCTGTGTTTTGTGGGTAGTTGTTTTCTGTTTTGTGTTGCTGCACCTTACAGGACTATTTTGTTTCGTTCACTCTCTTTGTTGTTTTTTTGTTGTTTCAGTGTTCAGTTTATTTATTAATTTAAGATGAATACTTACCACACTGCGTTTTGGTCTCCTCCCTTAGACAATCGTTACATAAACTGTTTCTTTAGCTTCAAGGACTCGCTCTCTCCTAGATGGGCCCCGGCCTCTATCTACAAAGAACATGACTCGGTTGATGATAGGATCCAGTGACTGGTTATCATACAGCTCCTTGTGTGTAAGGACAGGTAAAGGGCTCTGACCCATGGACATCAACTTCTCAAGGTGCTGCACATGTGAAACGGCCCTCACTGTGGCACCATCATCCCATCGGCGGTGGGCATGGATGACAGCAGACACCTCTTCACAGGAAGCCAACCCACTGACATCGTCTCCAGCTCTACTCAACTCACTCCAAGGAGCCATAGACGTTCTACAGGCAGCCTCGGGCTGCTCACAGGAGAGGCGGAACATGTCTTGAACATCATCCACTCGAAGACCTCTGGCTTCCTCCAGCAAGACATCATATGGAATTCTTGTCAGTCGGTGCAGAACTTTGGAGCGGCTCTCTGCTCAAAGTATCAGCAACGACATTCTTGGGCCCTGGTATGCACTGGATATCAAATCAAAGGGTGCCAGCTTTGCAACCCATCTCTGCTCGCATGCATCAAGTCTCGGCTTTGTAAGAATATATTTGAGTGGATTGTTGTCGGTCCACACAGTAAACGTATGCCCTCGCAGCCAATGGCTGAATTTATCATGAATGGCCCATTTCATGGTTAGAAATTCCAGCCGGTGAGCAGGATACTTGGATTGCGCATGATTAAGAGATTTACTAGCAAAAGCTATTGGCCTGGCTATGGCCTTCCCATCTTGCACTTGGGATAGTACAGCTCCCAAACCACTAGCAGATGCATCAACAGAAAGTAAAAATGTCTGAGAAAAATCTGGATGAGCCAGCACTGCCTGTTCAACTAGTGCTGCTTTCAAAGCTTCAAAAGCGAGTTGACATTCGGCAGTCCAGTCTGCAGCAGTGAGCCTGCAAGAGGGACCAGGCCTCTTTCTACTCTTGCCTCTCCTAGGCTTCTTCTGACCTGTAGTCAGCTGTAACAATGGCCTAGCAGCCATGGAACAATTCTCAATGTAGTGTTGATAGTATACTACCATACCAAGGGAAGAACGGATTTTGCTAGGAGACGGAGTGACACCATCAGCTTCCATCATCTCACTCTCAGTCACATTTAAAATGGTTTGAACCTTAGCAGGGTCAGTGGCTTCGTCCTCCTGAGAAATAACGTGGCCCAAAAACTTAACAGACCTCCTCAAAAACTTGACAGTTTAAGATTGTGCTCCTGCAACCGCTGAAAAACCATCTCAAGTATCTGCAGACTCTTTTCCTCCATCTTAGCAATAACCATCAGATCATCCGTATAGCAAAGGAGACTTAGAAAGTTTTGGTCATCAATGATGGTCAGCATCATTCTCATAAAAGTAGCTGGGCTGTTGCAAAGGCTTTGAGGTAAACAAGTGTACTCGTGCAGACCTAAATTTGAGAGGAAAAGGCAGTGTATTTCTTATCCTCTTCATGCAGTGGCACATTGTAGTACCCTGATGTCAAGTCCATTGTGCTGAAGAAGGCATTACCTCCCAGCGCAGCAAGTACATCAGCCTGATGAGGCAGGGGATGAGCATCCTTGACTGTGCGGGCATTTAACCACCTAAAGTCAGTACATAGACGCAAGTCCCCAGTCTTTTTCCATACCAGCACCAATGGTGAGGCATACTCGCTGCTGGATTTTCTGACTATTTCCTTTTCTTCCATAGCATCCAGTGTTTCCCTGAGTTTTTGGTAATGAGCTGGGGAAAGCCTACGATAAGGTAATCGAAATGGGCGGTCATCAGTCAGCCGTATGCGATGGTACAACTCTTTTGCCTCACCACAATCCAGGCTATGTCTAGAGAACACTGTGTCATACTTCTCAATTAAACTGACAAGTTTGTTTTTCCAGAACTGTGAAACTGGACACTCCTCAACAGACAGGCCTTGAAGTCCAAGATTGCTCAGTGTACTGTTGCCATTAACTACACTGCCACCAACTGAACTCTTAGCTGTAAGACTAACATGTGAGCTGTCACATTGTACTTTTGCCACGTTCTGGTAAGCTGCTTGCTGCTTGACATCATCAAAATCCTCCAATGCAAGGGTACACATCCGCCACTTTAGCATTTCATCTCAGGGTAACTGGCAAAGTTGTTGGATTCACAATCTTCACAGGGAGCCATCCATCCCCCCACAGAGGTGTAACCACTCTCCCTACTAATATGTGTCGATTCACACAACGAGATGTGCTGGGCTCGACAACAACAGTACTGCCCACAGTGAGTTTTGTCTTTGGGGTAGGTGGCCCCACACCAGATGCTCACTCATGGGTTGGAGCGTTACTGCTATCTTCAACTTAATGGTGCCCACTTTATCTGGGATGAAGTCTCCTCTCCATCTCTCCAGATTTGATAGGAGATGCAGGAACTGGCTGTCATCACACTGGCCAGAAGGACCTGGCGTACCCACCACCCACCAGTAGCTGTCATTTGATTTGAACTGTCTAATCAGAGACTTCAACACGTTAGTGCCCACAATGAGTTCATCAACCTGCCCATCTACAATAAGCACTGGGACTACATAACTGAAGCCATAAAGCTGAATTTTTAAGTCGCACATGCCCACTGGGTTAGTTTGCATCCCACCACAACCCACCAGGATGATGTCTGAAGGAACTAGAAAGTTCCCCTCTACCACTCCTGCCTCCCTCAACCGAGGTACAATATCTGCTCGCAGAGTAGTAGCCATGGACCCACTATCTAACATCCCCTTCAGCTCGACGTTATCCTGTACTAGCGGTACTAACTGTCATTCTGAATAATTCTCATTGTGTTCTGAAAAATTACTGTGTTGTTCTTGGGTACTGACTCACAAAAATAAGAATAAACAGATTGGATATCATCATCATCATCAGTGGAGGAAAATTAGACTGCCCCACATTGCCCTCCTCAGAATGGAGGCTTTCTAGTTTTCCTGAGACCTGCCAGTCTGTCCACATCCAGGGCTCTGTCGCTGCCCAGTCTCACTACAGCCAAAGCTCATGTGGCCAGGAGAGAAGCACTTAAAACACAGCTGGTGCATCTGACAGTGAGCTTTGGTCCAGTGATTAGTGCTTCCACAGACAGCGCACTCACGCTGACGTTTGGGGAACTGTTTACGGGGCCCTCTGTTCACAGACTGAGTATTGTTGACAAGAGCCTTCTCTAACATACTCAAAACTTTCTCTAATGTCCCACCCTCCGATACAGGTGGGGCCTGTTCTGGTTCACAGCCACAACGAGAAAAAGATGACACATTAGGTCTGCTCATAGGATCCACTTCCTCCTGGGGGGAGTCAAAGACGGCAGCCACCTGCTGTGAAAGTTGTGTTCTACATGCTTTACGCTCCCTTAACTTCTCTGCGCTACGGATCCCTTTTACGGGATCACTTTCCTAAACAACCGCTAGAATTGCAGGGCGCCAAATGCAAAAATATTACAAAAAATATTTATAATCATGCAATCACAAGTGAAATACACCAAAACACAGCTTAACTTGTTGTTAATCCACCTATCGTGTCAGATTTTGAAATATACTTTACAGCGAAAGAAATCCAAGCTTTTGTGAGTGTAGCAATCAATGCTAGAACAGTTAGCCTTATATTAGCTTGGTTAGCTTGGTCACGAAAGTCAGAAAAGCAATACAATTAATTGCTTACCTTTGATAATCTTCGGATGTTTGCACTCACGAGACTCCCAGTTACACAACAAATGTTATTTTTGTTCGATAAATATTACTTTTATCACAAGAAAACGCCATTTGGGTTGCGCGTTATGTTCAGAAAACCAAAGCCTTGTTCCGTTCGACAAATTCCAAAAAGTATCTGTAATGGTCGTAGAAACATGTAAATGTTTTTTTATAATCAACCCTCAGGTTGTTTTTAACAAACATAATCGATAATATTTCAACCATAACCTATTCATTAAGAGAGAAAAGGAAAATGGAGAGCTCCTCTCTCGCGCGCAGGAACTATTCAGAGGACACCTGACTACTTTTGAAATATCTCGCTCATTTTTCAAAATAAAAGCCTGAAACTCTGTCTAAAGCCTGGTCACAGCCTGAGGAAGCCATTAGAAAAGGAATCTGGTTGATACTCCTTTAAATGGAATAAAGACGGTCCAGGAAACACAGATTATTATAATTTTTTCGTCTGCAGAATACGTTTTGTTATACTCACAGACAATATTTTGACAGTTTTGGAAACGTTGGAGTGTTTTCTATCCTAATCTGTAAATTATATGCATATTCTACGATCTGGGCCACAGAAAATCTCCGTTTACCTTGGGAACGTTATTTTAAGAAGAAAAAAAATCTGACCCCTAGCGCTAACAGTTCATCCAAACGATCCTGTACCTCACTGGCTGTCCAGTCACGAAGGGGTTTGCTTTTGAACACTTGGGCTAACTCTTTATCAGGACAGTTGCGTAAAAACATGACTGCCAACTCTGAGCACTGATTGGGCAAGGTTCTACCCTCGCTTACAAGGTACTGTTCAGCTGCATCTGCAGTTTTCTTAAACCTAATCCAGAAATCTAGTGGAACCTCATTAGCGTATGGTTTGATTGAGTAGAAATCAGCTAATGGCATACCTGAGCAGACAGTATCCCCAAAGTGTTGCTTGAGAACACTGAACACTGCCTTAACATCTGTGACAACAGGGTTGTTATGCATCCAGACTTTGGTCACATCCCGTGCCCTCCCCATGAGCCTAGACATGACCTCCCCAACATGCTCAGACCCAGTGTAACCCCTTTTCTCTAGGTAGACTCCCATTAGCTCCTCCCACTCCAGGACAGAGTACTTATCTGAGCCATCACCCCTAAAGATGATCGCCATCCTACAATCTAAGCTTGATGCCCTCAATCTCACTCAAATTACCAATGAACCTACCAGGTACAACTCCAAATCCGTAAACACGGGCACCCTCATAGATGTCATCCTAACAAACTCGCCCTCCAAATACACCTCTGCTGTTTTCAATCAAGATCTCAGCGATCACTGCCTCATTGCCTGCATCCGTAATGGGTCTGCGACCAAACGACCACCCCTCATCACTGTCAAACGCTCCCTAAAACACTTTCTAATCGACCTGGCCGGGGTATCCTGAAATGACATTGACCTCATCCCGTCAGTAGATGATGCCTGGCTATTCTTTAAAAGTGCCTTCCTCACCATCTTAAATAAGCATGCCCCATTCAAAAAATGTTGAACTAGGAATAGATATAGTCCTTGGTTCACTCCAGACCTGTCTGCCCTTGACCAGCACAAAAACATCCTGTGGTGTTCTGCATTAGCATTGAATAGCACCCGTGATATGCAACTTTTCAGGGAAGTTAGGAACAAATATACACAGGCAGTTAGGAAAGCTAAGGCTAGCTTTTTCAAACAGAAATTTGCATCCTGTAGTACTAACTCAAAAAAGTTCTGGGACACTGTAAAGTCCATGGAGAATAAGAGCACCTCCTCCCAGCTGCCCACTGCACTGAGGCTAGGAAACACTGTCACCACCGATAAATCCACTATAATTGAGAATTTCAATAAGCATTTCTCTATGGCTGGCCATGCTTTCCACCTGGCTACCCCTACCCCGGTCAACTGCCCGGCACCCTCCATAGCAACCCGCCAAAGCCCCCACCATTTCTCCTTCACCCAAATCCAGATAGCTGATGTTCTGAAAGAGCTGCAAAATCTGGACCCCTACAAATCAGTCGGGCTAGACAATCTGGACCCTCTCTTTCTAAAATGATCTGCCGAAATTGTTGCAACCCCTATTACTAGCCTGTTCAACCTCTCTTTCGTATCGTCTGAGATTCCCAAAGATTGGAAAGCTGCCGCGGTCATCCCCCTCTTCAAAGGGGGTGACACTCTAGACCCAAACTGCTACAGACCTATATCTATCCTACCCTGTCTTTCTAATGTCTTCGAAAGCCAAGTTAACCTCTTGACGCTAGGGGTCAGATATATATATATATTTTTAACGTTCCCAAGGTAAACTGACTATTTCTCAGGTCCAGATCGTAGAATATGCATATAATTTACAGATTAGGTTAGAAAACACTCCAAAGTTTCCAAAACTGTCAAAATATTGTCTGTGAGTATAACAAAACTGATTCTGCAGGCGAAAACCTGAGAAAATCTAACCCGGAAGTGATTTTTTATTTTTTATCTGTGTTTCCTGGCCCGTCTTTCTTCCATTTAAAGGGGTATCAACCAGATTCCTTTTCCAATGGCTTCCTCAGGCTGTGACCAGGCTTTAGACATAGTTTCAGGCTTTTATTTTGAAAAATTAGCGAGATTTTTCAAAAATAGTCAGGTGTCCTCTGAATAGTTCCTGCGCGTGAGAGGGTAGCTCTCCATTTTTCTTTTTCTGTCTTATTGAATAGGTTACGGTCCGGTTGAAATATTATCGATTATGTTTGTTAAAAATAACCTGAGGGTTGATTATAAAAAACATTTGACATGTTTCTACGACCATTACGGATACTTTTTGGAATTTTCGTCGAACAGAACGAGGCTTTGGTTTTCTGAACATAACGCGCAACCCAAATGGCGTTTTTTTGTTATGAAAGTAATATTTATCGAACAAAAAGAACATTTGTTGTGTAACTGGGAGTCTCGTGAGTGCAAACATCCGAAGATTATCAAAGGTAAGCGATTAATTTTATTGCTTTTCTGACTTTCGTGACCAAGCTAACCAAGCTAATATAAGGCTAACTGTTCTAGCATTGATTGATACACTCACAAAAGCTTGGATTTCTTTCTCTGTAAAGCATATTTTCAAAATCTGACACGATAGGTGGATTAACAACAAGCTAAGCTGTGTTTTGGTATATTTCACTTGTGATTGCATGATTATAAATATTTTTAGTAATATTTGCGCCCTGCAATTCAGCGGTTGTTTAGGAAAATGATCCCGTAAAAGGGATCCGTAGCGCAGAGAAGTTAACAAACAGATTTTCCGACCATTTCGAATCCCACCGTACATTCTCCGCTATGCAATTTGGTTTCAGATCTGGTCATGGGTGCACCTCAGCCACGCTGAAGGTCCTAAACGACATCATAACCGCCATCGATAAGAGACATTACTGCGCAGCCGTATTCATCGACCTGGCCAAGGCTTTCGACTCTGTCAATCACTACATTCTTATTGGCAGACTCGACAGCCTTGGTTTCTCAAATGATTGCCTCGCCTGGTTTACCAACTACTTCTCTGATAGAGTTCAGTGTGTCAAATCGGAGGGCCTTTTGTCCGGACCTCTGGCAGTCTCTATGGGGGTGCCACAGGGTACAATCCTCGGGCCGACTCTCTTCTCTGTATACATCAATGATGTTGCTATTGCTGCTGGTGATTCTCTGATACACCTCTACGCAGACGACACCATTCTGTATACTTCTGGCCCCTCTTTGGACACTGTTAACTAACCTCCAGACGAGCTTCAATGCTATACAACTCTCCTTCCGTGGCCTTCAACTGCTCTTAAACGCAAGTAAAACTAAATGCATGCTATTCAACTGATCACTGCCCACACCTGCTCGCCCGTCCAGCATCACTACTCTGGACGGCTCTGACTTAGAATACGTGGACAACTACAAATATCTGGTTAGACTGTAAACTCTCCTTCCAGACTCACATTAACCTCTAACGAGCCTCTACCCCGGGTCCGGGATCACCCCCCATCCCCCCACACACTGATTAGCATAGCTAGCATAGCTTCACAAGTAGATAGTAGCATCTAAATATCATTAAATCACAAGTCCAAGACACCAGATGAAAGATACAGATCTTGTGAATAAAGCCACCATTTCAGATTTTTAAAATGTTTTACAGGGAAGACAAAATATGTAAATCTATTAGCTAAACACGTTAGCAAAATACACAATTTCTTTGTCCACCATTTTTTCTCTCCACCAGTAGCTATCACCAATTCGGCTAAACTAAGATATTGATAGCCAATAACCTATAAAAAACCTCATCAGATGACAGTCTGATAACATATTTATGGTATAGGATAGGTTTTGTTAGAAAAAAGTGCATATTTCAGGTAGAAATCACAGTTTACAATTGCACCGACCATCACAAGACGACTAGAATTACTATAGAGAGCAACGTGTATGACCAATTTACTCTTAATAAAACATTTCATAAGAATAGACAAAGCATAGCAATGGAAAGACCCAGATCTTGTGATTCCAGACAATATTTCAGATTTTCTAAGCGTTTTACAGCGAAAACACAATAAATCGATAAGTTAGCATACCACATGTGAAAACGTTACCAGAGCATCGATTCCAGCCAAAGAGCGCTATAACGTAATCACCGCCAAAATATATTAATTTTTTCACTAACCTTCTCAGAATTCTTCCGATGACACTCCTGTAACATCATTTTACAACATACATATACAGTTTGTTCGAAAAGGTGCATATTTAGCCATACAAAACCGTGGTTACACAATGAAAATACTAGGAAATCAAGCCTCAAAATGTCTGACGTCATCTTTCAGAGTGATCTAGTTTAATTGAAAGCTAATCATATACTTGACTAAAAAATACAGGGTTGACAGGAATCGAAAGACAAATTAGTTCTTAATGCAACCGCTGACTTACATTTTTAAAATTATCCTTACTTTTCAATACAGGGTTCGCCAAGTGACGCGATAACAAACAAAATGGCGAAATATGCGTTTAAAATATTTCGACAGAACAACGATTTATCATATTAAATATTGCTTACTTTGAGCTGTTCTTCCATCAGATTCTTGGGCAATGTATCCTTTCTATGTTGTAATCTTCTTTTGGTCGATAGATGTCCTCTGTCCTTCGAAATGTCCACTAACAACGACCGAGACCCCGAAACGTTCCCAAAGCTAGAAAGTGCACGACAAAAAAATTCCTTAGAATCGCACTAAACGGATATAAATTGCTATAAAACGGTTCAAATTAACTACATTATGATGTTTTTAACAACTATAACGAGTAAAAACATGACCAGAGAAATATTGCTGGTTAGACAACGATTTGGAATGAGGCAAGTCCGATGTCCTTCACGCTTCAGGCGCGCGACGAGAAAGGGAGGTACCTCTACGTTTTGTTCTTTTATAGTGGCTGTGATTGTGCAATCGATTCCATTCAAAACGTGATGACGTACAGACACCCAGAGGAAGACGTAGGCAGTGTCGGTTTCTTCATAGCATTCACTGTCACCTTAAAAACAGACTCCAGATCAGGGGTAAAAATTTCTGAAATCTGACCCGTCATGAAAAGTGCTGTAGATATAGTTCTGTACCACTCAGAGACAAAATTCCAACGGCTATAGAAACTAGAAAGTGTTTTCTATCCAATAATAACAATAATATGCATATTGTACGATCAAGAATTTAGCACGAGGCAGTTTAATTTGGAGACCAAAATATGCTAATGCGGAACAGCACCCCCTATAGTTCCAAGAAGTTAAGCATCTCCAATCCAAAATTAAATCTAGAATCGGCTTCCTATATCGCAACAAAGCATCCTTCACTCATGCTGCCAAACATACCCTCGTAAAACTGACCATCCTACTGATCCTCGACTTTGGTGATGTCATCTATAAAATAGCCTCCAACACTCTACTCAACAAACTGGATGCAGTCTATCACAGTGCCATCCGCTTTGTCACCAAAGCCCCATACACTACCCACCATTGCGACCTGTACGCTCTCGTTGGTTGGCCCTCGCTTCATACTCGTTGCCAAACTCACTGGCTACAGGTAATCTACAAGTCTCTGCTAGGTAAATCCCCGCCTTATCTCAGCTCGCTGGTCACCATAGCAGCACCCACTCGTAGCACGCGCTCCAGCAGGTTTATCTCGCTGGTCACCCCCAAAGCCAATTCCTCCTTTGGTCGTCTTTCTGCAAAAATCTCTGAAGCTGGAAACTCTTATCTCCCTCACTAGCTTTAAGCACCAGCTGTCAGAGCAGCTCACAGATTACTGCACCTGTACATAGCCCATCTATAATTTAGCCCAAACAACTACCTCTTCCCCTACTGTATTTATTTATTTTGCTCCTTTGCACCCCATTATTTATATTTCTACTTTGCACATTCTTCCACTGCAAATCTACCATTCCAGTGTTTTACTTGCTATATTGTATTTACCTCGCCACCATGGCCTTTTTTTGCCTTTACCTCCCTTATCTCACCTCATTTGCTCACATTGTATATAGACGTATTTTTCTACTGTATTATTGACTGTATGTTTTGTTTATTCCATGTGTAACTCTATGTTGTTGTATGAGTCGAATTGCTATGCTTTATCTTGGCCAGGTCGCAGTTGCAAATGAGAACTTGTTCTCAACTAGCCTACCTGGTTAAATAAAGGTGAAATAGAAAAAGAAAAAGAAAGTGGAGCACTAACATCTGACTTGACAACCAGATTCAGCTTGGACGCATCAATAAAAGTTGACCCACATTGCTCAGGCAGGGGAAACTGCTGGGGTTGGTGAGGGGCATGGGCAGGAGAAAGACTTGAAGCCCCAGGCTGCAGTAAACTCACTCTGATAGATTCTCCTATCTCTGAACCAATCTGCTTAATAAGGTCACTAAGCTGACTCGGAGGTGTCCCATTATTCCTGAGGACTGGGGATGATGGTACATCAAAAGACAGACGTGGGATACCCTGGTTAGGTGGAGTAAATACCCCTCCCAGTGCTTGTAAATTCAGGACTAGCAAATACTCTACTACCAGGACCTGACTGTACAATTGGTGTAAATGCAAGGACACTCCTCCCTCTACCCACACTAGAAATCCCCAGCATAACTCATCTTATGCACTTGATAGTCTTCCATGGCTCAATAGATCACTAAAATACAATGTAAATGTAATTGTTGTTGCATTAAAAAAAATCCTTCAAAACATGCAAATAAACACAAATACCCTTATCTAGTGAATATGCTACATTCACCTTCACTATTTACAGCATATATTAATTTATAGCAAACCCTCAACAAGTGCACATGCGCAGATCGCGCACATCATCCACATGCACAGCTCCGGTGGTCCAGTCGGCAGGTCGCGGCACCAGTTTGTAGCGTAGTTCGTTCTGCTTTGTGTACTTTTAATTAGGACACTGCCACAACTGGAGGTCTGCTGGTTGGATTTTTTTTAATTTGCTCTGCACACGAAGAGAGAACACAATATTTTAGCCCTTGGGTCGGTAACAGCTCTCAGGCACCTCGCTAACTGAAGGCCAGGCAAAAGAGAACAATAAGGGTGTACGGAAATACAGATAGCCTGCGATGGACCAAACCAAAATATACAAAACTTTTACAATCACGTGTATGTACAATACAGATATGAAAAAGTGTTTGTACACCAAAAAATAACATTAGCTATGCAGCTGTAATTACATTTAAAAAACACACTGAATTATTATTATTATTAAATTATTAACATCCCCTCTTGACCTGGCCTATTCGAACTGGTCCTTGTGTGCAACTTGATGCATAATCTAGGGGAACAACATCACACTGCTACACATACATATAAAATATTACTTCACTACATGAGCACCTACAGTTGTGCTGTTGAGTAGACAAGCACGGCCAACAATAGAGGAAATAGGCTAGAAGAGTACTCTAACAGCCCCTCTCCCCCATGCCATTTGTCTTGTAGACAGTTCAGTTTAGTGTTTTGTGATTTTGTTTTCTCAAGAGGGTATTGTGCTTTTCGAAATACTTTTGGTTGTCCTGGCTTGTTTCAAAGTCAGATGATATTGAAATTGAGCACATTCCAGGCTGAAAGCTTTCATCCAATGGGTCTACAGGCTCTGTACTACTAAAGCTGCTGCCAAGGTCATCTTCATCAGCAGCAGGAATCGTCTGTAGAAGTAGTCAGTGATTAGCCAACATGTTACTACTTTGTCCCCATCAATACACACTCAAATAACGTACTATATCCACCCACTCACCCCCCTCATGTCAATAGATCATGCATACTAACCTTAACACACACTACCCACCCCCAACAGACACCAGTCAGTCACCCACACTATCCCCTCCTTACTAATAGCACCTTTTCTCCAATTTAGACTTTAAGCCTTGCATGACTAATCAACTAAGCCACCATAATACAGAGAAAACTACACTAGAAGTTGTAGCCTACTTGTAAACACACCAACTATGACAACAAGACACAGACCATGTTTATGCCTAGCTCCAGTATTTGCTCATCATGGAAAGATTTAGTCAATTTTAGAAGGTGACTTACATTAGTTCCTGGTGCTGAGCTTGATGTTGATGCCTCTGCAGATGTTAATGGGATCGGTCTCTAAATAGAACACTGTCAAGTCAGCCTCTGCGGTAGTTAGTTAGCTAGCAAAGGGTTAACTAGCATAACCTAACGAAGCTAATGTTGGCTTGCAAAGTTACAAATCACATCGCCAGATAGCAGCTGCGTAATTACACTGATATGCTTAGGAATGTCTAGCCAGCATAGTATGAAAGCTAGCTAACTAGATTTTGGTTTAGATAAACACATGTAGTTTGCTAGCTAGCTAGGTAGCTAGGTAGCATTAGCTACATAACCTCAGCTTGACTTGTTTTCTGCTGCGCTGATGTTGGCTGATCATTTAGCTCCCTTTTTGAATTGAAAAAAAAAATCGATAGAATAACATCATTTTCAACGTTCAACGACATGGAAACAGCATCAATTGAGACTTCAGTTCAGTTTCAAAATCCTCTGTCTGAAAGTGCTGGCTACAAACACAGACATTTTGATATTGATCACACTCCACGGGGTGGTCCTCCACGTCCTTAAACCGCTATGAATTCTGGATATTGGTGGTTTGCTTACAACCAGGAAATGTAGCTGGCCCGTTTCTACCGGTTAGATGCAGAAATGCTGGTATTTGTGTGTAGTGAGGAAATTATCAATTTTTATGACACATATGATACAGTATGTTAATAACATATTTCATGAGAATATATAGTGAAATCGAGCAGAGTCGAAATGTCCCTTTAAACCTTAATGGGCGTAAAGTTTTTAAGTAGAAGATCTGACAAAGTCATGTTAGGAGGTGTCAGCTTTTCCATGAGAGCTTTTGTCCCGAAACCATTACAGAGTTTTAGTTGCCAAGCTTATGATCATGTTGCAGCAGTGTGTCGGACGGAGATTCTTCGATGTGAGAAGTGTGCAGGAGTGCACGAGACAAAGGAATGTGTAGTATCGGTGGGAAAAGTTGTGTGTGTTAACTGCAGGTAACCATGGTGCAGGAGATCAGAAGTGTCCGATGAGAGAAAGGCAGGTTGAGGTTGCCAGAATCAAAGTAGTGCATAAGGTGTCACATGCTGAGGCAGCGAAGAAAGTAGTAGAGGAAGATTGGTACAGGGCAAGGGATCCTAAAAGGATCCCTGTGAGTAGGCCGAGGCCAATAGAGAGTGATAGGAATTAACGTTCTTCAGTAAGGTTGGCAAAATTGAACTTCAGAAGAGTTAGAAGTTGTGTTGAACAATAGTGTCCCCATACTCCCAGGCTGTCAGCCTGGTGTAGGATCAGATAGGGCCAAGTAGTAGAATAGTGGGGAAGTTGTATTGGGTGTAGGATTTTTCTTCCTTTTCCCCCATCCTTTCCCCTTCCGTTTTTGTGCCACAAAGTGCAATGAATTCACACTCCAGAACAGTCGGCGGAAACACAGGGCTATATAAGAGAAATAGATGAATAGTTCAGTAGGTGTTTGGAAGCAATACCCTTTCTTTGGTTCCCTCTATCGTAATCGCTCCTCTTTCACCCCAGCTGCCAAACTAACCCTGATTCAGATGACCATCCTACCCATGCTAGATTAGGGAGACATAATTTATAGATTGGCAGGTAAGGGTGCTCTCGAGAGACTAGATATTCTTTACCATTCGGCCATCAGATTTTCCACCAAAGCTCCTTATAGGACACATCACTGCACTCTACTGTATACTCCTCTGTAAACTGGTTATCTCTGTATACCCATCGGAAGACCCACTGGTTGATGCTTATTTATAAAACCCTATTAGGCCTCACTCCCCCGTATCTGAGATACCTACTGCAGCTGTCATCCTTCACATACAACAACCCGTTCTGCCAGTCACATTCTGTTAAAGGTCCCAAAAGCACACACATCCTTGGGTCACTCGTCTTTTCAGTTCGCTGTAGCTAGTGACTGGAACGAGCTGCAACAAACACTCAAACTGGACAGTTTTATCTCAATCTCTTCATTCAAAGACTCAATCGTGGACATTTACTAACAGTTGTGGCTGCTTTGCATGATATATTGTTGTCTCTACCTTCTTACCCTTTGTGCTGTTGTCTGTGCCCAATAATGTGTGTACCATGTTTTGTGCTGCTACCATGTTGTGCTGCTGCATGTTGTGTTGCTACCATGCTGTGTTGTCATGTGTTGCTGCCATCCTATGTTGATGTCTTAGGTCTCTCTTTGTGTAGTGTTGTGTTTTCTCTCTTGTTGTGATGTGTGTTTGGTCCTGTATTTTAATTACATTTATTTGTATTTTTAATCCCAGCCCCCTGTCCCCACAAGAGGCCTTTTGCTTTTTGGCAGGCCGTCATTGTAAATAACAATTTGTTCTTAACTGACAGCAACAGCCCCAAAACATCACTGCTCTAGAGGAGATCTGCATGGAGGAATGGGCCAAAATACCAGCAACAGTGTGTGAAAACCTTGTGAAGACTTGTAGAAAACATTTGACCTCTGTCATTGCCAACAAAGGGTATACAACAAAGTATTGAGATAAACTTTTGTTATTGACCAAATACTTATTTTCCACCATAATTTGCAAATAAATTCATTAAAAATCCTACAATGTGATTTTCTGGATTTTCCTTTCTCATTTTGTCTGTCATAGTTGAAGTGTACCTATGATGAAAATTACAGGCCTCTCTCATCTTTTTAAGTGGGAGAACTTGCACAATTGGTGGCTGACTAAATACTTTTTTGCCCCACTGTATA
Source organism: Salvelinus alpinus (assembly GCF_045679555.1). Taxonomy (NCBI): domain Eukaryota; kingdom Metazoa; phylum Chordata; class Actinopteri; order Salmoniformes; family Salmonidae; genus Salvelinus; species Salvelinus alpinus. The sequence continues at coordinate 48,034,848 of NC_092096.1, read as the reverse complement.
TATATATATATATATATATATTACACTGAGTGCACAAAACATTAGGAACAGCTGCTTTCCATGAAATAGACCAGGTGAATCCAGGTGAAAGCTATGATCCCTTATTGATGTCAGCCATTAAATCGACTGCAATCAATGTAGATGAAAGGGAGGAGACATGTTAAATAATTATTTTTTAAGCCTTTGGCCATTCGAGACATGGATTGTGTGTATGCCAATCAGAGGGTGAATTGGCAAGAAAAAAGCTTTAAGTGCCTTTTAATGGGGTATGGTAGTAGGTGCCAGATGCACTGGTTTGTCAAGAACTGCAACGCTGCTGGGTTCTTCAAGCAAGAATGGTCCACCACCTAAAGGACATCTGGCCAACTTGACACCGGTGGTAAGTATGTGTCAACATGGGTCAGCATCCATGTCGAACACTTTCGACACCTTTCGAGTCCATGCCTCGGCGAATTGAGGCTGTTCTGAGGGCAAAAGAGGGTGCAATTCAATATTAGGAAGGTGTTCAGTTGAAAGAACAAAAATGTTCGATAGTCCGAAACTATGCTGTAATCAAGGTGGAAATAAAAACACTACAAACAGAAGACATAAAAAATTATGTGTATGTCGGGGAGTGTGCGGGTGTTGTAAAATGGGAGTGCCCATGTGTATGTGTTTAAATTAGATTAAATTAAGGGAGTTAGTGTCCACTTTTCCTTTTTTTTAACAAACATTTAAAATAAATAATTAAATAATATAGTAAATAGGCCTCCTGCAAGTAGCCTACGTAGCCAAGACAGAAAGTTGAACGCAGTCAGTGACCCACCAAAGCAGTACCACCCCCTCACGAATCTGAGCCTGCATGGCAGGTTTGCTATAACTAAGCCAAAGCCCCCGTATGGGTGAGCATAATATACAAAGAAATTCTCAAAGCTGCTTAGAGAACCTTGACGACCTCGTACCTAGCTGGTGGGAATTCCAGTGGAGTATCACCACCCAGGTAGTGGCACAGCTGGCAACACTGGCTGCAGTAACCCATGGGGGGAGGGTCGCACTCAGACAATCAGAGAGGGGCAGAATACTGTGGGGGGAAGGGGGGTACCTAATATCTGCTTGCCACAATGTTGATTTTCTACTGACGGTCCTTGTTAAAGGACCGTCAGTGTTAAAGGAGACAATCCTTCGTAGGAAGTGCCTACACTATTGCCCATATTATTTGTCAATTGTGGGAATTAATTAATGTATGCGGATAAAAAATAAATAATTATATATAGTACAACCGAGGCGAAAGGATTAATAATGCTTATGGCTACTTACCTGGTTGTGTCCTTTATTCATCATGATTAGAAGGGATTCTTAAAAGGAAGATATATTGGAGACAAGATCAGCCAACTACTAGAAATAATTGAAAACTACAAGAATGCAGGGAAACCAGGTTTAATCTTTACAGAAGATTTTTGGAGAAAGCCTTCTAGAATCTGTTTATGAGTGCCATTCGTTTATGTACAATAATACATTATGGTTTCTTCTCTGAGAGAGTAAAACAAGGTTACCTTCTGTCACCATACTGACTTATTATGGGCATTGAACTGTTAGATATAAAAATCTAATGATAACATTAAGGAACAAAACATTTATGGATTAAAGTATCAATGTAAGCCAGTAATTCAAGTTCTATCTTGAGTACTCAATCTTAAACCTTGAAGGGTCTTATTTAGGAACTGGATAATTTCTCTAGTTTATCTGGACTAAGGGCTCTATTCAATCTATATGTCACGCCCTGACCTTAGAGATCCTTTCTATGTCTCTATTTTGGTTGGTCAGGGCGTGAGTTGGGGTGGGCATTCTATGTATTGTGTTCTATGTTTTCTATTTCTTTGTGTTTGGCCGGGTGTGGTTCTCAATCAGAGGCAGCTGTCTATCGTTGTCTCTGATTGAGAACCATACTTAGGTAGCCTTTTCCCATCTGTGTTTTGTGGGTAGTTGTTTTCTGTTTTGTGTTGCTGCACCTTACAGGACTGTTTCGTTTTCGTTTCACTCTCTTTGTTATTTTGTTTAGTGTTTCTGTTCTAAATAAAAATAACATGAACACTTACCACGCTGCACTTTGGTCCGATGACTACTCTTCATCCGAAGACGAATATCGTTACACTGTAAAGCTAAAGCATTACAGATTCCGGAATAGAAATGTAATGGTTGTTTCCGACTGAGCCAACATAATATGCAGTGTTTACCATTAATTTAGTCTCTGCTAAAGCAGGAACATTGCCTTTACATTTAAATTATGTGATGTGGATTGAATATAGCCCTAAAACCCAACTATGATAAGTGTACTATATTATGGATTGGGTCTCTAAAAGATACATATCCTGGAAAAGTGTACATATCCTGGAAAAGTTGAGCGATCTTGCAACTATTAACTTTGATAGAAAATGTCAAAAAATAGATCGGATCTTGAAACCGTGGAGAGGGAAACACCTGTCCATCTATGGGAAAGTTACACGGATTAATTCTCTTGTGATATTGCAGTTTACACATGGCTAAACTCCAATGTACTGTCATTAACAAAGGTGCATGGAGATGTATGCTCAATACTAAAGTACAACTAACTCATCGCATCTCTGCCACAAAAATGGATAGGCAATGACCCAAAAGGGGAAGGAATGAATTGGTTTGTCTGCCTCCAATGAAAAACCACGCATGGCTTAAAATGACTAGTATAAATTGCAAAATATATCAGTTTCATTTGAGGTCGAGATGTTTGACAACTACAGTATGCACCATACAATTCCAAAAAACTGATTTTTTTATGCCACAATGACATCGGGATTATGAACTGATATACAAAACAACAATTGACGTATCAATCTGTTCTTTTCAATTGAAACGATATATACAATTCTTGCACAAAAAGAATGCTCAATATAATGGGGCATTGAACAGTCAGCCCTGTGCAGACTCTGCCACGAGGAAACAGAATCTACAGAGGATGTATTTTGGTATTGTCCAAGACCCTCGTAAGACATCGACAGTAACATAGTAAAATGGTAGTGTACTGGGAAAGATGGGTTAGTCTGTAGACATCTGAGGGTTTCAAATAAGATCAGAGTGTACTGTATACAGTATGTGAGTAAAAATAGCTTAGAAGTAGCAGTAGAAGACATATTGTTGTCCATTAGTTTACTCCAATCAGGAGAGGGTGGTAGGGTAAAAAAATAAAATAAATAGAGGGATTAGAAATTATACAAACAATTAGTTAGATGGAACCCCAAATCTATCTGAAATATTGACGCTGATCTTCACTGTACACACTGATGGCCAGTCCAGTGTGATTTTCTCCAGCCACGAACGTCCCAGTAGTGATGGATAGCCTCCTTTCATGACATAGAGTGGCAGCGTTTTAGATTGTCTGTTTAATTGAACTTTGACCTCAGTGATGCCTCTCATGGCGACAGATTCACCTGTGTAAGTCTTTAACAAAATGTGCACTGACTGACGTGGAAGGTATTTCGGTGTATTTTTGTAGACTGTGTCTGACACGAGATACAGCTGCCCCTTTCAGTCTTTGATGTTATCTCTGAGCTCTTTTTGTTTCTACAGGCTTGGTAGATGTGGCCCTTTTTAGCTCAGGCTCGGCAATCCATATCCTTACACCAGCATGTATATGCTTGATGTCCCGCTTTGGTGTAGTGGAAGCATGTGCCTTGATTTCTTTGCATCTGATTTCCAGTTGCAGCTCGTCCTGATGAACCCAACTGCTGAGCCTCTTTAGCAGCAAGTTCCATGGACACAATGACTTCAATGGCCTTTGCCATGGTCAGATTACTTTCAGTCAATAGTCTCTTTTGTGTAGCTTCACTCCGTAGCCCACATACTAGTCTGTCTCTCGTGGTGTTATGTAGAACATCATTCAACTAACAGTGCACTGATAGTTTCTTTAATGCAGCAGGAAACATTGTCACCGATTCTCCCTCTTCCTAATATGTTCCACTGTGGAACCTAAACCTTTCAGCAATAACTAGTGGTTTTGGTGAAACGTGCCTTTTCAGTATTTCCACAATATCCGTACATGTCTTATTACCTGGCTTGACTGGCAGGTTGCGTAGTAAATTGAATGTATTTGGCCCCATTACACAAAAAAATGTAGGTGGAATTTTGTCTTTATCAATGTCATTTGCAAGAACAAAATATTCAAACCGTTCTGTATATGAGCTCCACTGCTCAACACTTTCATCAAACTGTCCAATGTTTCCAACAATTCCAGCCATTTCTCATTTCTCAATAGGCACCTGATTGTCAATCACTTCAATATTTCCCTTTACCAATGCATCGTTCTCTTCAGCAACAGCAATATTTTTCTCAGTCACGTGACCTTCATTCACATCACTCACTGAAGTTACATTCTCAAGTTCGCTCATTTAGCAGTTCTTTTTATTTCATAGTTTGTCTTCACAGTTGAATACATTTCCTTTCTTTTTATTACTTTATTTTCCTCCCTTTTTAATCACGTTGTTTTTCTGCTCCGACTCTCAAATAATTTTCTGCAGTCCACTTGCACTTGCATAGTAGTCCTAGCTAAGAAAGAATGTTAGCCTGTACCACGGAAAACATTAGCCTGTACCACGGAAAATAACAGTTTTTCCAGACAGAATAGTTTCTGTAGGTTCAGACTTAATCATTGCCAACATTTTGTTACGTTTCATGGATTTAATAACCACGTCTTTATAACAATTCAATAATGATGAGACGGGAGACAAGAATTCAATTCAACCATTTATATGAACATGCTCATCTCAACACTCCCATGATACTCTGCGGCACAACCCCAATACACCTGTTATAGTATCTGTTTTTACGTCATTGATCACTGGATATCAATTATCCAGTGTTTAACGCAGCCCCCTCTCTCTCTCCAAGCATGACTCCAACACGATCATTAAGTTTGCTGACGACACAACAGTGACAACGATGCGACAGGCTATAGGGAGGAGGTCAGAGCCCTGGCAGTGTGGTGCTAGGACAACCACCTCTCCCTCGATGTGAGCAAGACAAAGGAGATGATGGTGGACTACAGGAAAAGGAGGGCCGAACAAGCCCCCATTAACATTGACAGGCTGAACTGGAGCGGGTCGAGTGTCAAGTTCTCTGGTGTCCACATCACCCCAAAAAATATCATGGTACAAACACACCAAGACAGTCGTAAAGAGGGCACGACAACACCTTTTCCCCCTCAGATCCTCAAAACATTCTACAGCTGCACCATCAAGAGCATCCTGACCGGTTGCATCACCACCTGGTACGGCAACTGCTTGGCAGTTGGTTAAAACTTCTTCTAACTAGGGGGCGCAGTTTTCACTTTTGGCTAAAAAGGCGTACCCATTTGAAACGGCCTATTTCTCAGCCCCCGAAACTAGAATATGCATATAATAGTCAGATTAGGATAGAAAACACTCTGAAGTTTCCAAAACTGTAAGAATTTCGTCTGTGAGTTAAACAGAACTGATATTGCAGGCAAAAACCTGAGAAAAATCCAACCAAGAAGTGGCCCCCTTTTTGAGACCTCTCTGTTCCAATGCATTCCTATTGCCCATGTAAAGGCATATCAATAAGACTTCTCTTTCTATGTCTTCCCTAAGGTGTCAACAGCCTTTAGACATAGTTTCAGGCTTTTATTTTGAAGAATGAGCGTGAAAGGACACATTGCGTAAGTGGATAGGTGGGGGCTCTCCGAGTGATTGTTGCGCAAAAGTGAAAGGCAGCCATTGTTTCTCTCGGTCCTAGTGAAAAGCCAACTGTCCCGGTTGATTTATTATCAAATAGATATTTGAAAAACACCCTGAAGTTGGATCAAAAACAAAGTTTGACATGTTTATGTGGACATTATGGATATAATTTGGATTTTTTTCCGGCGAACGCTTTTTCCGGTGGATTCCTGGGCATGACGCAGCAAACAAACGGAGGTATTTGGATATAAAAAATATCTTTATGGAACAAAAGGAACATTTGCTGTCTAACTGGGAGTCTCGTGAGTGAAACCATCCGAAGATCATCAAAGGTAAACGATTCATTTGATTGCTTTTCTGATTTTTGTTACCAAGTTACCTGACGCTAGCTGTTCTTATTGTTTTGTCAAGCGATCGATACATTTACACAAATGCAAGTATTGCTTGCGCTGTAAAGCATAATTTCAAAATCTGAGACGACAGATGGATTAACAAATCAAATCAAATCAAATTTTATTAGTCACATACACATGGTTAGCAGATGTTAATGCGAGTGTAGCGAAATGCTTGTGCTTCTAGTTCCGACAATGCAGTAATAACCAACAAGTAATCTAACCTAACAATTCCACAACTACTACCTTATACACACACACAAGTGTAAAGGGATAAAGAATATGTACATAAAGATATATGAATGAGTGGTGGTACAGAACGGCATGGCAAGATGCAGTAGATGGTATAGAGTACGGTATATACATATGAGATGAGTACTGTAGGGTATGTAAACATAAAGTGGCATAGTTTAAAGTGGCTAGTGGTACATGTATTACATAAAGATGGCAAGATGCAGTAGATGATATAGAGTACAGTATATACATATGAGATGGGTAATGTAGGGTATGTAAACATTATATTAAGTGGCATTGTTTAAAGTGGCTAGTGGTACATTTTTACATAATTTCCATCAATTCCCATTTTTAAAGTGGCTGGAGTTGAGTCAGTATGTTGGCAGCGGCCGCTAAATGTTAGTGGTGGCTGTTTAACAGTCTGATGGCCTTGAGATAGAAGCTGTTTTTCAGTCTCTCGGTCCCTGCTTTGATGCACCTGTACTGACCTCGCCTTCTGGATGATAGCGGGGTGAACAGGCAGTGGCTTGGGTGGTTGTTGTCCTTGATGATCTTTATGGCCTTCCTGTGACATCGGGTGGTGTAGGTGTCCTGGAGGGCAGGTAGTTTGCCCCCGGTGGTGCGTTCTGCAGACCTCACTACCCTCTGGAGAGCCTTACGGTTGTGGGCGGAGCAGTTGCCGTACCAGGCGGTGATACAGCCCGACAGGATGCTCTCGATTGTGCATCTGTAGAAGTTTGTGAGTGCTTTTGGTGACAAGCCGAATTTCTTCAGCCTCCTGAGGTTGAAGAGGCGCTGCTGCGCCTTCTTCACAACGCTGTCTGTGTGGGTGGACCAATTCAGTTTGTCCGTGATGTGTACACCGAGGAACTTAAAACTTTCCACCTTCTCCACTACTGACCCGTCGATGTGGATAGGGGGGTGCTCCCTCTGCTGTTTCCTGAAGTCCACAATCATCTCCTTTGTTTTGTTGACGTTGAGTGTGAGGTTATTTTCCTGACACCACACTCCGAGGGCCCTCACCTCCTCCCTGTAGGCCGTCTCGTCGTTGTTGGTAATCAAGCCTACCACTGTAGTGTCATCCGCAAACTTGATGATTGAGTTGGAGGCGTGCATGGCCACGCAGTCGTGGGTGAACAGGGAGTACAGGAGAGGGCTCAGAACGCACCCTTGTGGGGCCCCAGTGTTGAGGATCAGCGGGGTGGAGATGTTGTTACCTACCCTCACCACCTGGGGGCGGCCCGTCAGGAAGTCCAGGACCCAGTTGCACAGGGCGGGGTCGAGACCCAGGGTCTCGAGCTTGATGACGAGTTTGGAGGGTACTATGGTGTTAAATGCTGAGCTGTAATCGATGAACAGCATTCTCACATGGGTATTCCTCTTGTCCAGATGGGTTAGGGCAGTGTGCAGTGTGGTTGCGATTGCGTCGTCTGTGGACCTATTGGGTCGGTAAGCAAATTGGAGTGGGTCTAGGGTGTCCGGTAGGGTGGAGGTGATATGGTCCTTGACTAGTCTCTCAAAGCACTTCATGATGACGGAAGTGAGTGCTACGGGGCGGTAGTCGTTTAGCTCAGTTACCTTAGCTTTCTTGGGAACAGGAACAATGGTGGCCCTCTTGAAGCATGTGGGAACAGCAGACTGGGATAAGGATTGATTGAATATGTCCGTAAACACACCAGCCAGCTGGTCTGCGCATGCTCTGAGGACGCGGCTGGGAATGCCGTCTGGGCCTGCAGCCTTGCGAGGGTTAACACGTTTAAATGTTTTACTCACCTCGGCTGCAGTGAACAAGAGCCCGCAGGTTTTGGTAGGGGGCCGTGTCAGTGGCACTGTATTGTCCTCAAAGCGGGCAAAAAAGTTGTTTAGCCTGTCTGGGAGCAAGACATCCTGGTCCGCGACGGGGCTGGTTTTCTTTTTGTAATCCGTGATTGACTGTAGACCCTGCCACATACCTCTTGTGTCTGAGCTGTTGAATTGCGACTCGATTTTGTCTCTGTACTGGGACTTAGCCTGTTTGATTGCCTTGCGGAGAGAATAGCTACACTGTTTGTATTCGGTCATGCTTCCGGTCACCTTGCCCTGGTTAAAAGCAGTGGTTCGCGCTTTCAGTTTCACGCGAATGCTGCCGTCAATCCACGGTTTCTGGTTTGGGAATGTTTTAATCGTTGCTGTGGGTACGACATCGTCAATGCACTTCCTAATGAACTCGCTCACCGAATCAGCATATTCGTCAATATTGTTGTTGGACGCAATGCGGAACATATTCCAATCCGCGTGATCGAAGCAGTCTTGAAGCGTGGATTCAGATTGGTCGGACCAGCGTTGAACAGACCTGAGCGCGGGAGCTTGTTGTTTTAGTTTCTGTTTGTAGGCTGGAATCAACAAAATGGAGTCGTGGTCAGCTTTTCCGAAAGGGGGGCGGGGGAGGGCCTTATATGCGTCGCGGAAATTAGTATAACAATGATCTAGGGTTTTTCCAGCCCTGGTAGCACAATCGATATGCTGATAGAATTTAGGGAGTTTTGTTTTTAGATTAGCCTTGTTAAAATCCCCAGCTACGATGAATGCAGCCTCAGGGTGTGTGGTTTCCAGTTTACAAAGAGTCAGATAAAGTTCGTTCAGGGCCATCGATGTGTCTGCTTGGGGGGGAATATATACGGCTGTGATTATGATTGAAGAGAATTCCCTTGGTAGATAATTCGGTCGACATTTGATTGTGAGGAGTTCTAGATCAGGTGAACAGAATGACTTGAGTTCCTGTGTGTTGTTATGATGATCACACCACGTCTCGTTAATCATAAGGCATACCCCCCCGCCCCTCTTCTTACCAGAAAGATGTTTGTTTCTGTCGGCGCGATGCATGAAGAAACCAGCTGGCTGCACCGACTCCGTTAGCGTCTCTTGAGTTAGCCATGTTTCCGTGAAGCAGAGCACGTTGCAATCCCTGATGTCTCTCTGGAATGCTACCCGTGCTCGGATTTCATCAACCTTATTGTCAAGAGACTGGACATTGGCGAGTAGTATGCTAGGGAGTGGAGCGCGATGTGCCCGTCTCCGAAGCCTGACCACGAGACCGCCTCGTTTGCCCCTTTTACGGCGTCGCACAGGGTCGCCGGCTGGGATCAGATCCATTGTATTGGGTGGAAGGCAAAACACTGGATCCGTTTCGGGAAAGTCATATTCCTGGTAGGAACGATGATGAGTTGACGTTAATCGTATATTCAGTAGTTCCTCCCGACTGTATGTAATGAAACCTAAGATTACCTGGGGTACCGATGTAAGAAATAACACATAAAAAAACAAAATACTGCATATTTTCCAAGGAACGCGAAGCGAGGCGGCCATCTCTTTTCGGCGCCGGAAGTAGTAACATAACAAAAGGCTAAGCTGTGTTTTGCAATATTGCACTTGTGATTTCATGAAATTATATTTTATTACATACCGTTCGCGCTAGGCTACGCTATGCTAGTCAGGGTTTTTGATGACAAATATCCCGGATCCGGGATGGGGAGTCCAGAAAGGTTTTACGGGCTTGTAAGTAAGCATTTCACGGTAAGGTCTACACCTGTTCTAGCCGGCGTATGTGACAAACACATGTTTTATTTGATATACATATCAAGTGAGTATCTAGAGATGGGCCTGAATAGACACAAGTTGCCCCCCTCAAATCAATCAATCAATCAACCAAATGTATTTTATAAAGCCCTTTTTACATCAGCAGTTGTCACAATTTGCTTTACAGATACCCAGACTAAAACCCTGAAGAGCAAGCAATGCAGATGCAGAAGCACAGAGGCTAGGAAAAACTCAGAGGGGCTCCGAGGGGTGGCCAGTCCTCTTCTGACTGTACAGGGTGGAGATTTAATAGTACATGTGGCCATTAAGGCAACATCCTTTTTCAAGACATTTCCTCATCTAACCATTGATACAGGGTTAGAAATATATTATATCTCCCTAATGGTCAAGGTTATATTAAGTGGCAGGTCCTACTTACGTTGTTTCCACATCTGTATCACTAGCACGCACGTACACTCACACACCTGCATGCGCACACACACACACTTGCGTTGTTTCCACCACATCCGGATCGATGATGCACTGACCTCCGGTCTTGTTCTGTTGCAGATAGCGACGACCCTTCCTCCTCCATTATCTCTCTCCTCTTCCATGTCCCTCGTTCATTAACCACCGCTACTCACCTCCGATGAGAGAGATCAACAACTATCTGCATAGAGGGAGGGAGAGAGGGGGGAGAACGAAACAGAGATAAAACAAGACAGACAAAGCATTATATAGAGATAAATGGACAAAGAGAAATATATAAGAGAGAGAGAGACCAATGAGTGGCAGACAGAGAGAAAGTGAGAGACAGAGAAAGTGAGAAAGCATGAGGTAAATGGACAAAGAGAAAAGGGGATACAAAAAAGAGAGGGAGGGAGTCCAGGGAGACAGACATCAACAGAAAAATCTGACCCTAAACCTTAATGACACTGATGTGACGCGTCTTTCTGTTTATAATATCAGGTCAAAGCATTATCATATCAGCATAAAGCCTTAACATAGCCAGGACACATACAGATCAAGCATTATAATATCAGCATACAGCACTACCATCGCTGCATCATAAACCGCCAACTCTACAGTATGTTAATACTATGGATGGAACCTTGTCATAATGCCTCACACACATCTCCTCATTAATCAGACTCAAAATATATTGGTGTTGATAGCTGATACCAGTGTCAGTCACTAGGTCCACACACCCACCCACATGCACACAGACACAGACATACACACACACACACACACACAATGGTATGTTAATACTATGGATGAAACTCGTCATAATGCTCACATCTACACACTGGGCTTAATGTAATAGCTAGCACCAGATGGCTCAACATTACAGTAATTAAAGATATGGAGAGAGAGAGGGAGAGAGGGAGAGAGAGAAGAAGAGAGAGAGGGATAGGGGGTGAGAGAGAGAGACAGGGAGAGAGAGGGAGTATGGAGTGGTGGGGTGGGTGAGCAGCCAGGTCATCCGTGACACAAGTCAGTTTTCGACGTCCATCACTGTCTGAGGACGTCGGGAGCTGACGTGGAAAGCGTCCACTAGGGGTAACAGTGAGCGCTGTTAACCTTTCATTGCTACCCATCCCGGATCCGGGAGCATCCTCATCAAAAAAGCTGACTAGCATAGCCTAGCCTAACGCGACAGGGATATCATATAATATAATTTTCATTAAATCACAAGTCCAATACAGCAAATGAAAGATAAACATCTTGTGAATCCAGCCATCATTTCCGATTTTTAAAATGTTTTACAGCAAAAACACAATATGTATTTCTATTAGCTAACCACAATAGCAAAAGACTCAACCGCATATTTTCACAATTTTTCTACCGCATAGGTAGCTATCACAAAACCGACCAAATAGAGATATAATTAGTCACTAACCAAGAAACAACTTCATCAGATGACAGTCTTATAACATGTTATACAATACATTTATGTTTTGTTCGAAAATGTGCATATTTGAGGTATAAATCATAGTTTTACATTGCAGCTACCATTAAAAATATCACCAAAGCAGCCAGAATAATTACAGAGAGCAACATGAAATACCTAAATACTCATCATAAAACATTTATGAAAAATACATGGTGTACAGCAACTGAAAGATAAACATCTTGTGAATCCAGCCAATATTTCCGATTTTTTAAGTGTTTTACAGCGAAAACACAATATAGCATTATATTAGCTTACCACAATAGCCAAACACACAAATGCATTTATTAGCAGCAAAAGGTAGCGATCGCAAAAACCAGCAAAATATATAAAATTAATCACTAACCTTGACCAACTTCATCAGATGACAGTCTTATAACATCAGGTTATACAATACACTTATGTTTTGTTCGAAAATGTGCATATTTAGAGCTGCAAACCGTGGTTATACATTGTGAATATGTAGCATCGATTCACCAAATTGTCCGGAGCTATTTTGGACACTCACCTAATCTGACCAAAGAACTCATCATAAACTTTACTAAAAAATACATGTTGGACAGCAAATGAAAGATACACTAGTTCTTAATGCAACCGCCGTGTTAGATTTTTTAAAATAACTTTACCATAACAAACAGCTTACGTTATAGCGAGACAGCGCCCGCAAAAAGGGCGGATAATAGGACTAAACATTTCCACAGAAATACGAAATGACATCATAAATTGTTCTTACTTTTGCTGAGCTTCCATCAGAATCTTGTACAAGGAGTCCTAGGTCCAGAATAAATCGTTGTTTGGTTTTAGAATGTCCTTCTCTCCTGTCGAATTCGCTCCACAAGGCTAGCCAATGTTGATGACGTTCCCAATTTCTCTCGACGCAGACAACGGAAAACTCCAAAAGTCCCATTAAACGTTGAATAAACTGATGAAACTCGGTTGAAAAAACCTACTTTATGATGTTTTTCTAATATGTATCAAATAAAAACAAAGCCGGAGATATTAGCCGTGTATACCGAACGCTTATCATAAGACGTATAAGATGCATATTGTACGATCTAGAATAGAGTACGAGGCAGTTTAATTGACAAGAAGTTAAGGTTTCGGTTTAGCTAGGGTGTAGTTAGCATCTGCCTCGGATTCCAAGGGTTGCAAGATTGAATTATATTTTGGTTTTAAGCCTATTCCAAACATTAACCCTTACCTTAAGCATTCTGAGTTAAGTCCTAACCTTAAGAATTTGAAGTTAATGCATGAACCTAACCCTAAGCTTAAAACTTCTGAGTTAATGCCTAAACTTAACCTTAAACACTTGAAATTTGACATTTGTAACAACTTCGAAATTTGACGTTTGAGAAACATGGATCAGCGTCTAATTCTGATGTAAGACTTTGAGAGCTGGTTGGTGTGAGATGGAAAGAGACACGGAGGGAGAGAGAGAGAGAGAGAGAGAGAGAGAGAGAGAGAGAAAATGGGACAGAACAAGACCTATTAGATAGATAATAGTAAACGACTCCCACCACTACCAGATAATGGAGAGAGAGAGCAAAAGAGAAGGAGAGAGATGGTGATGGAGAGACCATTAACGTTGGTGACCTCAGGGAGATGATATAGTCTCGTAAACCCAACACACACACACACACACACTTCTTATTTCGCTGGAATTACATGGTGGTCCTGAAAACAACTGAAATGGAGAGTAATAAATTAGTTTCTCGGTTTCTGTGTGTGTGTGGTTGTGTGTGTGTGTGTGTGTGTGTGTCTGGGAAAGGTCGGTCTCCCTTTGCCAATGACTCATGACGTGAAACAAAAAAGAGGAAGAGAAAAAGTAAAAAAGAAAAAAGAAAGAAAAAAGAAAATAATGACATTTACAACAGACATCCTACCTACCCACCTGTTGGCAGCTGAGGGACTTCACTTCTTTAACTTCACTTAGCTTTTTGGGTTATGAGCAGAGATGCACATTTGCATTGTCTGCAAGATAAGAAGATAGTCTTCTTTTAGCTTAACTTTATTTAAATTTACATAATTGTACTGCTTATGCTTCTCATACTGTTAATCTAACTTTGCTTCACACACATCCTCCTCACTCTCTGCATACCACCTCACCTCAAAGTTTCCTATAGCTTTCTCCTAATTGCCTTTATCTAAAAGAGTGTAACAGTTCTGGCCCCAAGTCCAAAGTCTGTATCTGACCTCTCAGTTCTCATTTTCAAAAGTTTGTCCCTTAACTTTAAACTTTTTATTTGGTTTGACACCTACACATTCACTTTGTCTTTGTCGTGGCGATGTGATGACAGTGAGGTGAGATCTGAATAGAAACTGATTACAGGGAGGTGTGTGTGTGTGTGTGTGGGTGTAAGATCTGGAGAACAGATTGACTCAGATAGAAAGGTAAAGTGAGGTCCAAGGGCATCGGTCTGGACAGAATCTTCGAGGGAGGAAGTGGGCTGCCTCCCTCAATTAACTTCTGTTAGGGTCAGAGACGAGACAGGGTGAGGAGAGGGGGAGATGAGAGAGAGGGGGCGGGGAACAGAGATGTGAGGGGAAGAGAGATGGGACTGGGTGAGGGGTCATCCCCACTTTTAAAGGCATACGTTCCAAATGGTATCCCATTCCCTATATAGTGCACTACTATTGACAAACTCCCTATGAGCCATGGTCAAAAGAAGTGCACTTAATAGTGAACAGGGCGCCATTTGGGACACATTCTATGCTATGGATTTTCAATCACAATGAGTTATGGCAGACTGAATAGCGTGGGTTTTCATTTAAACTGCCTCTATTCTGCTGTGTGTCTCTGTGTGTGTGTACAATCCCATCTGTATTGTGTGTCAGAAATTCCATTAGAGAGGAACAGGTGTAGCCGACATGACTCTACACTCTTATAAAAAAGGGTTCCATTTACATTTACATTTAAGTCATTTAGCAGACGCTCTTATCCAGAGCGAATTACAAATTGGTGCATTCACCTTATGACATCCAGTGGAACAGCCACTTTACAATAGTGCATCTAAATCTTTTAAGGGGGGGGGGGGGTGAGAAGGATTACTTTATCCTATCCTAGGTATTCCTTAAAGAGGTGGGGTTTCAGGTGTCTCCGGAAGGTGGTGATTGACTCCGCTGTCCTGGCGTCGTGAGGGAGTTTGTTCCACCATTGGGGGGCCAGAGCAGCGAACAGTTTTGACTGGGCTGAGCGGGAACTGTACTTCCTCAGTGGTAGGGAGGCGAGCAGGCCAGAGGTGGATGAACGCAGTGCCCTTGTTTGGGTGTAGGGCCTGATCAGAGCCTGGAGGTACTGGGGTGCCGTTCCCCTCACAGCTCCGTAGGCAAGCACCATGGTCTTGTAGCGGATGCGAGCTTCAACTGGAAGCCAGTGGAGAGAGCGGAGGAGCGGGGTGACGTGAGAGAACTTGGGAAGGTTGAACACCAGACGGGCTGCGGCGTTCTGGATGAGTTGTAGGGGTTTAATGGCACAGGCAGGGAGCCCAGCCAACAGCGAGTTGCAGTAATCCAGACGGGAGATGACAAGTGCCTGGATTAGGACCTGCACCGCTTCCTGTGTGAGGCAGGGTCGTACTCTGCGGATGTTGTAGAGCATGAACCTACAGGAACGGGCCACCACCTTGATGTTAGTTGAGAACGACAGGGTGTTGTCCAGGATCACGCCAAGGTTCTTAGCGCTCTGGGAGGAGGACACAATGGAGTTGTCAACCGTGATGGCGAGATCATGGAACGGGCAGTCCTTCCCCGGGAGGAAGAGCAGCTCCGTCTTGCCGAGGTTCAGCTTGAGGTGGTGATCCGTCATCCACACTGATATGTCTGCCAGACATGCAGAGATGCGATTCGCCACCTGGTCAACAGAAGGGGGAAAGGAGAAGATTAGTTGTGTGTCGTCTGCATAGCAATGATAGGAGAGACCATGTGAGGTTATGACAGAGCCAAGTGACTTGGTGTATAGCGAGAATAGGAGAGGGCCTAGAACAGAGCCCTGGGGGACACCAGTGGTGAGAGCACGTGGTGAGGAGACAGATTCTCGCCACGCCACCTGGTAGGAGCGACCTGTCAGGTAGGACGCAATCCAAGCGTGGGCCGCGCCGGAGATGCCCAACTCGGAGAGGGTGGAGAGGAGGATCTGATGGTTCACAGTATCGAAGGCAGCCGATAGGTCTAGAAGGATGAGAGCAGAGGAGAGAGAGTTAGCTTTAGCAGTGCGGAGCGCCTCCGTGATACAGAGAAGAGCAGTCTCAGTTGAATGACTAGTCTTGAAACCTGACTGATTTGGATCAAGAAGGTCATTCTGAGAGAGATAGCGGGAGAGCTGGCCAAGGACGGCACGTTCAAGAGTTTTGGAGAGAAAAGAAAGAAGGGATACTGGTCTGTAGTTGTTGACATCGGAGGGATCGAGTGTAGGTTTTTTCAGAAGGGGTGCAACTCTCGCTCTCTTGAAGACGGAAGGGACGTAGCCAGCGGTCAGGGATGAGTTGATGAGCGAGGTGAGGTAAGGGAGAAGGTCTCCGGAAATGGTCTGGAGAAGAGAGGAGGGGATAGGGTCAAGCGGGCAGGTTGTTGGGCG
Source organism: Salvelinus alpinus (assembly GCF_045679555.1). Classification (NCBI taxonomy): domain Eukaryota; kingdom Metazoa; phylum Chordata; class Actinopteri; order Salmoniformes; family Salmonidae; genus Salvelinus; species Salvelinus alpinus. The sequence goes on along the minus strand of NC_092096.1, from coordinate 48,018,438 downwards.
GCCGGCCGTCACAAGACGCGAGATTTCATCTGGAGAGAGAGGGGAGAAAGAGGTCAGAGCACAGGGTAGGGCAGTGTGAGCAGAACCAGCGGTGTCGTTTGACTTAGCAAACGAGGATCGGATGTCGTCGACCTTCTTTTCAAAATGGTTGACGAAGTCATCTGCAGAGAGGGAGGAGGGGGGGAGGGGGAGGAGGATTCAGGAGGGAGGAGAAGGTGGCAAAGAGCTTCCTAGGGTTAGAGGCAGATGCTTGGAATTTAGAGTGGTAGAAAGTGGCTTTAGCAGCAGAGACAGAAGAGGAAAATGTAGAGAGGAGGGAGTGAAAGGATGCCAGGTCCGCAGGGAGGCGAGTTTTCCTCCATTTCCGCTCGGCTGCCCGGAGCCCTGTTCTGTGAGCTCGCAATGAGTCGTCGAGCCACGGAGCGGGAGGGGAGGACCGAGCCGGCCTGGAGGATAGGGGACATAGAGAGTCAAAGGATGCAGAAAGGGAGGAGAGGAGGGTTGAGGAGGCAGAATCAGGAGATAGGTTGGAGAAGGTTTGAGCAGAGGGAAGAGATGATAGGATGGAAGAGGAGAGGGTAGCGGGGGAGAGAGAGCGAAGGTTGGGACGGCGCGATACCATCTGAGTAGGGGCAGTGTGGGAAGTGTTGGATGAGAGCGAGAGGGAAAAGGATACAAGGTAGTGGTCGGAGACTTGGAGGGGAGTTGCAATGAGGTTAGTGGAAGAACAGCATCTAGTAAAGATGAGGTCGAGCGTATTGCCTGCCTTGTGAGTAGGGGGGGAAGGTGAGAGGGTGAGGTCAAAAGAGGAGAGGAGTGGAAAGAAGGAGGCAGAGAGGAATGAGTCAAAGGTAGACGTGGGGAGGTTAAAGTCGCCCAGAACTGTGAGAGGTGAGCCGTCCTCAGGAAAGGAGCTTATCAAGGCATCAAGCTCATTGATGAACTCTCCGAGGGAACCTGGAGGGCGATAAATGATAAGGATGTTAAGCTTGAAAGGGCTGGTAACTGTGACAGCATGGAATTCAAAGGAGGCGATAGACAGATGGGTAAGGGGAGAAAGAGAGAATGACCACTTGGGAGAGATGAGGATCCCGGTGCCACCACCCCGCTGACCAGAAGCTCTCGGGGTGTGCGAGAACACGTGGGCGGACGAAGAGAGAGCAGTAGGAGTAGCAGTGTTATCTGTGGTGATCCATGTTTCCGTCAGTGCCAAGAAGTCGAGGGACTGGAGGGAGGCATAGGCTGAGATGAACTCTGCCTTGTTGGCCGCAGATCGGCAGTTCCAGAGGCTACCGGAGACCTGGAACTCCACGTGGGTCGTGCGCGCTGGGACCACCAGATTAGGGTGGCCGCGGCCACGCGGTGTGGAGCGTTTGTATGGTCTGTGCAGAGAGGAGAGAACAGGGATAGACAGACACATAGTTGACAGGCTACAGAAGAGACTACGCTAATGCAAAGGAGATTGGAATGACAAGTGGACTACGCGTCTCGAATGTTCAGAAAGTTAAGCTTACGTAGCAAGAATCTTATTGACTAAAATGATTAAGATGATACAGTACTGCTGAAGTAGGCTAGCTGGCAGTGGCTGCGTTGTTGACTTTGTAGGCTAGCTGGCAGTGGCTGCGTTGTTGACACTACACTAATCAAGTCGTTCCGTTGAGTGTAATAGTTTCTACAGTGCTGCTATTCGGGGGCTAGCTGGCTAGCTAGCAGTGTTGATTACGTTACGTTGCGTTAAAAGAACGACAATAGCTGGCTAGCTAACCTAGAAAATCGCTCTAGACTACACAATTATCTTTGATACAAAGACGGCTATGTAGCTAGCTATGTAGCTAGCTACGATCAAACAAATCAAACCGTTGTACTGTAATGAAATGAAATGAAAATGTGATACTACCTGTGGAGCGAAGCGGAATGCGACCGGGTTGTTGAGTGCGGAAGTTCTATTCGGTAGACGTTGGCTAGCTGTTGGCTAGCTAGCAGTGTCTCCTACGTTAAGGACGACAAATAGCTGGCTAGCTAACCTCGGTAAATTAAGATAATCACTCTAAAACTACACACTCTAAACTACACAATTATCTTGGATACGAAGACAGCAAAGACAACTATGTAGCTAGCTAACACTACACTAATCAAGTCGTTCAGTTGAGTGTAATAGTTTCTACAGTGCTGCTATTCGGTAGACGGTGGACGTTTGCTAGCTGGCTAGCTGCTGGGCAGATAGCAGTGTAGACTGCGTTAGGACGACGAAATACGATAATTACGCAATTATCTTTGATACAAAGACGGCTATGTAGCTAGCTAAGAAGAAATTGCTAAGATTAGACAAATCAAACTGTTGTACTATAATGAAATGTAATGAAATGTAATGAAAAGTTATACTACCTGCGGACCAAAGTGCGAATGCGACCGCTCGCCCCAACCCAACCCGGTTCCAAAATGGTTCTTTGGCTGTCCCTATTGGATATCCCTTTTTGGTTCCAGGTAGAACCATTTTTAGTTCCAGGTAGAACTCTTTTGGTTCCATGTAGAACTCTCTGTGGAAAGGGCTTTAAGTGGAACCCAAAAGCGTTGTACCTGGAACCAAAAAGGGTTATCTTTTATTTCAGCTCATGAAACGTGGGACCAACACTTTACATGTTGCGTTTATATTTTTGTTCAGTACATTGTATGTTTGGACACACCTACTCATTCAAGGGTTTTTCTTTATTTTTACTATTTTCTACATTTTAGAATAATAGTGAAGACATCAAAACTATGAAATAACACATATGGAATCATGTAGTAACCAAGTAAGTGTTGAACAAATCAAAATATATTTGCCTTGACATCTTTGCACACTCTTGGCATTCGCTCAACCAGCTTCATGAGGTACTCACCTGGAATGCATTTCAATGAACAGGTGTGCCTTGTTAAAAGTACGTTTTTGGAATTTATTTCCTTCTTAATGTGTTTTAGCTAATCGGTTGTGTTGTGACAAGGTAGGGCTAGTATACAGAAGGTAGGGCTAGTATACAGAAGATAGCCCTATTTGGTAAAAGACCAAGTCCATATTATGGCAGCTCAAATAAGCAAAGAGCAATGACAGCATCATTACTTTAAGACATGAAGGTCAGTCAATATTTATTTGGGCTGCAAATTCTGACGCTGGTAACTCTAATGAACTTATCCTCTGCAGCAGAGGTAACTCTGGGTATTCCTTTCCTGTGGTGGTACTCATCAGAGCCAGTTTCATCATAGCGCTTGATGGTTTTCGCGACTGCACTTGAAGAAACTTTCAAAGTTCTTGACATTTTCAGGATTCAGTGACCTTCATGTCTTAAAGTAATGATGCTGTCGTTTCTCTTTGCATATTTGAGCTGTTCTTGCCATAATATGGACTTGGTCTTTTACCAAATAGGGCTATCTTCTGTATACCGCCCCTACCTTGGCTAAAACGCATTAGGAACAAAATAAATTCCACAAATGACCTTTAAACAAGGCACACCTGCTAATTGAAATGCATTCAAGGTGAGTTCTTCATGAGTGTGCAAAGAGTGCACAGGAGTGTGCAAAGCTGTCAACAAGGCAAAGGGTGGCTACTTTGAAGAATCTCAAATATATAATATATTTTTATTTGTTTAACAATTTTTTGGTTACTACATGATTCCATATGTGTTATTTCCAGAGGTATGGACTCAAGTCACATGACTTGGACTCGAGTCAGACTCGCATCAACTCTTCCTTTAACGGATTACAGTTTGAATCGGACATCAGCCAATCTAATTGTGCCAGCTGAGAAAAAGTTGTGCATGGCAGTGCAGAGGAATGTCGGCGGGTGAATTCAGATGGAGCCCTTGGAAAGATGATACCCAAAATTATTATTTTGGGATATAAAGACGATGCTGTATCAACAAAAAAACGGATTGCAACTTGCAAAACATGCGGGAAGAAAATTACAGATGGAGGAGCAACAATTTCCAAATTTGTTCGACATTTGAAGCTGCACAAAGAACGTTAAGTCGTGGCTAATATAGCCGACAGCTACAGTTGAAGTCGGAAGTTTACATACACCTTAGCCAAATACATCTAAACTCAGTTTTTCACAATTTCTGACATTTAATCAGAGTATGAATTCCCTGTCTTAGGTCAGTTAGGATGACCACTTTATTTAAATAATGTGAAATGTCAGAATAATAGTGGAGAGAATGATTTATTTCAGCTTTAATTTCTTTCATCACATTCCCAGTGGGTCAGAAGTTTACATACACTCAATTCGTATTTGGTAGCATTGCCTTTAAATTGTTTAACTTGGGTCAAATGTTTTGGGTAGCCTTCCACAAGCTTCCCACAATAAGTTGGTTGAATGTTGGCCCGTTCCTCCTGACAGAGCTGGTGTAACTGAGTCAGGTTTGTAGGCCTCCTTGCTCACACACGCTTTTTCAGTTCTGCCCACAAATTTTCTATAGGATTGAGGTCAGGGTTTTGTGATGGCCACTCCAATACCTTGACTTTGTTGTCCTGAAGCCATTTTGCCACATCTTTGGAGGTATGCTTGGGGTCATTGTCCATTTGGAAGACCCATTTGCGACCAAGCTTTAACTTCCTGACTGATGTCTTGAGATGTTGCTTCAATATATCCACATAATTTTCCTGCCTCATGATGCCATCTATTTTGTGAAGTGCACCAGTCCCTCCTTCAACAAAGCACCCCCATAACATAATGCTGCCACCCCCGTGTTTCACGGTTGAGATGTTGTTCTTCAGCTTGCAAGCCTCCCCCTTTTTCCTCCAAACATAACGATGGTCATTATGACCAAACAGTTATATTTTTGTTTCATCAGACCAGAGGACATTTCTCCAAAAAGTACAATCTTTATCCACATGTGCATTTGCAAACCGTCGTCTGGCTTTTTTATGGTGGTTTTGGAGCAGTGGCTTCTTCCTTGCTGAGCAGCTGTTCAGGTTATTTCAATATAAGTCTCGTTTTACTGTGGATATAGATACTTTTGTACCTGTTTTCTCCAGCATCTTCACAAGGTCATTTGCTGTTGTTCTGGGATTGATTTGCATGGCTGTGTGGTCCCATGGTGTTTATACTTGTGTACTATTGTTTGTACAGATGAACGTGGTACCTTCAAGCATTTCGAAATTGCTCCCAAGGATGAACCAGACTTGTTGAGGTCTACAAATTTTTTTCTGAGGTCTTCTCTGATTTCTTTTGATTTTCCCATGATATCAAGCAAAGAGGCACTGAGTTTGAAGGTAGGCCTTGAAATACAGTACATCCACAGGTACACCTCTAATTGACTCAAATTATGTCAATTAGCCTATCAGAATCTTCTAAAGCCATGACATAATTTTCTTGAATTTTCCAAGCTGTTTAAAGGCATAGTCAACTTAGTGTATGTAAACTTCTGACCCTCTGGAATTGTGATACAGTGAATTATAAGTGAAATAATCTGTCTGTAAACAATTGTTGGAAAAATGTATTGTGTCATGCACAAAGTAGATGTTCTAACCGACTTGCCAAAACTATAGTTTGTTAACAATACATTTGTGGAGTGGTTGAAAAACGAGTTTTAATGACTCCAACCTAAGTGTATGTAAACTTCCGACTTCAACTGAATATATTTTATAACTTTACTAGTGTATCATGTAGGCTAGCGTAACGTTAAATCAATGAGCCTCCACACAGTCAGTCAGTGCGGGAATGTGATCATTGCACCCAAGATTGAGCTACAACCGGCCAGGCATTAGGTAGCCTAAATCCTGCCTGATGTTCCTAAAACAAAGTTGGGCAATTGTGGTTGGGCGATTGTGTACAAGCCTACATCTCCCGATTGTGCCCCATAGCGATCCTCGATAGATGATCACTATTGGGGGGGTCTTTCTCATGGCTACCCATGTATTTCCATGGAAATATAACATTTATTTGGAAAGAAATATGATTAATCAGCTTCTTGATATGCCACACCTGTCAGGTGGATGGATTATCTTGACAAAGTAGAAATGCTCACTAACAGGGATCTAAACATATTTGTGGATTCAATTTGAGAGAAATAAGCCTTTTGTGTACATGGAAAATGTCTGGGATTTTTTAAATTTCAGGTCATGAAACCAACAATTTAAATGTTTTGTCTATATATTTTTTCAGTATACACACACACACACATTCCGGACTCTATATTTCTTAATTCCATTCTTGTCACGTCCTGACTTTTTATGAGAGCTTTTTATGTCTCTATTTTGGTTTGGTCAGGGTGTGATTTGGGTGGGCATTCTATGTTCTGTATTTCTAGGTTTTGTATTTCTTTGTTTCTGGCTGAGTGTGGTTCCCAATCAGAGGCAGCTGTCTATCGTTGTCTCTGATTGGGGATCATACTTAGGCTGCCCTTTTCCCTCTTTCTGTGTGGGATCTTGTTCTTTGTTTGTGTGCAGGTAGTTTGCACAACGAAGCTGTTCGGTCGATGTATTCTTTTTTATTTTTTTTATTTTAAATTTTATCCCCTTTTCTCCCCAATTTTTGTGGTAACTAATTGCTAGTAATTACTATCTTGTCTCATCGCTAGACGAAGGTCGAAAGCCATGCATCCTCCGAAGCACAACCCAACCAAGCCACACTGCTTCTTAACACAGCGCGCCTCCAACCCGGAAGCCAGCCGCACCAATGTGTCGGAGGAAACACGTGCACCTGGCCGCCTCGGTTAGCGCGCACTGCGCCCGGCCCGCCACAGGAGTCGCTGGAGCGCGATGAGACAAGGATATCCCTACCGGCCAAACCCTCCCTAACCCGGACGACGCTAGGCCAATTGTGCGTCGCCCCACGGACCTCCTGGTCGCGGCCGGCTGCGACAGAGCCTGGGCGCGAACCCAGAGACTCTGGTGGCGCAGCTAGCACTGCGATGCAGTGCCCTAGACCACTGCGCCACCCGGGAGGCCCCCGGTCGATGTATTCTTTATTGTTTTTTCTTTCTAAAGTTTCACTTCGTTAATAAATTATGTGGAACTTAAAGAACGCTGCACCTTGGTCTCATCCTTCCGACGACACCCGTTACAATTCTTTTACTTTTTAGATTTGTGGGTATTGTTAGATATTACTGCACTGTTGGAGCTAGGAACACAAGCATTTTGCTACACCCGTGATAACATATATATATATGCGACCAATAACATATGATTCAATTAATGAGCAATTGTTGTTTTTTGACCTCATCTTTTTCCGCAGCAACCAGTGATCCGGGTCACGGCACCAATGTAACTGTATAGCTTCCCTCCCTCTCCTGGCCCCTACCTGGGCTCGAACCAGGGACCCTCTGCACATATCAACAACTGCCTCCCACGAAGCATCGTTACCCATCGCTCCACAAAAGACATGGCCCTTGCAGAGCAAGGGGAAAACTACTTCAAAGTCTCAGAGCGAGTGACGTCACCGATTGAAACGCTATTAGCACACCCTGCTAACTAGCTAGCCATTTCACACCGGTTACACTACTATAGCAGCATGGTGTAGAGTGAGACATCTCACAGACACATGTTAGCTAGCTACAACACACAGGTATAGTTACTCCAAGACTAATATAAGTCATCAAGCCAAAGTCATTCCTTTACTCTCCGCTATCAAAAATATTTTGAGAGGCAATGAAGCTAGCTAGGCTAGTTAACTACAACGTTAGACTACAGTACAGGTATAGCACACAACACAGCTAGCTAGCTAAACTTGGCTTTTAGTTGTAATAATGGAGCTGTGAGTCGGGAAGCATGTGCAGGTGAAACGTTTAATAAAACAAAACCAGGAACGAGACAATTCCATGTGGCTACACAAGAATAATACCAACTGGTGAGTGAACAATAGAGAGTGACATAAAGGGGAGGAAATTATGAAGGTAATGAAGTCCAGGTGTGAATCATAATGATTAACAGGTGTGCATAATGATGAATCCCAGGACCAGTGGTTAATATTCCGGTGACGTCGTACGCCGGAGGGGAGGAGCAGATGTGACCCCCCCCCCCCCCCCCCCCCCCCCTCTGACTGATGTCATCGATGTATACAATTACCTGACATCCAAGCATGTCCCTGAACACCTCGTTGACAAATGCCTGGAACACTGATGGAGCATTGGCTAAGCCAAAGAGCATAACCAAGGACTCATATTGGCCAGACATCACGCTGAACGCCGTCTTCCACTCATCCCCCTCCCGGATGCGATTATAGGCACTCCGCAGGTACAGTTTGGGGAAGAACTTGGCCCCACGGAGCTGTTCGATGGCTGACGGCACCAACGGGAGAGGGTAACGATACTTTGTGGTGATGTCATTGAGTCCACGGTAATCGATACATGGGCCTAATCCTCCCTCCTTCTTGGCCACAAAGAAGAAGAAACCAGCCGATGCAGGAGAAGTGGATGTGCGGGTCTCAGCCACAGACAGAGGGTAGATGTGTCTGCGCGGAGGTGTAGCACCGGAAAACAGGTCGATGGCACAGACTCAGGGGCGGGAGGGAGACAGGTAGCGCAGGTCTTGGAGAATACCTCCCTTAGGTCCTGGTAATTTTACGGGATGTTGGGCTGAATGGCAACGACAGGACTCTCAACTGACATGGAACCACAGGTCCTCTGCCATTCAGATGACCAGTCTGATTCTCATCCATGACCATGAGATCGAAGGGTCATGGCGTTGGAGCCAAGGGAGGCCGAGGATGATTTTGTGAACTGGTGCACTGGTGATGATGAAGGGGATGTTCTCCTGGTGATTGGACTCCACGACGAGGGTGAGTGGTTGAGTGATGTTTCCAGATCCTAATGGCCGACAGTCGAGACCTTGAACCGGAAAAGGAGAGGAGAGCGGGTAGATGGTAATGTTGAGGGAGGAGGCAAGGGTCTGATCCATAAAGTTCCCCGCGGCGCTGGGAATCCACTAAAGCTGTAGACACAGTACACGAGGGACAGTCAACCAGAGTGATGGACACCATAAAGAGTCAGGAAGAGCTGAATCTGGAATACTCACTCCTGGTCCAGGGGATGGGACATCACGTGACCGTCCCTCTGCTCTAGTGGATCCCGGATTCTGAAGTACCGCACTCTGCTGGAGCTTGTGCCCTCCTTGCTCACAGTACAGACATAGCCCCAGCTGTATCCATCTGAGTCATTCTGCTGCGGTAAAGCGTGTGACCCCTACCTCCATGGGTTCAGGCTCTGATCACGAGTGCTCGCTGAAGGAGGGAGAGAAGCGATGAGAATGCCGACACTCCCGGAGAAGGTTATCCAGATGGAGATTGTCATGACGACAAGCCAGTTGCGTCTGGACCTCCTTGCACAGACCTCTTCTAAATAGCATAAGAAACGCTGGCTCATTCCATCCACTGGAAGCTGCTACTGTCCGGGTGGTGAGTGCATACTCAGCAGCCGTTTGATTCCCCTGCTGTAGCTGAAGCGGACGCTGACCTCCCTCTCTGCCATCCGCGGGATGATCGAAAATGCATTTAAACAGAGCCATGAACCCCTCATAATAATCTAGCTCCTCTTTTCCTCTCTTCCAGAAGGCCGTAGCTCATTCCAATGCCTGCCCGGTCAGCAGAGAAATAACTGTGGCAACCTTAGACCTCTCGGTGGTGGGAGCTCCCAACTGGTGTGAAAAATAGAGGGAGCACTGAAGGAGGAAGCCATGGCATTGGGATGGTGTAATATTGTATTTCTCCGGGAGGGATAGATGGGCATCGCTGACCTGAGCGGGTTGTTGAATGGGCCGTTGCGCTGGCTCGCTTGGTAGACTGGCTCTAGAGTATCCGCAGCTGCTGGACTGCGGAGAATCTCTTCCATGGCCATCCCCAGTTGAGCTAGATGGTCATGGTGTTGACGTAGGTTGTTCGTCGACCGTCTGAGAGATATCAGATTTTTCGGTTTCTTCCATAGTTTGAGTTGGTATTCTGTAATAATGGAGCTGTAAGTCGGGAAGCAGGTGAAACGTTTCATAAAACAACAAAATCAGGAATGAGAAAATTCCATGTCGCTAAACAAGAATAATACCAACTGGTGAGTGAACATAAGACAGTGACATATAAAGGGGAGGAAATGATGAAGGTAATGAAGTCCAGGTGTGAATCATAACGATTAACAGGTGCCCGTAATGATGAGTGCCAGGTGTGCGTAATGATGAATCCCAGTGGTTAGTATTCCGGTGACGTCGTACACCAGAGGGGAGGGGAGGAGCATGAGAAGATGTGACAGTAGTGGTTGTAGCAAGCCCCGTTATGGCCAAATTGATCACCAACACGGACTCGGTTAAAGCTTATGTTGGTAGCTAGCTTAGCTGTTTGCCATTTACCCTCCTGAGTCCGGGTCCAGCTGGTCTAGGCTACCACTGCTGCATGCTGGTATCGCAATTCTTTTTTTTGCAGTCTAAACTCATCTTCAGTGTATTCCATAACAACCTGATTCGTCATTCAGCTCTTCTTGGAATCATCAGAAGCAGCCATTGAAGCTAATTATGTAGCAGTCCTGGATAGGCTGTGCATGGTAACATAGCTCCTGTCAACCTCTGAACTAGTACCTTCCCTGTTTTGAAAAGCCTGCTTTCGAGGGTGGGGACAAGGAAGTATGGCTCCCATCAGGCTGTAGTCTTTACAAAGCCAGGGAAAATGAGTCAACCGAGATATCCTGCAAAGTTCTGGCAGATAGGAACTTTGTTGAGACAAGTCCAATGGCTCTATTGAACAAGGACAACCATATCTACTCGCTGCCAGTGTGATCATGCTATCGGCAAAACACAAGGCTACAATAATTGCTACTAAAAATGACTCCATTCATTTTTAAATCAGACAGCAGGCTCATTCAACCAATGATGTCATTGGTTGAACTCTCCCTGTGCAAAAATAATATATATATAATATATATATATTTATGTAGGGAGACTGGAAAAACACCCCAAATAGTGTCCAACAGTGAAGTTTCCCTTTAATTGATATCCCAATCATTGTTTTTCTTCGCCTTCTCCCTCTCTCCTTTCCTAATTTAACAACTTCCATTCTTTTATTGATTTGGGCTTGCTTTTGTTTTTGCTTTCGTCCGGGACCTGGGCAGTTCTCATGTCAGAGAGTTATGAGCCAGAAAGATGAGTTCTACCATTTTCACTTCCTCTCCTCCTCTTTGCTCTACTCTTTTCTTTTTTTCTGTAATTTCTTTCCCTTTTTCTTAGTGGTGTTTTAGCAATCTCTTGGGAGAAGTCCGCGAGTGTCTGGAGAGAACGGACATGACTCGTCATTCTTCACAGACAGAGAGTGAGAGAGAGAAAGAGGAATAAATAAAGAGAAACAAATGATCCTTCTGAAATAACTGAGAGAGAGAGAGAGAGAGAGAGAGAGAGAGAGAGAAAGAAAGAAAGAAAGAAAGAAAGAAAGAAAGAGGGAGGGAGGGTGAGCAATATAACAAAATAAAAAGAGAGGTAGCAGGGCTTTCCTGTTTTACATGTTATTTTGGCATTAATGCGTTTCATATATCAGCTTGCAAACTTTTTATTTATATATTTATCATTGAGTTAATAAAGCCGCTTACAAACATGGTCTCTTTTTTGTTTTCTTGAGTAAGGCAGCTCCAAAATGCAGGTGTTTCAAGGGGACACTACGTCAGGGTGTAGAGCTAGAAAATTCAAGCCCCATAGTTACTGCCATAGAGTTACATTAGAAGTGCCCATACAAAAGAAGACTCAGGGTCATTGGCCACAGATAAAATTACGTCATATCACATATCTACAGTAGCTTTGATTGGACTGATCATGTCAACAACATACTTTCAAAATCTTAGCTTGCTGTCATAATCATGAATCAAGTCGACAATCTACTGGCAAATCCTTTTTAATCCTTGTCATATGAAGAGAAATTATAGATAAAATTTATCGGTGCTCATCGGCCATTGGACATAAACATTACACAACAAGTTGGAAATCGCAAATTCAACAATGAGCGGCTTGGAATCAGTGGCTAACTGCAAGCACGGCAAAGCAATCATTAGCCTGCTATTCAGTGGAGTGGCTGTGTGATCCCAAGTCGAAGATTAAGGGTCTCTTTTCCTAGTTTAAAATTCTAAACATTCAACATTGACCATGCTGTAAATGAAGCATGATTTTTGCCATGCTCAAAACAACTGGAAACTTGGATCTGCAAAATCTGACTTTAGTGAGTTCAAGACAACTGGGAACTCGGGAAAAACAAGCTACAACTGGGAAAATACGTTTTGAACTTTCATCCAACTCAGAATTGTAAATTCGGAACTCTGGTCTCTTTCTAGAGCTACAACCTAATGATCACTGAAGTCATCCATTCTCAGAGTTCCAGGTTGTCTTGAAAGCACCATGAATCCAGAGAATGCCAGACTTCGATGACAAAGTTTGATGAAAGAATTTTCCCACGAAGGACTGCCGTGCCACCTTCCTGTTCTAGTGAGCACAGCACAACAAGGTTAGTCCAAAGATGTCTTGTATGCTGCTGCATAAATGATGCAATACGCCAGGGAGATATGTACAATATACTGTAGCTATCGGGTATGAATGTAAGACCCAGATGCAGACAACGTCGAAATAACCTCTCTTGGGTAGGGGGCAGTATTTAGAATTTTGGATGAATGAGGTGCCCAATGTAATCTGCCTGTTTCTCAGGCCCAGAAGCTAGGATATGCATATGCATGGTAGTATTGGATAGAAAACACTCTACAGTTTCCATAACTGTTAAAATAATGTCTGTGAGTATAACAGAACTGATATGGCAGGCGAAAACCTGAGGTAAATCCAACCAGGAAGTGGGATACTTTTGATGTGGGTACTTTTCAATTGAATGCCTATACAGTATGTAATGGGATAGGACCCAGATTGCAGTTCCTATGGCTTCCACTAGATGTCAACAGTCTTTAGACATTGTTTCAGGCTTGTTTTCTGAAAAATGAGGAAGAATGAGCATTCTTTCAGTGGACTGTAGAAAGAAGCAGAGATCTGGTTTGGGCGCATGACCGATTGCGCGCCCTTCGTTATTTTTCCTTTCTATTGAAAACGCTATTGTCCGGTTCAAATATTACCGATTATTTAAACAATAGACAACCTGAAGACTAATTATAAACATCGTTTGACATGTTTCGATGAACTTTACCGGTACTATTAGGATGTATTCGTGACCGCCTTTGAGCCAGTGGGTTACTGAACAATACACGCTAACAAAACAGAGTTTTTGGGACATAGAGGGACAAAACAATCGAACAAAAACAAACATTTATTGTGTAGCTGGGACTCTTGTGACTGCAACCATATGAAGATCACCAAAGGTAAGTGATTAATTTTATTGCTATTTCTGACTTTTGTAATTCCTTTACTTGGTTGTAAAATGTTTGTATGCTTTTGTAAGCGGGGCGCTGTCCTCAGATAATTGCATGGTATGCTTTCGCCGTAAAGCCTTTTTTAAATCTGACACAGCAGCTGGATTAACAAGAAGTTCATCTTTAAGCCGATGTATAACACTTATATTTTTATGAATGTTTAATTTGACTAATTCTGTATTTTGAAATTGGTGCTCTGCAATTTCACCGGATGTTGGCCAGGTGGGACGCTAGCTGCCCATAAGAAGTTAACAATGGTTTAATAATCCAACAGGCGCAGTCAATAGACAGGTCAAGGCAGTCAGCAAACCAGAGGTAGGACAACGGTACCGGACAGTAGGCGGGCTCAGGCAAGTGTCAAAACCAGGAGGGCGAGAAAAAGAGAGACTGGGAAAAGCAGGAGCTGAGACACAAAAACACTGGTTGACTTGACAAACAAGACGAACTGGCAACAGACAAACAGAGAACACAGGTATAAATACACAGGGGTTAATGGGGAAGATGGGCGACACCTGGAGGGGGGTGGAGACAATCACAAAGACAGGTGAAAAAGATCAGGGTGTGACAATACCCCCCCTCTAGAGGCGCCACCTGGCGTCCTACCTGGGCGCATACCTGGTTGACCGGAGTGCCGGCGGTGGAATTCGGCGATGAGGGCTGGGTCCAGGATGTCTCTAGCAGGGACCCAGCACCTCTCCTCCGGGCCAAAACCCTCCCAGTCAACCGGGTACTGGAAACCCCTGCCCCGTGGTTGAACACTCATGAGGCGTCTCACCGTGTACGCCGGATGGCCATCGATGACACGAGGAGGAGGCGTGGGCCTGAAAACAGAAGACAAAGGGCTGTCAGACACCGGCTTAATCCTAGACGCATAGAAAGTAGGGTGAGTACGGAGGGTACAGAGTAACAAAAAACAAACAGCCGTGGGGCGAATGACTCTAGAGATGGGGAACGAGCCGATGAAACGGGGGGAAAGTTTACAGGACTCACCCGGAGGGGCAGGTACCGGGTGGACGGCCATACCCTCTGCACGAGCCAATAGCATGGTGGCGATCCGCTTGTCGCCTATACCTGGAAGTGGTCTTCAACAGAGCGGCCCGGGCTCTCTTCCAGGTACGGCGACAGTGGCGGATGAACATCTGGGCAGAGGGATTGCTGACATCCTCCTCTTGCTCGGGGAAGAGCGGAGGCTGATATCCCAAGGAACACTCGAAGGGTGAGAGACCCGTGGCAGAGCAAGAAAGGGTGTTGTGAGCGTACTCAACCCATACCAGTTGCTGACTCCAGGTGGTAGGGTTGGCGGAGACTAGGCAGCGAAGAGTCGTCTCTAAGTCCTGGTTGGTTCTCTCCGACGGGCCGTTGGACTGGGGGTGGAATCCGGAGGACAGGCTGGCCGATGACCCAATGAGGGTGCAGAACGCCTTCCAGAACCGGGACGAGATCTGCGGACCCCGGTTGGAGACCATGTCCACTGGGAGCGTGGATCCATAAGACATGCTGCACCATAAGCTGGGCCGTCTCCTTGGCACGATGGTAGTTTGGGGAGAGGATTGAAGTGGGCGGCTTTGGAAAACAGGTCAACCACAGTCAGGATGGCAGTGTTGCCCTTAGACAAGGGGAGCACCGTGACAAACTCCAGGGTTATATGGGACCAGGGATGGTGAGGGACAGGCAGTGGTTGGAAAAGATCATCCGGAGCTTGCCGAGGAGTCTTGTTCTGTGCGCAGACCGTGCAGACAGCGCAAATGCTGCAACATCCGGAACCACAGTAGGCCACCAAAAGCGTTGTTGCACGAAGGCCAGGGTCCGACGAAAGCCCGGGTGACAGACACGCCTGGAGGAATGGGCCTACTCCAGGACAGTGTCAGGCACAAACATCCGGTTATCTGGGCCCCTCCCCCCAGGGTTCGGCTGGGACCGCTGTGCCTCATGGACCTGTTTCCCAAATGCCCCAGCTGAGTGCCGTCGCCAGGCACGAGGTTGGAAGGATGGTCTCGGGCTCCGGGGTGGTAACCGTGGGGTTATAGCGGTAATACAGGGCATCCGGCTTGATGTTCCTGGGAAAAGTTGAACCGGGTAAACAGCAGGCCCCATCTCGCTTGCCTGGAGTTGCGGCACTTGTGGAGATACTCCAGGTTTTTGTGGCCGGTCCACACAATGTTTCGGATGTTCCGCCACTTCTAGCCAGTGCCTCCATTCCTCCAACGTCATCAGTTCCTCTCTGTGGTATTGAGGTGATGGAAGAAGGCGGCGCAGGGATGCAGCAAGGTCCAGGGCAGAACATTGGGACAAGACAGCCCCCACTCCGACAAACGAAGCATCGGCCTCCACCACGAACTGACGGGAAGGGTCAGGATGAACCAGGATAGGAGCAGTGGTGAAGCGGTGTTTAAGGTCCCGGAACACCCGGTCAGCGGCAGATGACCATGTGAATGGGACCTTGGTAGAGATGAGTGCAGACAGGGGGAGGCCAGGGTGCTGTAACCCCAGATAAAGCGGCAATAAAAGTTGGCGAACCCCAGGAAGCGTTGCAGCTGCACCCTGGACATTGGCTGAGTCCAATCCACCACCGCTCTCACCTTCTCGGGATCCATCTGGACACTACCACCAGAGATGATGCAGCCCAGAAAGGGAATAGTGGAGCGATGGAACTCGCCCTTTTCTGCCTTAACTTCTCTAGGATAGGGGGCAGCATTTTCACGTTTGGATGAAAAGCATACCCAAATTCAACTGCCAGCTACTCATCCCCAGAAGATAAGATATGCATATTATTAGTAGATTTCTAAAACTGTATGAATCATGTGTGTGAGTATAACAGAACTTATTTAGCAGGCGAAATCCCGAGGACAAACCATTCAGATTTTCTTTTTTTTGAGGTCACTCTCTTTTCAATGATCTTTCATTGGGAATCCAGATTTCTAATTGACCTTCTTGCAGTTCCTACCGCTTCCACTGGATGTAAACAGTCTTTAGAAATTGGTTGAGGTTTTTTCCTTTGTGTAATGAAGAAGTACGGCCATCTTGAAGGAGGGTCACTTAAAGTGTACTGTTTGTTAGAGGCGCGTGACCAGAAAGCTAGCTACAGCTAGCTACACCCCTGGAGGGGGGTGGAGACAATCACAAAGACAGGTGAAACAGATCAGACTGTGACAGTAGCTAAGAAAGTAATACTAAGTGTATGTTGTGTAGTAAGTTGTTAGTAGCCTATGTGCCTCACCCTAATAATTTGGTCTATGTTCACCTCTTAATTTCGGCTACTGTTCTGACTTGGTGGTGCATATAACCTGTTTTTGTGAAATGTAATCATCGAATATGGTAAGAGCTTTCATTGTCTGCTTATATGGATATTTTATTTATCCTATGGTTCTGACTTGGTGTACAGGGAAAACACTGTAAGAATGGCCCATGTTCTGAATTCTGTTGCTGTACATTTCAAAAGTGCTGAACTTATAGTTCTACGTCCGTCCTAGCTCGCTCATTAATGTCTTAATCAAAATTACGGATTGCCTCTTATCCGATTGTCGTCCCCTTATGCCATAGTTTGTACATTTCAATTGTCAGAAGAAACCATCCAAATTTGTTTAAGCAAGTCAGCCATTACAGCTACACTACCGGTCAAAAGTTTTAGAACACCTACTCATTCAAGGGTTTTTCTTTATTTTACTATTTTCTACATTGTAGAATAATAGTGAAGTCATCAAAACTATGAAATAACACATATGGAATCATGTAGTAACCCAAAAAAGTTAAACAAACCAAAATATATTTTTATATTTAATATAAAATATCTCTCTGTTCTCTTTCTTTGTCTGCCCTCTATTAAATGTTTTCTATAATTTCTTTACTTTTTGGAACACACTTCTCATCACTCTTTAGCCCTGACCCCACCCTCTCTACTCAGAACATCGACTCTGACACTATCTCTCTCAAACCAATTCCATTCAATATTGTCCTGCAGTACTGTACCTAGATTGATCTATGGGTCTCACTTTTTATTCTGTGATTGGTGATCTATCTCCACTAAGGGATTTATTATGACCAGGGGCCCGTCCCAAATGGCACCCTATTCCCATTCCAAATGGCACTCCAATCCCTTTGTAGTGCACTACACACCACACACACACACACAATATATGGAATAGGGTGCCATATGGGACACAGCCCAGGGGTCTCTAGATTAACTAACTTTAGAGTTGGAGCCTTTGTTAAATATGTGACTTGTGGCACATGCCTACAAATCCAATTCCATTCAGTATTCTGTACATACAATAGAGTGATCTATGATGTGTATTGGCACGAGGGGATGAATAGAAGTAACTAGAGAGAGAGAGGAGGATGGTGCATGTACTGTAAAAGATGACAAACACACACAAACACACACACACAGGTACAGTTGAAGTCGTTAGTTTACATACACTTAGGTTGGAGTCATTAAAACTCGTTTTTCAACCACTCCACAAATTTCTTGTTAACAAACTATAGTTTTGGCAAATCGGTTAGGACATCTACTTTGTGCATGACACAAATAATTTTTCCAACAATTGTTTACAGACAGATTATTTCACTTACAGTGGGGGAAAAAAGTATTTAGTCAGCCACCAATTGTGCAAGTTCTCCCACTTAAAAAGATGAGAGAGGCCTGTAATTTTCATCATAGGTACACTTCAACTATGACAGACAAAATGAGAAGAAAAAAAATCCAGAAAATCACATTGTAGGATTTTTTATGAATTTATTTGCAAATTATGGTGGAAAATAAGTATTTGGTCACCTACAAACAAGCAAGATTTCTGGCTCTCACAGACCTGTAACTTCTTCTTTAAGAGGCTCCTCTGTCCTCCACTTGTTACCTGTATTAATGGCACCTGTTTGAACTTGTTATCAGTATAAAAGACACCTGTCCACAACCTCAAACAGTCACACTCCAAACTCCACTATGGCCAAGACCAAAGAGCTGTCAAAGGACACCAGAAACAAAATTGTAGACCTGCACCAGGCTGGGAAGACTGAATCTGCAATAGGTAAGCAGCTTGGTTTGAAGAAATCAACTGTGGGAGCAATTATTAGGAAATGGAAGACATACAAGACCACTGATAATCTCCCTCGATCTGGGGCTCCATGCAAGATATCACCCCGTGGGGTCAAAATGATCACAAGAACGGTGAGCAAAAATCCCAGAACCACACGGGGGGACCTAGTGAATGACCTGCAGAGAGCTGGGACCAAAGTAACAAAGCCTACCATCAGTAACACACTACGCCGCCAGGGACTCAAATCCTGCAGTTCCAGACGTGTCCCCCTGCTTAAGCCAGTACATGTCCAGGCCCGTCTGAAGTTTTCTAGAGAGCATTTGGATGATCCAGAAGAAGATTGGGAGAATGTCATATGGACAGATGAAACCAAAATATAACTTTTTGGTAAAAACTCAACTCGTCGTGTTTGGAGGACAAAGAATGCTGAGTTGCATCCAAAGAACACCATACCTACTGTGAAGCATGGGGGTGGAAACATCATGCTTTGGGGCTGTTTTTCTGCAAAGGGACCAGGACAACTGATCCGTGTAAAGGAAAGAATGAATGGGGCCATGTATCGTGAGATTTTGAGTGAAAACCTCCTTCCATCAGCAAGGGCATTGAAGATGAAACGTGGCTGGGTCTTTCAGCATGACAATGATCCCAAACACACCGCCCGGGCAACGAAGGAGTGGCTTCGTAAGAAGCATTTCAAGGTCCTGGAGTGGTCTAGCCAGTCTCCAGATCTCAACCCCATAGAAAATCTTTGGAGGGAGTTGAAAGTCCGTGTTGCCCAGCAACAGCCCCAAAACATCACTGCTCTAGAGGAGATCTGCATGGAGGAATGGGCCAAAATACCAGCAACAGTGTGTGAAAACTTTGTGAAGACTTACAGAAAACGTTTGACCTCATTGTCATTGCCAACAAAGGTTCTCCCACATTTTAAGTGGGAGAACTTGCACAATTGGTGGCTGACTAAATATTTTTTTGCCCCACTGTATAATTCACTGTATCACAATTCCAGAGGTTCAGAAGTTACATACAGTTACATACACTGTATACAGAAGTTACATACACTAAGTTGACTGTGCCCTTAAACAGCTTGGAAAATTGGCATTAGAAGTGTCTGATAGGCTAATTGACATCATTTGAGTCAATTGGAGGTGTACCTGTGGATGGATTTCAAGGCCTACTGTCAGCAGGTCTATGTGTAGCTGGTGTATAGGAGTCAGGCGCAGGACAGCAGATAAGAGTAAATAAACTTATTTTACTCAACATATAATAAATGTAATGCAAAAACAGAGCCCACAATAACGGACCTACCTACATAGAAACAATCACTCACAAACAAACATGGGGGAACAGAGGGTTAAATAATGAACAGGTAATTGGGGGATTGAAACCAGGTGTGTAAGACAAAGACAAAACAAATGGAAAATGAAAAGTGGATCAGCGATGGCTAGAAGGCCAGTGACGTCGACCGCCGAACGCTGCCCGAACAAGGAGAGGGACCGACTTCGGCGGAAGTCGTGACACATACCTTCAAATTCAGTGCCTCTTTGACTGACATCATGGGAAAAACAAAAGAAATCAGCCAAGACCTCAGAAAGTAAATTGCAGACCCCAACAAGTCTGGTTCATCCTTGGGAGCAATTTCCAAATGCCTGAAGGTACCACGTTCATCTGTACAAACAACTTTAATATTATAATAAAGTATAAACACCATGGGACCACTCAGCCGTCATACCGCTCAGGAAGGAGATGCGTTCTGTCTCCTAGAGATGAATGTACTTTGGTGCGAAAAGTGCAAATCAATCCCAGAACAACAGCAAAGGACCTTGTGAAGATGCTGGAGGAAACAGGTACAAAAGTATCTATATCCACAGTTAAACGAGTCCTATATCGACATAACCTGAAAGACCGCTCAGCAAGGAAGAAGCCACTGCTCCAAAACCGCCATAAAAAAGCCAGACTACGATTTGCAACTGCACATGGGGACAAAGATCGTACTTTTTGGAGAAATGTCCTCTGGTCTGATGAAACAAAAATAGAACTGTTTGGCCATAATGACCATCGTTATGTTTGGAGGAAAAAGGGGAAGGCTTGCAAGCCAAAGCCGTCCCAACCGTGAAGCACGGGAGTGGCAGCATCATGTTGTGGGGGTGCTTTGCTGCAGGAGGGACTGGTGCACTTCACAAAATAGATGGCCTCATGAGGAGGAAAAGTATGTGGATATATTGAAGCAACATCTCAAGACATCAGTCAGGAAATTAACGCTTGGTCGCAAATGGGTCTTCTAAATGGATAATGACCCCAAGCATACTTCCAAAGTTGTGGCAAAATGGCTTAAGGACAACAAAGTCAAGGTATTGGCGTGGCCATCACAAAGCCCTGAGCTCAATCCTATAGAACATTTGTGGGCAGAACTGAAAAAGTGTGTGCGAGCAAGGAGGCCTACAAACCTGACTCAGTTACACCAGCTCTGTCAGGAGGAATGGGCCAAAATTCACCCAGCTTATTGTGGGAAGCTTGTGGAAGGCTACCCAAAACAATTTAAATGCAATGCTACCAAATACTAATTGAGTGTATGTAATTTTCTGACCCACTGGGAATGTGATGAAAGAAACAAATGCTGAAATAAATCTTTCTCTCTACTATTATTCTGACAGTTCACATTCTTAAAATAAAGTGGTGATCCTAACTGACCTAAGACAGGGAATTTTTACTAGGATTAAATGTCAGCAATTGTGAAAAACGGAGTTTAAATGTATTTGGCTAAGGTGTATGTAAACTTCCGACTTCAACTGTACGCGTGTGTGCAGACAGGCGTACATGCATGCACACACATACACACGGGCGCAGACACACACACCTGGAAAAGGAACTGTGAAATTAGTAAACCACTGCATGCTCTCGGTTAAATAATTCAGTCACGGTTAGTTCTACTGCAACTCAGTCAATAAAGGAAGTCAATTGAAATTCAAATCATGATCTCTCTCATATACAGTGGTGCTGCACATCACTCCATTCAGAAGTACTACTGTAGTTCCCTGTAAAGTCAGATTACAATGGAATAAAAAAATATTATTCTTACATACACTGGATAGATGCAGTGACTATTTGTTTTAAAGGGTCACCCATAGCAGTACAGCACCCCTGGAGCAAATTAGGGTTAAGAGGCTTGCTCAAGGACACATCCCCAGATATTCTCTTTGTCGGCTCGGGTATTCGAAATGGCAACCTTTCGGTTACTGGCCCAACGCTCTAACCTCTAGGCTACCTTCAATACCCTATAGTTTCCAAGCAGGTCCCAAGCACCCAAGCACTAATTCCATCCTTTTCCTTCCTTTCTCAATCATTGAATCATTAATTAATTAACCTTAATTTTATGTAAAAGGACCCATGAGCACCAACATGTGACGTTAATAGGCGCCTATCAAATTGAGTGTCAAATTAAAGCTAAGAGTCTATATTTTTGGGAAAAGAAGGTATAGATACATTTTTCAAAAATTTTCCATCGTAAAAGTTAGGCATAAGTAACGGTAGCTAACTCCAATCCGTACACATTTGCGCAACTGCGGCATTCAAACGAGGCTGCAATGAAAACTAATGGGACTATAGCGACTGTGTTGGCATCAAAATCTGGGGTATGAACTCAGTTTTTTTTCCATCGTTGTTTGACATGGTAATGGCCCAATAGTATTGGAGAAAAGTTGAAAAAACTGACCCCGCTGACGCTGTACGTTAAAGTGTGACGTGTCATGACGTAATGTACGGCACGCATTATTCAACTCATTCTGTGCCGTACAGCCTCTTTCCACCAGGTGTAGCGCTTCTCTCGCAGATTAAAAACCAGAAATTATCAATGGTGAGTGTAAAGTTAATTACATGTGAGTTCATCAATAGTCGATTCAATCAATTGTTAATTTTTCGCGTTATCACTGCGAGCCATCATGACTCTCAAAAACTGTGACAGCCACAGTTTAATTATGAAGATATATTTAGCGCAACCCTAAAAACCCTACACAAACCTTCAAATTGTTATGTAATGAGACATTATATAAACTTTTTATAGTGTTTAATTTACAGTTGAGTTGATAAGTTGGACAAATCAGGTGAAAAAAGTTGTTTCCCCACAAAACATATCTCCCCCTTTCACTACAACGCAGTTGCTTTCGCTTCCCCACCCGCCATTTTTAAAAAGACCAGACGGAGCTCCATTGCCTTCTTCAATCATGCAGAGACGGACAGCATGAAAGTCTCGTCATTTTGCTGGAAAGGGGAGAAATTGTGCTTTACAATGGTATTCATGTTACAGTTGACCTGGAAGTATTACGTTTTTGGGGCGCTAAAAAAAGGTCAAATGTACGGAACAGCGCAATGTACAAAAGTGCGTTAGCTACCGTTAATAGCTTTGATTTCTGGTCAAACAGATGGAAAATAGGTCTTAGAAAACATCTACTAGAAAAAGTCTTAAAAGGTATTAGAAATACATCAAAACATGGAATTACTGCAATTGAATTGGCTACATTGGGAAACCATAGTAGTCACAAACCAGAGTTGGGTCACCTGCTACGGTCCTTCCTTCCACTGGCATAATGTTATGTTCAGCTCATAACTGTTTTCCTACTTATTCCAGGGTTTTCCTTCATTTTTACTATTTTCTACATTGTAGAATAATAGTGAAGACATTAAAACTATGAAATAGCACATATGGAATCATGTAGTAACCAAAAATTGTTAAACAAATAAAAATATATTTTATATTTGAGATTCTTCAAAGTAGCCACCCTTTGCCTTGATGACAGCTGAATCATCCTCCCTCATCTTAAACGGCACCGACCGCAACTGATGTCAATCATTAGTTCAAATTTGAACCAACCAAATTTGGTCTTGTTTGGGTGCGGAGCTCATTAAAATAATAGCCAGTGTGTAAAATAATACCAATATATGCAAAGGATGATATTGCATATTTCTACCTTTCTGTAACTTTTCAGGATATATCACCAGGAAGAGAAGGACATTCATATCCATAATTATGGATATCTGTGTAGTACAGATCAGGGATCTGTGATTTAAGTCTGATAGAAAATTAAGGCATATTTTACCGTAATTCTGTTACCAAACTTTGCATCTGCACAGTTTTTTCCAGTAAATGTGTTTTTGACATTGTATTTTCGAAGTAGTCATTTTGCATAGAGTTGTATGGTTTGTAAAGTTTTAAAATCAATGTTTTTTATTTGGCATATATTTTAAAGTGAAAAAGCTGAGTCTCAGCATTAGTCCGTTAATGTGGAATTGCCCAGAATTAGAATAATAGAATGTACATGTTTCCAATCACAGTGACCTCTGGTTTCGTTGTCTCTTCTGTAAAATATAATTCTATCCTTCCTGTCTGTCTGGTCCCATAGTAAGGGGATTGACTAAGACACTACCACCACTCCAGAACAGAGTCAGTTCCGGAATGATAAATCCGAACGCTGACCTCTGCTTTTGTTACAAGACAACAGTCAGCCAGATACAACCTTTGTCTGTCCTTCCCAGGGAATAAAAGTAATGAAAAGTAATGAACGCAATTCTCTCTCTCTCTCTTTCTCTCCTCATCTAGAAAAACATGTTTCACATTGCAATACATGTTTATATAAAGTCATTGCTTTTCCCAATGCAATGCTCATATTACTTTTAATATGAATGTCTTTCAACTTGTTTAAATACATTTTACTGTTAATTAAATCAGATGCTCCAGAACATTTGTATACCTTCAGCCAGTAGTTTTGAAAGTGGTGCTCACGAGCCAAAACAGTTCCCCGTTTTTTGTACTAGGTCATCCAATTCGGTACTACGTCATCTATTTTGTGTGATAGGTTACGTCATGATGTAATTGTACTTATGTATTTGTATGATATGCTACAAATCCAAATCATACAATGTGACTCACCACCAAGATTTGGTCTTATGTAGCAACATTTAAAATTGTGTTTTTTAATTTGGATAAAAGTAGGGACTCAGAGCTCCAAAATGGTATATCACAACTGCATTTTTGAGGAACAATGGGAAAGTAATTCTGCTTTGAAAATGGATAAACTTGTAAACTCACTTTTGAGAAAATGGCCTTTGAATGTTTTGTATCTAGTGAAGAGCTCTTCTTTGTCTACACTCATTCAGTATCGTTCACAACCTCTTAAGCTTTAGCCCCACCCATCTCGTTTCGCTCTCAGAGTGTTCAGAGCGCACACTTGACGTTCTGGCCGAGGATTTGTTTACCTCTGGATAACATGAAAACAGTCTAACCAGCTCTGCTGGCAACAATTTCATTACGCTTTTCTGCCAACATATACTGACAACGGCCATATTCAACGGGTGTTGTACACTTTAGCTTAAGACATGTAGCTAGCTAGTTAGGTAAACAATGAACCTAGCCTGGTAAACAACATGTAAGATCACACACGTCACGTAAAGTAAGCTAACGAGCCAGCCAGCTAACGTTAGCTAGTTAAAAAACAATGAACATAGTTCCAAATCATGTCGTTACTACCCTTAATGAATCTGCTGGGAGCTAATCAATCAGGTTCAATGTTAGCTAGCTAACATTAGGCTCAACTAGCAAAGCAAATGGCTCTGGGATACGAATAATAACATCATACACGTAACGTTAGCTAGGGAGCCAGCCAGCTAATATTAGCTGGCTAGCTAACAGCACACTTTAGCTTGAAATGAAACCACATTCTGTCAAAGTTAGAAACGTGTAATATCTGAAAATGTAGCTAGCTATACTATCTTACCCATATACATCATCATACATGATGGACGCGTCTCCCTGTCACGGATGCCATGCCACGGTTGCCCTTAGTTTGAAGATATAATCCGGAGACAGGTGTTTTCGCCATCTCTTTAACTATCATACTCTAATTCCACTGATTTCAAAACTCGATCCTCCAGAAAGTGGAGAGCAGCTCCACTAAACGATACATTTAAAAAAAGCCATGTTCGACAGGATTACCAACACAGACTGACCAGCTAAAATAGACAGAAGTCTTCTATATGGAAGACCAATCCGAACTCCTCTCTCGGGATGTTCAGCCAGTCATTATCTCAGCCAATCATGGCTAGTGGGAAGGTTGCCGACTTTTTCTGTGGCTTAACCAACAAGGCTCGTAATTTAACAATTTTTATTCGTATTTACAGGTGGTATACAAATTTGTTATTAAGGCACATGAAAGTTCACATGTTTCAGACAACATTTCTGCCAAAAAACACATTTTGAAAAAAAAAATGTAAAAGTTGTGACTTGCGACATACGCCTAGTTTCCTGAAACAGGTCACCAACGTGTTACGAATCTGTTGTGCTTAAGATCCCGGACTGCATATTTAATTCATAATCACTTAACCATTTGGTAAACCTATATATTTTAAACTGTTTTGACTACTAAAGATTGAGAATTATATACTGAAAATGTATGTTTGTATAGTATAAACATATAAAGTATGATATACTCGGGAGTGTACAAAACATTAGGAACTGCTCGTTATATGGGCTCCCGAGAGGCACAGTGTCCTAAGGCACTGCATCTCAGTGCAAGAGGTGTCACTACAGTCCCTAGTTCGAATCCAGGCTCTCTCACATGATTGGGAGTCCCATAGGGCAGTGCACAAGTCCCATTGGCCCAGCATTGTCCAGGGTAGGCCATCATTGTAAATAAGAATTTGTTCTTAACTGACTTGCCTAGTTAATAAAATAAATAAAAATTATAGACTGCTCTTTACAAGATATAGTCTGACCATGTCAATCAAATCAAAGTGTATTTGTCACGTGCGCCGAATACAACACCTTACAGTGAACTGCTTACTTACAGGCTCTAACCAACAGTAAAGAAAGTAAGTAAAGAAATAAAAAGACATTGAAAAATAACAGTAGCGAGGCTATATACAGTAGCAAGGCTATAACAGTAGCGAGGCTATATACAGGCACCGGTTAGTCGGGTTGATTGAGGTAGTATGTCCATGTAGATATGGTTAAAGTGACTATGCATATATGATAAACAGAGAGTAGCAGTAGCGTAAAAGAGGGGTTGGAGGAGAAAGCTAGGATACCTTCTTGATGTCACTTCTTTGGGATAGGGGGAAGTATTTATCACGCCCGGATGAAAAGCATGCCCAGAGTAAACTGCTTGCTACTCAGGCCCAAAAGCTAGGATATGCATATTATTAGTAGATTTGGATAGAAAACACTCTGAAGTTTCTAAAACTGTGAGTATAACATAACTCATATGGCAGGCGAAAACCTGAGAAAAATCCAACCAGGAAGTGGGAAATCTGAGGTTTGTAGTTTTTCAAGTGATTGCCTATCCAATATACAGTGTAAATGGGGTCAGATTGCACTTCCTAAGGCTTCCACTAGATGTCAACAGTCTTTAGAACGTTGTTTCAGGCTTCTATTGTGAATGGGGAGTGAATAGGAGCTGTTTGAACCAGGGGTCTGGCTGAAAGCCATGAGTTGTTGATCGTGCGCGGCCGTGAGCGCGAGCTCCGTTCCCTTTCATTTATAAAGACAAAGGAATTGTCCAGTTGGAATATTATTGAAGAGTTATAATAAAAACATCCTAAATATTGATTATATACATCGTTTGACATGTTTCTACGAACTGTAATGGAACGTTTTAAACTTTTCGTCTGGACTTAGTGCCCGCACCTTGTGCATTTGGAATATTGAACTAAACGCGTGAACAAAAAGGAGGTATTTGGACATAAATATGGACTTTATCGAACAAAACTAACATTTATTGTGGAACTGGGATTCCTGGGAGTGCATTCCGATGAAGATCATCAAAGGTAAGTGAATATTTATAATGCTATTTCTGACTTTTGTTGACTCCACAACATGGCGGGTATCTGTATGGCTTGTTTTGGTGGCTGAGCGCTGTACTCAGATAATCGCATGGTGTGCTTTTGCCGAAAGCTTTTTTGAAATCTGACACAGCAGTTGCATTAAGGAGAAGTTTATCTTTAATTCTATGTAAAACACTTGTATCTTTCATCAATGTTTATGATGAGTATTTCTGTAAATTGATGTGGCTCTCTGCAAAATCACCAGATGTTTTGGAGGCAAAATTTGGAGGCAATTACTGAACATAACCCGCCAATGTAAACTGAGATTTTTGGATATAAATATGAACTTTATCGAACAAAACATACATGTATTGTGTAACATGAAGTCCTATGAGTGCCATCTGATGAAGATCATCAAAAGTTAGTGATTCATTTTCTCTATTTCTGCTTTTTGTGACTCTCTTTGGCTGGAAAATGGCTGTATGTTTTTTTGTGACTAGGCGCTGTCCTCAGATAATCGCAATGTATGCTTTCGCCGTAAAGCCTTTTTGAAATCGGACACTGTGGTTGGATTAACAAGAAGTTTATCTTTAAACTGGTGTATAATACTGCATGTTTGAGGAATTTTTATTATGAGGACGCTAGCGTCCCACATATCCCAGAGAAGTTAAATTCACTTCAATCAGTGTAGATGAAGGGTAGGAGACAGGTTGAAGAATAATATTTTTTGCCTTGAGACAATTGAGACATGGATTGTGTGTATTTTGTATTTTTTTCCTCAATGAGAGTTACAGGTTTTTAAAATTGCTTTGGTGCTATTTTCATAAGCATGCTGTGAATTTTTAAAACTTAGTACAAAACTCCAAACTAAGCCTCATATTCAAAACCTTTTATTGTGCATTCATTTTCTTTGGAAACATCTTTCACAACACAACCATTAATCCAGAATAAAAGTTTACTGTGAAATACTATGAAAACATACATTTAATCACCAAAACACAACATTATGATAACTTCTCATTTTGGTTGTTTTAACAAGTTAATCCAAAAGCAAAAAAATACAAGATACATGCTTCAAAATTGCCTTTTAAATGTAATATTCTACTGTACTGTACATTACACTTTTTTTTACATTAGTGACTCGTTTCAGGAAACTAGGCGTGTGTCGAGCGTCAAATTTGAACTTAAGCATTTCTTCTTTTATCAAAATGCGTTTTTTTTTGGCAGAAATACCTTCTGGAAAATGTGAACTTTCATGTGCCTTAATAACAAACTCGTATGTCATCTGTAAATATGTATATATGTCACGACTCCAACCGAGGCAGGCTCTCCTTCCCGTTCGGGTGGCGCTCGGCGGTCGTCGTCACCGGCCTATTAGCTGCCACTGATCCTTTTCTCCCCCTCCTTATGTGTTCATTGGTTACACCTGTTTTGTGTTTGTTCTTAATTAGTTGGGCTTTATCAGTCAGCGGGCCCGCCCGTTTCTTTGTGCGGGATTGTTTGTTGTAAGCTCGGTGTTTGTTTAGTCTGACGTTACGTGTTTGTGTATGTTGGATTACATTTCTGAACTGTTATCGTTCCCCGTGTCTGGGGCAGTTTATTGTGAGCACCCAGTGTCAAGTGGGGTGGCCGTTGTTTCTCCGTGGTTCATTAAATGAACGTTATCATTGAATCCTCTGTCTTCCTGCACCTGACTTCGCACTCCGACACCCAGTCCTTACAGAATCCAGCACCAACCAAATGGAGTCAGCAGGAGCAGCGGCCAACCCTCTCCCATCGATGGAGGAACGAGTGCTTCACCATACCACCGTTCTACACCATATCGGATCGGCTATGGATTCTATGATGGAAGGAATGGACCGATGGGAGAGGAGTGGTCTCCTCTCTCCACCTTCGGCTCCCCCAGCTCAGGACTCTCCATACCCCGGCTCCAGCGCTCTCCGTCTTTCACTCCCGAGGGATTATGATGGAGCGACGGCGGGGTGCCAGGGGTTCTTACTCCAACTGGAACTGTACCTGGCCACCGTCAGACCCACTCCCTCGGGAGCGGAGAGGGTGAGTGTCCTCATCTCCTGCCTCACGGGTTGTGCTCTGGAGTGGGCGAACGCAGTCTGGAATGGCCCAGACTCAGCGAAGGAGCACTACCCAGAGTTTACCCGCCGTTTTCGTGCCGTGTTTGACCACCCTCCAGAGGGCCGAGCGGCGGGAGAACGACTATTCCATCTCAGGCAGGAGAAGAGGAGCGCCCAGGATTACGCGCTGGAGTTCCGGACCCTGGCAGCAGGATCTGGGTGGAACGACAGGGCCCTTATTGACCACTACCGGTGTAGTCTCCGGGAGGACGTCCGCAGGGAGCTAGCGTGTCGTGACACCGCTCTTTCCGTGGATGAGCTGATTGACATGTCCATCCGACTGGACAATCTGCTGGCTGCCCGCGGGCGTTCGGAGAGGGTCCTGTGCGTTCCACCACCCAGCACCTCCGCTCCCATTCCGATGGAGTTGGGAGGGGCCATGCCGAGGGGTACCGGAGGAGGGGGCTCCCCCTGCACCAGCTGTGGTCGGAGAGGACACACGGCCGATCGGTGCTGGGGGGGTCCGTCTGGGAATCGAGATGGCAGGCGGAACGCTTCTCGATCACTCCAGGTGAGTCAGCACCAAACTCACCCAGAACCCCCTGTTGGTCACATGGTTGTCTTAATTTTTTTCCTTACATTTTTTCCCTCCTCCCAGCATAGGGCGCTAGTCGATTCAGGTGCAGCTGGCAACTTTATGGATCGCGGACTCGCTCTTAAGTTAGGTGTTCCGCTTGTGCAGATAGATTCTCCCTTTCCCGTGCACTCCCTAGATAGCCGGCCATTAGGGTCAGGGGTGGTCAGGGAGACCACGGTTCCCCTGGACATGGTGACGCAGGGGAATCATAAGGAGCGTATCAGTCTTTATATTATTGATTCGCCTGCGTTTCCAGTGGTGCTAGCGATTCCCTGGCTGGCACGGCACAATCCTAAAATTTCGCGGAGACAGGGGGTTCTCCAGGGGTGGTCAGAGGAGTGTTCTGGAAGGTGTTTGGGAGTTTCCATCGGTGCCACGTCGGTGGAAAGTCCAGACCAGGGTCCCACGGTGTGCATTCCCCCCGAGTATGCCGATTTGGCAATCACTTTCAGTAAAAAGAAAGCGACTAAATTACCACCTCATCGACCGGGAAGGGATTGTGCGATAGATCTCCAGGTAAACGCTGCACTTCCCAAGAGTCACGTGTACCCATTGTCCCAAGAGGAGACGGTGGCTATGGAGACATATGTCACTGAGTCTCTGGGACAGGGGTACATTCGGTCCTCCATCTCACCCGTCTCCTCGAGTTTCTTTTTTGTGAAGAAAAAGGAGGGAGGTTTGAGTCCGTGTATTGATTATAGAGGTCTAAATGCCATCACAGTGGGGTTTAGTTACCCACTACCTCTCATTGCTACGGCAGTGGAATCATTTCACGGAGCGCAGTTCTTCACAAAACTGGATCTCAGGAGCGCGTATAGTCTGGTGCGTATTCGGAAGGGAGACGAGTGGAAAACCGCATTTAGTACCACATCGGGCCATTATGAGTACTGCTATGGGTTAAAGAATGCTCCAGCCGTTTTCCAATCCTTTGTAGACGACATTCTCAGGGACCTGCACGGGCAGGGAGTGGTTGTTTATATCGATGACATTCTGATCTACTCAGCCACTCACGCCGCGCATGTGTCTCTGGTACGCAAGGTGCTTAGTAGACTGCTGGAGCATGACCTATATGTCAAGGCTGAGAAGTGTGTGTTCTCCAAACGAGCCGTCTCATTTCTGGGTTATCGCATTTCCACCTCGGGGGTGGTGATGGAGGGTGACCGCATTAAGGCCGTGCGTAATTGGCCGACTCCGACCACGGTAAAAGAGGTGCAGCGGTTTTTGGGTTTTGCCAAATACTACCGGAGGTTTATCCGGGGTTTTGGCCAGGTAGCAGCTCCCATTACCTCACTGCTGAAGGGGGGTCCGGTGCGGTTGCAGTGGTCAGCAAAAGCGGACGGAGCTTTCAACAGGTTGAAGGCGCTGTTCACGGCAATACGGGGTGCCGGAGAACATCGTTTCTGATCGGGGCCCCCAGTTCACGTCCCGTGTATGGAGGGTGTTCATCGAGCGTTTGGGGGTCTCGGTCAGCCTGAGCTCCGGTTATCACCCCGAGAGTAATGGGCAGGTGGAGAGAGTGAACCAGGAGGTGGGTAGGTTTCTGCGGTCGTACTGCCAGGACCGGCCAGGGGAGTGGGCGAGATACATCCCCTGGGCCGAAATGGCCCAGAACTCACTACGCCACTCCTCTACTAACGTGTCCCCCTTTCAGTGTGTATTGGGGTACCAGCCGGTCCTGGCACCATGGCATCCGAGCCAGACCGAGGCTCCTGCGGTGGAGGAATGGGTGCAGCGCTCCAAGGAGACATGGAGGGCCGTCCAGGAATCCCTCCAACAAGCTAGTGGACGGCAGAAAAGGAGTGCTGACCGCCACCGCAGTGAGGCCCCCGTGTTTGTACCGGGGGACATGGTCTGGCTCTCGACCCGAAACCTGCCCCTCCGCTTGCCCTGCCGGAAGCTGGGTCCGCAGTGTGTAGGGCCCTTCAAAGTCCTGAGGAGAATAAACGAGGTGTGTTATCGATTACAACTCCCTTCCTATTATCGTATTAACCCCTCGTTTCATGTGTCTCTCCTCAGGCCGGTGGTAGCTGGTCCCCTGCAGGACGGTGAGGTGCCGAAGGTCCCTCCTCCCCCTCTGGACATCGAGGGGTCCCCGGTGAGGTGAGGGGCCTGCAGTACCTCGTGGACTGGGAGGGGTACGGTCCGGAGGAGAGGTGCTGGGTACCGGTGGGGGCCATTTTGGATCCGTCAATGTTGAGGGATTTCCATCGCCTCCATCCGGATCGCCCTGCACCTCGTCCTCCGGGTCGACCTCGAGGCCGGTGTCGGCGCTGCGGGAGCCGCGCGTCGGGGGGGGGGGGGGTACTGTCACGACTCCGACCGAGGCAGGCTCTCCTTCCCGTTCGGGTGGCGCTCGGCGGTCGTCGTCACCGGCCTATTAGCTGCCACTGATCCTTTTCTCCCCCTCCTTATGTGTTCATTGGTTACACCTGTTTTGTTTAAGTTGTATTCATTGCAAGTTAAAGCGTACTGTTAGCTAGCTAGCTAACGTTAGCTGGCTGGCTCGCTAGCTAACATTACATGTATGATCTGTGTAGTAATACTATTCTTATCTCAGACCCATTTACATTGCTAGTTATAGCCTTATGTTAGCTAGCTAGCTCACATTGAACGTAGCTAGAACTACCTGCAGATTAATGCAGGGTAGTAATATTATGGGTCGGGTTTATCGTTCATTGTTTAGCTTTTGTCTAAACAAAAGACTCAACTATGCAAGTAACCATTTCACTGTACTGTTTACACCTCCTGTATCTGTGCATGTGACAAATATACTTAGATTGTATTTGATATATTGTGTGTTTACCAGACGGTAATGTGAAGAACAACATGACCTGCACCAAATTCCAATTAGGATATTGCGTTAGGCCAATGAGACAATGTTCAATTTCAAAAATTGTCTGATAGAATGTCCTGCTTTTATTTTCATTGCACTCACAACTGTAAACTATTTTCTGTAATTAGCTCGCTATTATTTTCCTGTAATAACTAATACAAATTAGTTAAGACGTTGTCATCTCTACAATATGGTCATTATTTGAACTGGCTAGCCAGCTAGCTTAACGTTAGCTAGCTAATAAGCTAGAAACAAACCAAAATATTGTTTCGAAAGTTGCTTTTAGTTGCCTGGTTTGCTAGAGTGAAATATATTACATTTAGTTTTAAAAATATGGATTTATTGGTGTTAAAATAAAACAGTTATGCTATTTTGGACCACCAGGCTGCTGATGTCATGCAGCCTGTCATTTTTGTGTTTTTACTTTTTCATAACGAGAATGACAAGTGTGATGTCGGACGACAAAAGAATGTTCATGATGTCACCGTGACAACAGTCTACAGACATGTCAATAGAGGTAGTATAAACCAGCCTTTAGTCTTGAAATATTTTTTTTTTTAGTACAGTACCGTACTCACTCTGTATAGTACATGGCCTCATGTGAATCCTTAAAAAGATGGGTGTGGCTGAGGCTTAAAAGGGTGTGAAAGAATTGGTGTAGACAAAAAAGAGCTCTCCAGTAGCTGTCTCAAAATATTCAAGGGCAACCTTGAACCCCTCAACCCCTGTGAGTCACACACATAGAGGGGCTGTGACTAACAACACATGCACACACGCATGAACACACACACACACACACACACACACACACACACACACACACACACACACACACACACAACATTAAGCTAGAGGTGACCCATCTGAGTAGATGAGTGGAGAGAAGAGGTGATTCTATCTTATAGTCCACATCATGAATGTGTTTGTTTTTGTATGACCGTGTTTTTTAAAATTTCTGCTTGCATTTTATATTTGTAATGTGATGTATGTATTTCTGTAATTCAGGGCTCATCTGTGAAATAGACATGGACTCCCTGAGACAATACAGGTTCAAGGAATAATCCACTCAAAAATATATTGGCGTATTTTCTTTCATTAGTCCACTGTTAACTGCCTTGCTCAAGAGAAAAATGACAGATTTTTACCTTGTCAACTCTGAGATTCGATGCAGCAACCTTTCGGTTACTGGCCCAATGCTCCTACCCACCAGGCTAGCTGCCACCAGGTCGAGTGAGTGTGTCAGTGAGCCGTGTGTGTGTGTGTGTGTGTGTGTGTGTGTGTGTGTGTGTGTGTGTGTGTGTGTGTGTGTGTGTGTGTGTGTGTGTGTGTGAATGAGATTTGCTCCTCAGTGTCAGTAGGTGCAGTTTATCAAGGATTAAGAATTATGATTATGAAGGAGGGCCATTATGGGTGAAGTATGACTGCGTGTGTGTGTGTGTGTGCATGTGTTAATGGGCGGGCGGGGGCATGCATTGCGCGTGTGCGTGCGGCAGGTAGCCTAGTGGTCAAGAGCATTAGGCCATTAACCGAAAGGTTGCAGGGTTCAAATCCCAGAGCCTACTAGGTGAAAAATCTGTCGATGTACCCTTGAGCAAGGTGCTTAACCTTAATTTCTCCTGTAAGTCGCTCTGTATAAAAAATATATAATTTTGTTGGTGGGACACACGGGGCCAAACCATTTGATCTAATAGATTTATTTTATTAATCTCTCTCATTCTCCACAGAGACTTGCGAGTGTGTATGTGTGTTTGCATGTGCTACATCTCAGAAATAACACTTATGGAAAGTCTTCTCACACAGTGTCATTAACTATACTGAATCTCTCTCTCAACTTTGATTTTCTTGACGACAAACACCTTTGAAGATCACCTATCACTCGGTTCTCTCTCTCCCTCCTCTCTTTCTCTACCTTCCCCTCATCTCTCTCTCCTCAAGCTCTTTCTTTCTCTTCCTCCTCCCTCAGTGTGAAGGTCAAATATTGGGTTGAGAAGGGGAGAGGAGAGTGGGTACACTTCAAAAAGTCCTTGACCAGAACAATAATTACACATCCTTAGCGTCTGTCAATAACGTAAGGGCATATAAAACCTGTACAGAGAGGAGAGGAGGAGACAAGGAAAGAAAATACATTATTTGAACAGAAAAGTAAGGAAATATTTTTCATACACATTGGTTTGACAGGAACAGGAGTGGCCAAGCAGGAAGTTCACGTCTGTCACTCTAAGGCCAAGAAAACTCCTTCACTCTTTCTTTCTCTGTGT
Organism: Salvelinus alpinus; assembly: GCF_045679555.1. Taxonomy (NCBI): domain Eukaryota; kingdom Metazoa; phylum Chordata; class Actinopteri; order Salmoniformes; family Salmonidae; genus Salvelinus; species Salvelinus alpinus. The sequence goes on along the minus strand of NC_092096.1, from coordinate 47,983,466 downwards.
TCTTAAACTTCACAGATGTATGCCTGCGTGTGTGTGAGATACTGTATATTTAGAGAGAGAGAGAGAGAGAGAGAAAGGAAGAGAAAACCGAGAGAGTAAGCGAGAGAGAGAATGTGTCTCCACCTCTGAATGCCGACAGGAGTACTCTGTGTGAAATCGTTTATCCTTCCTCTTAAGGGTGTTTTGTATTCATAGGACTCTCAGGCGAATGCACACACACACACTGACCAGTGTGACTTCTTTGATCGCCTTGAGGTGAATTGTTAGAGTTTACTACAACAAGGAACAAAAGCGAAATCTGCATGCACACATACCTTATTGAGACCCACTCTGAATGCATATTTTCCCTGCACTTAGCTCAGCCTTAAACCCGGTAACCATCACAAATGATCATCAAATCCTTCTTTTGTTTTCTCCCTAGTATCAGAATGGCTTTGTCAAAGGAATCCACTAGAGTTTCAAAAATTATATCCCAAAAAATAAACCACGACAGACACACATTATATGCAAGAGAAACTACAAATACTTTGGTTGGAGTCTGATTTTTATTTATCAGTAATCTACCAGTTTTGAAAGAGAAGAGCCATGACATAGCCCTGATGGAACACGAATACACACACACACACACACACACACACACACACACACACACACACACACACACACACACACACACACACACACACACACACACACACACACACACACACACACACACACACACACACACACACACACACACAAACAGAAGAAGAGGACAGAGTGAAGAAAGAAAGAGTGAATGAGTTTCCTTGGCGGGACAGAACTTTACTGCCTGCATGTCGACTCCTGTCCCTTCCTGTCAAACCATTGTGAAGAAAACTCTGTCCTCTGAATATTTGAAAGTCCTTGTCTTGTCCTTATACATTATCATAAAAGAGAAGAAAGAGTATTCAGATTCACTAAACCTCCATCTTAAAGTTTAAACTCTTACAGAAGGAGGTAGATGTGCGTCTGTCGATCACACATTCTCATTCTCTTTTCTCTCACTCTCCCTCCCTCCCTCTCTCTCCTCTGTCTCTCTTGGTGTGTCTTTGTCTCTTTCTTTCTCCATCTCTCTTTCTCTCCATCCCTCACTCTATTTCTCTGTCTCTCCCTGAATATGTCAAAGACCTTGTCCTCATACATCATTATCTATCCATATTAAAGTGAAACTCTTAACAGAAGGCAGAGTTCTGTCAGTCAGTGAAGCATTGAGAGAATCTAATGCAACACCTGTCTGTGTTTTTGTTACTTCAGACAACAAGTTGACTATTTCCCCAGGTAGAGCATGGATGGAAGGATATGTGCAGAATTCCAAATCTAATACTTGTCTTTACCCTCATGGATGGGCAACTCTCTCTCTCACACGCAAGCACACACACATGCAAGCAAGCACACAGGTACTCTTTTTCTACTAAATAATGATTTTCTCTATTCTCCAAACTAGTCCCATAAACTTACCAACCCGTCCCTCCAAGTATAACAATAGAATCTAAACATAACAAAACTGTTCCCCTCTCTCATCTTTTCATGGGTCCTGAAGCTGCTGTAGTTCAGTGGAGTTCCCAATCAGTGCAGTGGTTTCCAACCAGGTGTACTAGGACCCCTGAGGGGACTTGGCCTCTCCACATGGGGGTACTTGAGAAGACTCATGAGACCATAGTCCTGGTAAATGCACATGAGGGGTTACTTCAGGGGTACTCCGGGCTGAGCAAAATTCAGTTGGTGATACAGTAACCAACCCAAAAAAGGTTGGGAACCGCTGGCCTAGTGTATGTGTATGTCACTGGCGCACCACCTACCCCCGCAGCCCCCGTAGTGCTCACGAGCTCCCCAGGAGGTCTGGGCCCTACCCCAGATATCATATGAAAACGCTATAAGCCATGGCAAAATGTTTAGAATGACATGAAATTAGCTTTAAAACTACAAAACGTTCCCTCAGCCTCATGGCAACATATATTGAATAGCAAGAAATGTGCTTGAAATTTGTAAAATGTGCAGAATAGCTTGAGAGTAGCTATACAACTATAAATTTTTCTCTCTGCCCCATGGAAAAATGTATAGAATTGAAGGAAATTTGCTTTAAAACAGCAACATTTTCTTTCTGCCCCATGGCAAAATGTGTAGAATAGCATGAGGTAAGCAGCTGTGAAAAAAACTAAAATGTCTCCAAGCGACACTGAGATTTAAACACATCACATGAACAAACCAATGGTAATATGACAGTATGGTGTGTGTATGTGGTAAAGTTACATTATGCGTAGTAAGGCTATATAAGTACAGATTCAACACTGAACTTCGAAGTCAAATCCATGAATGGACTACATGGATTTTCACTTAAGGACAACATTTTCATCTCGCAAACCCAAATGCACTATGAGTATACGCACCGTTATGTTTTAAATAAACAGAAGATCTGATACAGCAGCATTGCATGTATCCGCATGTAGCCCAACAACTATCCTGCTGCATAATATAATTTCAGTCATCCCGTCTATAAATGTTTTTGCTTTTGCTCACTGCAAGGGGTGTTTGGAAGAGGAAAATGTTTCCCAAAACATCTCTCTCATAAGGATAGCCTATAACTAATAATAATCTTGGTCTTACGTATAAAGATGCTGATTACTACTGTGTACAGGTCAGAGATTCAAAAGGTTTGTCAAGTGGTGTGATGCACCATCTCATCTTCAATGTAAAGAAAATGGGAGGAGATGGCGTTTGACCCCATGTCTGTCGGTGACCACGCTCCTGTGGTTGTCCACAATACCAAGATAGTGCAGGTTAGTTCGTCCAAGTACCTGGGCGTACACATGGACAATGTGCTGAGCTGGAAGGTCCAAGTAGAGTGTCTGATCCAGAATCCAACAACGCCTCTATTTCCTACGGAGACTCAGGGTTTTTGGAGTTGACCAGAAAAGAATGCTCCTGTTCTACTATGCAGTCATAGAGAGTATCCTGATATATGGCATCACAGTCTGGTTTGCCAATTTGCCAGTCAAACTGAAATCTCAAATTGCCCACCTTATACACTGCCATGCAGACAATTTTTTTAACAGACAAGCAGAAATGTATTATTTCAGATCGCTCCCATGTACTTCACGCTATCGGGTCCCTACGAGTAAACTGAACAGGTAAACAGTAAGCACAGGAATAAGATGAACAGGTAAAGCTGAGCTATGTTAGTATGCCACTGATTGCATATTCCATTATTCTAAGTATTACGTATGTGGCTATATGAGAAGTGTACAATGTGTATGATAAGGGTAATGTGCAACGTATGTATGTAGTATGTTGAGTGTGTAAAATACAGTGTTTATTTTGTATACAGGAAAACTGTGTTTTAAGACAATTTTCCCCTTGAGGACATTGAAGTTCATCCTATCCTAACTACACTTCAGTGTTCAAGTTCAATCTTCTCTGTTCGACTGACAAAGAGGTCGAATGATGCTATGCAAATAGTCGCACGTATGCACACTGAGGTGTCTTATGGCTTATGGCCCTATTGAAACTAATGGAGCATGTATTCTCAGAGAGCGAGAGAGAGCAAGCGTGAGAGAGAGAGCGAGAGAGATATTCAGTATAGTTAATGACTTTCCATAAGTGTTTATTCTGAGATATAGCACATACAAACGCACATACAGTGCCTTTGGAAAGTATTCAAACCCCTTGACTTTTTCCACATTTTGTTACGTTACAGCCTTATTCTAAAATGTATCATCAATCTACACACCATACCCCATAACGACAAAGCAAAACTGTTTATTAGAAGTTTTTGTCAATTTATAATCCTTTTTTAAATCAATTTTAGATAAAGCTGTAATGTAACAAAACATGGAAAAAGTCAAGGAGTCTGAATACTTTTCGAATGCACTGTACACACAAGTCTCTGTGGAGAATATAAAAGTATATCAAAAGAAACATTTTAACATTTCAGTGTTTCTGTAAATAAACAGACTGAAATAACACTGAAATAACTAAGCGACTGAAATAACACACTGACCAGCTATTAAGAGTAAGTCTGCTGACAAACACACCAATATGGCCGCTTACACAACAGGTGGGCCTAATTTATTTATTTCAAGTGACTGATTTCCTTATGAAATGTAGCTCAGTAAAATCTTAGAAATTGTTGAATGTTGCAATTATATTTTTGTTAAGTATGGTTTATATTACTGTAGGCTATATGTACAAATGAAAAACCACAAAAAACGGAATTTCAAGTGTAAAATCGTTTTTGTTTGTTGAGTGCCTTTGTTACAGCTATGAAACAAAAATGATGTGCGTTGAAACACAGAAAAAGCTTATTTTTATAAGACAAAACTAATAAAAAATACCAAAACCGCAAGACGTGGTCAATTAAGAAAATATCAATAGCTTACACATCAGTATAGGCGCCAAGCGTGCTTGTGAATAGTGAAAATCAGCACAAAAGCAATAATTGCATTATAATAATTATAAGTGTCAACATGACAGCGGTCAAAAATAGTCAGTAATTATTATCAGTAATTGGACACATTATTTCAAATCAAATCAAATGTTAGTCACATACACATATTTAGCCTACATTATTTGTGGCCTCGCTTGTGTTTAGAGTATGGTGTGAATCTTCACGCAACAGTTGGATTTAATTTAGCTGTTATCTCTTGTTTTAACAGTCAGCACAAATCTTTGTCATTTTCACTGGATTGCAACACTTCCCACAAACAAGTTGCTTGCAGCTGAAACAGGTGTTGTAGGTTCTGTTCCAAGTGCATCTGCCCACCTTGCAGTTTCTCCTCCCGGGAGCTGTCCGCAATTTGGCTCGCGTGGAATCTTTACTGCTGCATTGGCCCTCATATGTCTCTCACGGAGCCCGTGTGCCAGACTCATGATGAAGTCTCTCCTGCTCATGGTGTTGTTCATGCACTACTTGAACAACTTGTGTGCGTTGATAGCAGCCAAATCGAGCCTGTTGTAGAACACAACAGAAGGCCAGCGGCGAGAGTCCTTTCACCTAGTACAGCTGTGCCATCTGATCTGAAACATTATCCGACACTCGCTCACCTACTGCCCAATATGGATCCTTTCCCAGAATCAGAAAAATAAATCATCAGAGTTGCCATGATCCAGTTCTTCCCTGCAATCTGAGTCGTTTTCATTTAGATCTTGTAGCAACGCTAACGCAGCATGTGCAGCCCTTCGTCTTGGTCTTTCCATTGTGAATTACGTACGCTCTCACTGTGTAGCTGACTCCAAGTAGGCCTAGAGTAGACTAATAAGACTGCTTGGATTTGGTGGACTGATATAGGGTACACTGTTTTGAGATTATAATTACAATAGATGAATACAAAAGAATGCCCCAACCTGTTCTTCATTCACAATTGGTGATTACATAATTAGTTTCCTTCCCCCTCACTCATCAAATCACCAATTCTCCCCTTTGATACTATACTTCATCAGTTATATACATGTGTGAAATTAGTTTCGGTTTAGTTCCGGTTCCATTTCGAGGCAATTATCGGAGTGATTATCAATTGGGCATGGCACATTCAACTATCGGAGAAGGAGCGGAGCAGGCTGGGGAAAACCATTAAAAAAATGATATGCCCTCCTAAAACTGGTTATAACTCCAGTTCTGTTTGTGATATTAAGATTCTAACAATGACAGTGTGTTATATAGATTTATTTAGGAAAAGTCAAAGACGAGGGTGACATGACTTTAAAAATAAATGTGTTATGAGTCATTATGATGCTCTGTGCCTTTCCATTGTTAATATACACAATCACAAATAAATCTATTAATATTTCATTTAGAAAGGTAATTAAAAACATGATACTAGGCTATTTATTTCAAAAGAACAGAATAGCATGTTTTGAGTTGTGTTTATCTGTGCTTAGTAGCCAAGGCTATGGCTGCGACATGTTTCGCAGAAATCACAGGCCCTGCCCTACCACAGTCAACACACATATTTTACAGTAAAAATATAATGGAATATCCCAAATGGCTGTCGCTGATTGTCCCCAGTAGCCTACTCACAAAAGGAATGCACGGAGCCACAGTTATTCTAGGAATACGTTTTATTTTATTTGGAATATTTTGAAACGGAGACCATCCGCGCAATTTCTAGAGTCGTTTTGCAAAAATAGGTTCATTAGAAACCTTGAAATCTGCTCTTTCTGATAGGGTATAGCAGTCAAAAAGTCTGGCCTGCATGGACCTCTGTAGGATGACACCAAAGATGTGCTACTTAGTAAGATTCTTGCTTCTTTGCCAATGCATGCTGTCAGTACACTCTGAGCAGGTCATCAGTCTCTTCATTCTCTATTCGATAATTGATAATATTGTCACCTATCACACTATTGTCAATGTAATCTTGTCTTCAGGACACATCTATTATTTTTTATTATATGCGAGAAATTAGTTCCAATATAGTTTAGGTGTAATTTGGATGGGCAACTGTTGTCTTAGTCAGAAAACACACTATGTGTCACGTTCCTGACCGGTTTTCTGTTATTTTGTATGTGTTTGACGGTCAGGGCGTGAGTTTGGGTGGGTAGTCTATGTTATGTGTTTCTATGTTTGTTAATGGGTGACCTGATAAGATTCTCAATTAGAGGCAGGTGGTTTTCATTTCCTCTGATTGAGAGCCATATTAAGGTAGGTGTTTTCACATTGATTGTTGTGGGTGGTTGTCTCCTGTGTCAGTGTATGTTACGCCACACGGGACTGTTTCGGTTTGTTTGTTCGGTTTTGTGTAGTCTGTTTTTCCTGTTCGTGCGTTCTTCGTGTTACATGTAAGTTCTTACGTTCAGGTCAGTCTACGTCGTTTGTTGTTTTGTTAGTTATTCAAGTGAAGTTCGTTTTCGTTCCTTGTTTAGTAAATAAATCATGTCTACTAGAAACGCTGCGTTTTGGTTCAATCCCTGCTCCTCCTCTTCGGATGAAGAGGAAGAGGAACACCGTTACAGAACCACCCACCGAACCAGGACCAAGCAGCGGGACTACGAGCAGCGACCAAGTAATCAGGACTCGTGGACTTGGGAGGAAGTATTGGAGGGAAAAGGACACTGGGCTCATATTGGGGAATATCGCCGAGCTTGTGAGGAGATGGAGGCAGCGAGAGCCCAAGAGCGGTGGTATGAGGAGGCAGCAAGGAGACGTGGCTGGAAGCCCGCGAAGAAACCCCAAAAATGTATTGGGGGGGGCTAAGAGGTAGTGGGCCAAGGGCAGGTAGGAGACCTGCGCCCACTTCTCAGGCTAACCGTGGAGAGCGGGAGTACGGGCAGACACCGTGTTACGCAGTAGAGCGCACGGTGTCTCCTGTACGTGTTCATAGCCCGGTGCGGGTTATTCCACCTCCCCGCACTGGTAGGGCTAGATTGGGCATTGAGCCAGGTGTCATGAAGCCGGCTCAACGCGTCTGGTCTCCAGTGCGTCTCCTCGGGCCAGCATACATGGCACCAGCCTTACGCATGGTGTTCTCGGTTCGCCTACATAGCCCGGTGCGGGTTATTCCACCTCCCCGCACTGGTCGGGCGACGGGGAGCATTCAGCCAGGTAAGGTTGGGCAGGCTCAATGCTCAAGGGAGCCAGTACGCCTGCACGGTCCGGTATTTCCGGCGCCACCTCCCCGCCCCAGCCCAGTACCACCAGTGCCTACACCACGCACCAGGCTTCCAGTGCGTTTCCAGAGCCCTGTTCCTCCTCCACGCACTCTCCCTATGGTGCGTGTCTCCAGCCCAGTGCCTCCAGTTCCGGCACCACGCACTAAGCCACCTGTGCGTCTCCAGAGCCCTGTACACACTGTTCCTTCTCCCCGTACTCGTCCTGATGTGCGTGCCCTCAGCCCGGTGCCACCAGTGCCGGTACCATGCACCAGGTCCATAGTGCGTTTTGAGAGTCCAGTGTGCCCTGTCCCTGCTCCCCGCACTAGCCTGAAGGTGCGTGTCCTTAGCCCGGTGCCTCCAGTTCCGGCACCACGCACCAGGCCTACAGTGCGCCTCATCCGGCCAGAGCCATCCGTCTGCCCAGTGCCATCTGAGCCATCCGTCTCCCCAGCGCCATCTGAGCCATCCGTCTCCCCAGCGCCATCTGAGCCATCCGTCTCCCCAGCGCCATCTGAGCCATCCGTCTCCCCAGCGCCATCTGAGCCATCCGTCTCCCCAGCGCCATCTGAGCCATCCGTCTCCCCAGCGCCATCTGAGCCATCCGTCTGTCCCGAGCCATTAGAGCCATCCGTCTGTCCCGAGCCATTAGAGCCGCCCGTCTGTCCCGAGCCGCCAGAGCCGTTAGTCAGTCAGGAGCCGCTAGAGCCATTCGTCAGTCAGGATCTGCCAGAGCCGCCAACCAGACAGGATCTGCCAGAGCCGCCAACCAGACAGGATCTGCCAGAGCCGCCAACCAGACAGGATCTGCCAGAGCCGCCAGCCAGCCATGAGCGTCCAGAGCCGTCAGCCAGCCATGAGCGTCCAGAGCCGTCAGCCAGCCATGAGCGTCCAGAGCCGTCAGCCAGCCATGAGCGTCCAGAGCCGTCAGCCAGCCATGAGCGTCCAGAGCCGTCAGCCAGCCATGAGCGTCCAGAGCCGTCAGCCAGCCATGAGCGTCCAGAGCCGTCAGCCAGCCATGAGCGTCCAGAGCCGTCAGCTAGCCATGAGCTGCCCCTCAGCCCAGAGCTGCCATTTATCCAGAACTGCCCCTCAGTCCAGAGCTGTCTCTCTGTCCGGAGCTGCCCTTCAGTCCGGAGTTGCCCCTCTGTCCTGAGCTACCTTATCCCGGTGCTGCCCCTTGTCCCGGTGCTGCCCCTTATCTTAAGGTTACCATTTAAATTAAGTGGGTGTAATATGAGGGTGGTCATTCAAAGGGGGAGACGTAAGCTGGGATTGACTATGGTGGGGTGGGGACCTCGCCCAGAGCCTGAGCCACCACCGTGGTCAGACGCCCACCCAGACCCTCCCCTAGACTTTTGGTGGTGCGTTCGGAGTACGCACCTTGAGGGGGGGGGGGGGGGTTATGTCACGTTCCTGACCGGTTTTCTGTTATTTTGTATGTGTTTGACGGTCAGGGCGTGAGTTTGGGTGGGTAGTCTATGTTATGTGTTTCTATGTTTGTTAATGGGTGACCTGATATGGTTCTCAATTAGAGGCAGGTGGTTTTAATTTCCTCTGATTGAGAGCCATATTAAGGTAGGTGTTTTCACATTGATTGTTGTGGGTGGTTGTCTCCTGTGTCAGTGTATGTTACGCCACACGGGACTGTTTCGGTTTGTTTGTTCGGTTTTGTGTAGTCTGTTTTTCCTGTTCGTGCGTTCTTCGTGTTACATGTAAGTTCTTACGTTCAGGTCAGTCTACATCGTTTGTTGTTTTGTTAGTTATTCAAGTGAAGTTCGTTTTCGTTCCTTGTTTAGTAAATAAATCATGTCTACTAGAAACGCTGCGTTTTGGTTCAATCCCTGCTCCTCCTCTTCGGATGAAGAGGAAGAGGAACACCGTTACACTATGATCTTATTTTAATATTTACAGTCTATCTGCTTCTGGATCAATCAATACATTTTCTGACTGATTAGAATTTGCAATTGGTGTCTTGAGGTTTCTTATGACCTATTTTAACATAATAAATGCATTCATTTAACAATTTAATATGGTATATTTATACACTTGAAATATCAACGGTCAGAATGACCGTCATGGACATTCTAGTAGTTATGGAATTCCAACGCTGTGAATGATAATGATTACAAGTGTGTCTATAACTTTCTCACTCATTATTCAGGATTCATTCAGGACTATCCGTAATCATGGTAGCATCCACATTAATTTAGAAGTGTTTAGAAACATATTCTATTCTTATTTACAAGAAAAGTGACTCCAAAATGACACAATGCATTATTTACCATTCTACAATGAATCGGTCAAAACAAGCATATCATTTTAAAAAACAGTTTAGCACGGGTAAGCCTATGACGCAAAAATGGGAATCTTGTTTTCTTTTCTATTTGAGATATCCCTGCTTATCCAATGTCCCATCAGCCTAGCCAGCCAATTCATTAACTTGATCTCCACTGTAAGAGGCTTCTAGACCTTATTTCCCCTTGCTTCTAGCCTAACATTTGGTTTGCAACAATGGGGGGTTGTACAAACGTTGCTGTTTGTCACTTGACATTTGCAACATATTTTTTTCCCAAATCAAATGTTATTTGTCACATTCACAGAATACAACAGGTGTAGACCTTACAGTGAAATGCTAAATTACAAGCCCTTAACCAACAATGCAGTTTTAAGAAAATCCCCCCAAAAATAAGAGATAAGAATAAAAAATAATTCAAGAGCAGCAGTAAATAACAATAGCGGGGCTATATTCAGAGGGTACCGGTACAGAGTCAATGTGTTAACATGCGGGAGGCACCGGTGTCAAGGTAATTGAGGTAGTTATGTACATGTAGGTAGAGTTATTAAAGTGACTATGCATAGATAAATACAGAGAGTAGCAGCAGCTCAGAAGAGGGTGTGGGGGGGGGGGGGGGGGGGTAGCCATTTGAGTAGCTGTCCAAAGCAAATAGTCTGGGTAGCCATTTGAGTAGCTGTCCAGGAGTCTTATGGCTTGGGGGTAGAAACTGTTTAGAAGCCTCTTGGACCTAGACTTGGCGCTCCGGTACAGCTTGCTGTGTGGTAGCATAGAGAAATATCTATGACTAAGGTGGCTGGAGTCTTTGACAATTTTTAGGGCCTCCTCTGACACCGCCTGGTATATGTTAGTTTGTTGGTGATGTGGACGCCAATTAACTTGAATCTCTCAACCTGCTCCACTACAGCCCTGTCGATGAGAATGTGGGCGTGCTCGGTCCTCCTTTTCCTGCAGTCCACAATCATCGCATTTATCTTGATCACGTTGAGGGAGAGGTTGTTGTCTTTGCACAACACGGTCAGGTCTCTGACCTCCTCCCTATAGGCTGTCTCTTTGTTGTTGGTGATCAGAACCCACCACTGTTGTGTCATCAGCAAACTTAATGATAGTGTTGGAGTCATGCCTGGCTGTGCAGTCATGAGTGAACAGGGAGTACAGGAGGGGACTGAGCACACACCCCTGAGGGGCCCCCGTGTTTAGGATCAGCGTGGCGGATGTGTTGTTACCCACCCTTACCACCTGGTTGCAGTTGCAGAGGGAGGTGTTTAGTCCCAGGATCCTTAGCTTAGTGATAAGCATTTAGGGCACTATGGTGTTGAACGCTGAGCTGTAGTCAATGAAAAGCATTCTCACATAGGTGTTCCTTTCATCCAGGTGGGAAAGGGCCGTGTGGAGTGCAATAGAGATTGCATCATCTGTGGATCTGTTGGTGTGGTATGCAAATTGGAGTGGGTCTAGGGTTTCTGGGATGATGGTGTTGATGTGAGCCATAACCAGCCTTTCAAAGCATTTCATGGCTACAGACGTGAGTGCTATGGGTCGGTAGTCATTTAGGCAGGTTAACTTAGTGTTCTTGGGCACATGGACTATGGTGGTCTGCTTGAAACATGTTGGTATTACAGACTCAGACAGGGAGAGGTGGAAAATGTCAGTGAAGACACTTGCCAGTTGGTCAGCGCATGCTCGGAGTACACGTCCTGGTAATCTGTCTGGCCCAGCGACCTTGTGAATGTTGACCTGTTTAAAGGTCTTACATCGGCTGCGGAGAGCGTGATCACACAGTCGTCTGGAACAGCTGATGCTCTCATGCATGTTTCAGTGCTTGCCTCAAAGCGAGCATAGAAGTTATTTAGATCGTCTGGTAGGCTGATGTCACTGGGCAGCTCTTGGCTGTGCTTCCCTTTGTAGTCTGTAATAGTTTGCAAGCCCTGCCACATCCGACGAGCGTCTGAGCTGGTGTAGTACGATTCGATCTTAGTCCTGTATTGACGCTTTGCCTGTTTGATGGATCTGGAGAAGATCTGTAGGGAGGAGTGGGCCAAAATCCCTGCTGCAGTGTGTGCAAACCTAGTCAAGAACTACAGGAAACGTATGATCTCTGTAATTGCAAACAAAGGTTTCTGTACCAAATATTAAGTTCTGCTTTTCTGATGTATCAAATACTTATGTCATGCAATAAAATGCAAATTAATTATTTAAAAATCATACAATGTGATTTTCTGGATTTTTGTTTTAGATTCCGTCTCTCACAGTTGAAGTGTACCTATGATAAAAATTACAGACCTCTACATGCTTTGTAAGTAGGAAAACCTGCAAAATCGGCAGTGTATCAAATACTTGTTCTCCCCACTGTACATACAGTCACTGTGGGGACGACATCCTCAATGCAATGATTGATAAAACCAGTGACTGATATGGTGTACTCCTCAAAGCCATCAGAAGAATCCCGGAATATATTCCAGTCTGTGCTAGCAAAACAGTCCTGTAGTTTAGCATCTGCTTCATCTGACCACTTTCTTGATGACCGAGTCACTGGTGCTTCCTGCTGTAATTTCTGCTTGTAAGCAGGAATCAGGAGGACAGAGTTATGGTCAGATTTGCCAAATGGAGGGCGAGGAAGGGCTTTGTACGCATCTCTGTGTGTGGAGTAAAGGTGGTCCATAATTATTTTTACCTCTGGTTGCATATTTAACATGCTGATAGAAATGAGGTAAAACTGATTTAAGTTGATCTTAACTGTCCTATTGAGAATGAACGTGTCAGGACGAGATGACACTGACATCTTTTTCAGCAAGTCGAAATCATGATTCAGCATAATATTGTTATAGATTTACACAAAGAAATGTCATTAGAAAAATAGGTGAAATAACATGAAATGCAACTCGTTTGTTGTCTTACCAGCTTCAGTTTGAAGTGATTGCGTGAGCTGTGTACTTGGCTACCTCTGAACAACAGTGTCCTCACGAGAGAGCACATTTTCTATGCCGGGTGAAATCGCGTATCATTAGTTCATTGTTATAGATGGATTCCAAACAGCTTAATTAAACAAACGCAGCTACTTTGCTGTTATTCTTGCTACACTGTTTGACCTGACTGTGTTAGCCGTAGTTGGCTAACTAGCAAGCAAGGGATGAGACCATTGCCAACCAGCATAGCAACGGAACATTTAGACTGAACATCCATAGATACACAACAAAAATACTTATCTGGCAAACTAACTGATAGCCGGCTTAGTTATCAACCATAGATGTGTCGGGACCAGGGCTATATTTTTGTTTAGGGATGAAATGGTAGCCTATGAACACATCTATCGAAATAAAGTGTTTTATTTAGTTGGTAACCCATTGTATAAAAGCAACTGTACACTCGAGGTTGGGCAAAATGACTTTTTTAGCACGGCTGTGCAGATCTATGGTACTTGGCTCCGTAGTATTCAGAGCCTTTGCTAGGAGACTCGGAATTGAGCTCAGGTGCATCCTGTTTCCATTGATCATCCTTGAGATGTTTCTACAACTTGATTGGAGTACACCTGTGGTGAATTCAATTGATTGGACATGATTTGGAAAGGCACACACACCTGTCTATACAAAGTCCCACAGTTGACAGTGCATGACAGAGCAAAAACCAAGCCATAAGGCCGAATACATTTTCCATAGAGCTCCGAGATCTGGGGAAGGGTACCAAAACATTTCTGCAGCATTGAAGGTCCCCAAGAACATAGTGGCCTCCATCATTCTTCAATGTAAAAGTTTGGAACCACCAAGACTCTTCCTAGAACTGACCGCCCGGCCAAACTGGGAAATTGGGGGAGAAGGGTCTTGGTCAGGGAGGTAACCAAGAAACTGATGGTCACTCTGACAGAGGTCTAGAGTTCCTCTGAGGAGATGGTTGAACCTTCCAGAAGGACAACCATCTCTGCAGCACTCCACCAATCAGGCCTTTATGGTAGAGTGGCCTGACGGAAGCCACTTCTCAGTAAAAGGCCCACTTTAAGTTTGCTAAAAGGCACCTAAAGGACTCTCAGACCATGAGAATCAAGATGGAACTCTTTGGCCTGAATGCCAAGCGTCACATCTGGAGGAAACCTGGCACCATCCCTACGGTGAAGCATGGTGGTGGTAGCATCATGCTGTGGGGGATGTTCTTTAGGTTCAGGAACTGGGAGACTATTCAGGATTGAGACAAAGATGAACGGAGCATTGTACAGAAAGATACTTGATGAAAACCTGCTCCAGAGTGCTCAGGACCTCAGACTGGGGCGAAGGTTCATCTTCCAACAGGACAACGACCCTAAGCACACAGCCAAGACAACACAGGAGTGGCTTTGGGACAAGTCTTTGAATGTCTTTGAGTGCCCCAGTCAGAGCTCAGACTTGAACCCGATCGAACATCTCTGGAGAGACCTGAAAATAGCTGTGCGGCGATGCTCCCCATCCAACCTGACAGAGCTTGAGAGGATCTGCAGAGAAGAATGGGAGAATCTCCCCAAATACAGGTGTCCCAAGTGTTGTGTCTTTGGCTATGCTGGATTAAGTGATATGACATGCTATTCTATAAAATCATTTCTCTGTAATTAATATTACCTGATTTAAGCTACTCAGGTAAATAATTAACTAGAAAGTCGGGGCACCACGAAATAATGTTTATAGAGCTGTTATCTTCCGAATAATATCTTAAAGACCTGGTAATCTTTTACGTCAGTAGCAGTCAATATTTAATCCTCACCTTATTTAGTCTCATCTGAAAGTTGTAAATTCTTGGTTATCTTCACGAACCCTGGCTAACAAGTTGAATCAGTTATACAACATTTGGTTTAATTATTTATTTACTAAATACCTAACTAATCACACAGAATTACATATACATTGATGGACCTGGTGAACGACGGGAGCCGATATAGCGGCTGGTTACACAAAGAAAAGGGGGGGGGGGGGGGATTGAGTGAAAGAGCGGGAAGACTGAGGAACATAGGGAGAAGCTATGCTATTGTAAATACAGTATCTTATGTATTCTAAATGACCGTCAATTTGAAAAAGGAGAATGCAATAAATATTTACTCTGAGCTGCGCTTCGGTAGATGGGAGGCCGGGTGGTCCAGCATGGATCTCTGGTCCTCTAAAGACTGTCTAGTGGTGAACTGGAGCGTGGTAGAATGGATACTTTGTCCGTCCTCTCCTAGCCCACGTTTAGCGGGCGGAGGGGGTAGCACTTCTTTAGTGAATAAGAGTTCAACTGTCATACCAATTGCCATACATTAAGCTCATGCTATGTTCTGGCTGGTATAGTCGAAATTCATCCTTCTGGTGTGTAGGTCGTCACCTTCACATTGAAATTCGATGCCAATTGCATTAGGTTCTTGCGGATGTTGGCTTAGTTCTGTAGGTGGTCTTTGTCCTTTCAACGTGGGGACTGCCAGTCCGCACGTCCTTGGAACAGGTTATTATCTGAGCCCTTTTAACGTAGGACCGTCGCCCTAACGTCCTCGGAACAGAAAGTTACATTTTCGTAACAGGGCTTATATAGTAGGGGAGAGAAGGGCATGTTTCATAGTTTATAACCAATGTCTGTTCACATGGGCAGGGCCACTGAGTTGAGCATAGTTCACTCATGAAAACCCAATTCTCTCATTTGGAAGCTAAAATTACATTTAATCTTTTCACAAATAGTTTCATATTTAAACATTTAAATTGCACAACAATTCCATGTGAATCTGTTAACTAGAATGTGTAGACTTTACAAGATAGTTTATGTCGTCCTATCATCAGTAATAATTGCTCAGACACCAACTGATCTGGCATCATATTCATTTAGTACCAAGGCATATTTTCAGCTAGTTGGATTACCGAAATATGGTTCCGTTCCCCCACTCTTTTGATGTTCCCAGACTCTCTATGTTAACAAAGGCTTTTCAAACATCATCTCTATAGAGTAGAGAGAGAGAGAAACAGGGGGGAAGGTATTTATGGGGGTCATAAACCTCACCCACATCAGGCCCACATCATGACACAAGCTTGTAGCGTCATACCCAAGAAGACTCGAGGCTGTAATCGCTGCCAAAGGTCTTCAAAAAAGTACTGAGTAAAGAGTCTGAATACTTATGTAAATGTGATATTTTCATGTTTTTTGCTTTGTCATTATGGGGTATTGATGAGGGCGAAAAACGAATCCATTTTAGAATAAGGCTTTAACGTAACAACATTTGGAAAAAGTCAAGGGTTCTGAATACTTTCCGAATGCACTGTATGTAAGTTGGAAACACTATCTTAAAAGCACTGTGAGTATCCCTAACATTTCCAACAGACAAAGAGCTGTGAATGTATCAATCAAGACCTTGATTGGCTTGGCAACAGTAAAAAGATGTGATGTGTAATGACAATTTTTTGGGACACAAATGTCTAGAACATTAATATCTTATGTTCTGAGAACATGCCAACCATGTTCTATGTATGTTTGGTGGGACATTGATGGAATATTCTCCTAACCCTCAGAAAAATGGACACATGAATGTTCTTGCAATGTTCTCATTAAATGTTTCTAGAACATTATTATCTTATATTCTGAGAACTGGCAACCATGTTTTGTGTGTTTGGTGGGACGTTGATGGAATATTCTCTTCACCCTCGGAAAACTGGACACGAATGTTCTGGCAACGTTCCCATGAAACATCTCTAGAACATTAATATCTTATGCTTTGAGAACATGGCAACCATTTTCTGGATAAGTACTATTTGACATTAACTTCTCTAGGGTATGTGGGACGGTAGCGTCCCACCTCGTCAACAGTCAGTGAAACTACAGGGCGCCAAATTCAAAACAACAGAAATCCCATCATTTAAATTCCTCAAACATACAAGTATTTTACACCACTTCAAAGATACACTTGTTGTAAATCGAGCCAAAGTGTCCGATTTAAAAAAGGTTTTACGGCGAAAGCACACCAAATGATTATGTTAGGTATGAGCCAAGTCACAGAAAAAGACAGCCATTTTTCCAGCCAAAGAGAGGAGTAACAAAAAGCAGAAAGAGATAAAATTAATCACTAACCTTTGATGATCTTCATCAGATGACACTCATAGGACTTCATGTTACACAATACATGTATGTTTTGTTCAGTAAAGTTCATATTTATATCCAAAAATCTGAGTTTAGGCGGGACGCTACTGTCTCACTTGGCATAAAGCCTGAGAAAATGCAGAGCGCCAAATTCAAATTAATTACTATAAACATTACTATAAAAATCAAACTTTCATTAACCCCTTAAATCACACATGAAAGATACCAAATTAAAGCTACACTGGTTGTGAATCCAGCCAACATGTCAGAATTCAAATTGGCTTTTCGGTGAAAGCAAACGATGCTATTATCTGATGATAGCACCATTGTAAACAAAGAGAGATAAGCATATTTCAACCCTGCAGGCGCGACACAAAATGCAGAAATAAAAATATATTTCATGCCTTACCTTTGATGAGCTTCTGTTGTTGGCACTCCAATATGTCCCATAAACATCACAAATGGTCCTTTTGTTCGATTAATTCCGTCGATATATATCCAAAATGTCCATTTATTTGGCGCGTTTGATTCAGAAAAACACTGGTTCCAACTTTATCAAACGTGACAACAAAATATCTCAAAGGTTACCTGTAAACTTTGCCAAAAAAATTCAAACTACTTTTGTAAAACAACTTTAGGTATTTTTTAACGTTAACATTCGATAAAATTGAAGACGGGATGATCTGTATTCAATACAGGATTAAAACCAACTGTAGCTAGCTTTCTGGTCTCGCGCCTCTAACAAACCTGACACGTGACATGACTCTCGTTCAAGATGGCCGTACTTCTTCATTACACAAAGGAATAATCTCAACCAAATTCTCAAGACTGTTGACATCCAGTGGAAGCGGTAGGAACTGCAAGCAGGTCCTTTAGAAATCTGGTTTCCCAATGAAACTTCATTGAAAAGAGAGTGACCTCAAAAAAAAAAATCTGAATGGTTTGTCCTCGGGGTTTCGCCTGCTAAATAAGTTCTGTTATACTCACAGACATGATTCAAACAGTTTTAGAAACTTCAGAGTGTTTTCCATCCAAATCCACTAATAATATGCATATCTTATCTTCTGGGGATGAGTAGCTTGCAGTTTAATTTGGGCATGCTTTTCATCCAAAATTCCGAATGCTGCCCCCTACCCTAGAGAAGTTAAGGGAATGGTCTCTTGTAAACATTCCTTGCACATCATGGGAACATTCTCATGAAAACATTAGTTGATGATCTAATGCGACCCTTAAGAGAACGTTCTCTAAAGTTGTGGGAAGGTTTGTTATGAGCGCACTTACTCAGCTAACAAGAGACAAACAGAAAAAGAAAGAGGGAGAGAAAGGGATTAAGGTAGGGAGAGCTTAGAAGATTGGTTTCTTTCAGTACATCAGGTGCTCCATTAAACCGGTGTAGTGAAGTGAAGGGAAGAGAAAGAGATCAGGGGAGAGGGAGAGAGGTAATAAAGTGATAATGGGTATGGACTTGCGAAGGGAAAGGAGTTGATGTGTGCTTTGAACAGTGTGACCTCAACTAGAGTTCCTTCCTTGAAGATACTCTAAACATAGACACATCCACCGCCCCATCCCAACCACCACCCTACCACGCATGCAAACACGCACACACCCCTCCAGTTTAGCTTAATCTTAAAAAAGTGTTTGTTGATTGCAATATTAAGGTCTTTGCAAAACACTGCAATGTGACTTGCGGTAGATTGGCGACAAACATTATTGAATGTATAATTTTATGAGCTAAGACAAAATAATATCAAGCCTTCTAATTGTGTGACGTATGACGTGTGTGTGTGTGGTGTTGTGTGCGAGCTTGTGGCTGTGTGTGTGTGTGTGTGTGTGTGTGTGTGTGTGTGTGTGTGTGTGTGTGTGTGAGACCTAAGGTAGTTTTATCCAAATCAACAAGCTCACAGTCTCAATGCAGAATCAGATGTCCAAACCCTTGTCCACAAATGTCAAATTTCAAACGTTAAGTTTAGGCATTCATCCCGAATGGTTAAGTTAAGGGTTAAGGTTTGGGACAGGGTTAAAATAGCACTGGAATAGAACACGCGACCCTCGGAGCCGGAGCTCGCGGCTTACGCCTATCCACAATGCCCTAGCAAAACCCAAGCCTACTTGATTATAATAGCGCTCACCATTGCCCCTTGTGGACGGTTTTGAAGTAATCTCCTGATGCCCTGTTTAGCTTGATGGACATCTAATTTCGCAGTGGATCTTGAGTGACCTGGCTGTGTCCAATATGGGAAGTTAAGACAATAATTGTTTGTCTCTATAACTGGTTGACCGGCACTGATATTCCTAGAATCCACCCGGTCACAATCTGATAAAACCCCAATTCATTCAACTCTAGCCCTCGAACACACACACACACAGCCATGTTTCCGTACATTTTTGGGGAGTAAACATTTATTCCCATTCAAAATCCTATTTTCCCGAAACCCTAACCCTGATCCCAAACCAAACTCCTAACCCTACAATAGCATTTTTACTTATTGCATGTCCTGAATTTTCAGAATGTTACTTGTTTTTCTATCTTATCAGGACATTCTGGTCCACACACACACACACACACACACACACACACACACACACACACACACACACACACACACACACACACACACACACACACACACACACACACACACACACACACTAGATTGTTGTGTGAGTCAGACTACCAGACTGAACAAACCAAACTCCACTCTGTCTGACCGGCTGGGGATCAGGAAACAGACAGAAGTAGCAGAACACAGAGACAACAGCAGAGTGACTAACAGAGAGATAAAGAGAGGGAAGGAGGGAGGGAGGGAAAGACAGAAAATAGGGGTGAGGGAGAGGTGATATGGACTGAGAGTGAGACTAGATTGACACAGAGAGAATCAAGAACAGACACCACAGGAGGGATGACAGTGGAGAGTGAAAAAGAGAGAGGGAAGACATGGGCTCACGTAAGACAGGGAGGACATCTTGTTCGAAAGAAGCCTCACACACAATGATGGAAGGAAAGGCCAGATGAGTCTCTCTAGTTAATTAGTCTCCCATGTCAACTGCCTCTAGGATACCCACTCTTTTTTTCTGGAATTTTGTGTGCATGTGTGTGCGTGCTACAGTATATTATGCTTTTAACTTACATTTCCATGTGACAGCAAATCTGTCTGTTTCCTGAATCATAGTTTGTTTGAATTCACTCTTCATTTTTGTGACAGACCAAGAGTATGACTAACTAGTTGAACTCCAGGAGGTTCCTATGAGTGTGACTGGCAATGGGGCTGTGGTGTGTGTGCAGTGGCGTGCCGTGGGCCTGGGGCCTGGGCCTTCAGTGAGGTCCTACACAGTCCCACCCGAATTAATCCACCTCTTATTACCATCATTATGATGCCATGGCTCTAGACACTATACATTTAGACAGAAACGCAGTATAACCAGGCGTTGCGTCACCTTGAAATTGACATTTTTATTCAGAGAATTGCAGGGGAAGAGTACAATACAGTACAGTTCAACTAATAGGCAAGAACATAGTCGAGTGCAACAGAGTTATATTAATATTCTTCTTCTATCCATTTTTGGTCCACAAACTTTGAGCTTTAAGTCCCCCCCCCAAAAAATACAGTGTGTTCACTAAACAGCGCATTGTCGCACCCAAAGCAGTTTCACCGTGATGATAAAGACACATAACTATTCACTGAAAATAAAAGAAAGAAAACAAATAATTTGCAACATAGGCTATTTGCCATTTTATTTTGTTAATATATAGGCTATTTAATATTAACGAAATAAAATGCGAAACATACATACACATTTAATAAAAAATAAAATGCATTGTATGCCTACTCACCAAAGACTGATTATTTGAACACAAAATCCTTCCTCCTTTCTTTCCTCAAGAAGACTTCAATGACTCTGTTGTACAGTCTATCTGTGCGTTTTAGTTCCACCAATAAGTCCTTTTCTATCGACATGGAGGCTAATGCTGAAAGCCGAGTCTGTCCAGTAGCATTTCTGGAATACGTTTTGATTCGCTTTAAGGCCGAGAATGACCGCTCGACAGAAGCCGTGGACACAGGGATAGTCACTGTCACACATGCCAATGTGTAAAGTTGCCCCATGTCCTCATTCAGATTTTTCTGCTTAAGGAAATCAAGGAGATCAGAGGAGATCAGACTTTTCCCTTCAAAATCAGTCATAGCATACATTACAGTCAGTTCTGTTTTTAGCTTGGATAGGTCGAACAGTGTTCCGTGACTCTCTGTTAAGCTGGAGAAGGCTGTTTGCGGGAATTTTTTCCGGTAGGTCTGAAAGTGCTGGGGGTCCAGGAGGGAGAGAAACATAAATTTTTCGTGGTCTTGAAACCTGTTTCGTATCTGGCAAAGAATGTTTTTCCCAGAATATTGCTGTGGAGTTGTTGGTAGTATGTGCGAGGGTCTCCATGTGCTGGGCCTCTGCGTGCGCTGGGTGAACTTGAGATGCGCGCTGTGTCATCGTAGATTTGACTGAACCTGCGGCTCTCTCGCTCAATTGTGTCACAAAACTCGTTCACCCTTGTCAGGCAGAATTGTACATCCAAAGTTTGTTTCTGTAGAATTCCAAAAAGCACATCCGAATAATTAAAAATCCCATTGAATGTTTCAAGCAAAAAACAAAACTCAAAATCATCCAAACGTGCATTAAATCAATCAGCCATAAGCACAGTATCCCTGTCATGGTCATCATGATGTTCCAGTAAGTGGTTAAACAGCTCCTTTAGGGCAACTCTCTTTTCAAAGACTGCATTGACCAATCTAGATGTATATTGCCACCTCGTTGGTGCAACCTTAGGAAGACGACGCTTGCAGATGTCATCCAGCAGTTATGTGCGCTTAGGGGATCGTGAGAAAAATGCTGCAAGGCCATTGAGGTTGGCAAAGAAGACCTTGCATTCTTTAAGCTTTGAGGCTCCTTGAGTCAGTACTAAATTTAGTCGATGTGCATAGCAGTGAATGAATAAGGCCATCGGTGCCCTCTCCTTAACTTTAGCCTGCACCCCATTGAGTCCAGATGCCATGACTGCTGCGTCAACAAAACACTGTGCCACAACTTTATCCAGACTACATTCATTTTCCTCCAAGAAACGGAAAATAAGAGCGGCAATGTCATCAGCTCGCTTGCCGCATCTTCAAATCGGATAAATCGCTCCTTGAATCCTGTGTCCGTCACATAACGCAGGACGAGTGAGAGCTGTGCTGCATTTCCCACATCTGTTGTCTCGTCCGCCATAACAGCAACAAAGGGAGCTTTTTTAATCTCCATTTTGATCTCTTCTCCCATCACTTCAGCAATAGCATAAATTAGGTCATTTTGTATTTTGCCTGACGTCCCAATGAACACTTTGTTAGTGGACAGGTGGTATTGTAAATCTGTGTTGCTTTCAGAAAGAAAAGAAAGAAGCTCCACGTAGTTCCCTTTGTTTGTGGAGTCAGCACTTTCATCGTGTCCCCTAAATGAAAGTTCCTGTTTACCCAAAAACATGACACAATCAATCAGTCTTTTCAATATTTCCCTATTTTTCTTCACCTTTTCATTGTGCAGCTCCGTTGCCCTGCGCGCTTGTTCGTTGAGCTGTAGATCCACTCGGGTGTCCCCAAAAGTTTTCAAAAGCACCATTGCTTGTAAGTGCCCAGCCGTACTTTGGTGTCTCGTTGCTGCCTTGGTTAGACAATTCAAGTTTGCAAAGCCAGTGTGGCTCCAAACACCAAATCGGTCTCTTGCAAATAATAGGCATTCCCAGCAGTACAGTTTGCAGTGCTTCTCGGAGCCTGTGAGCCATTGATAGCGCTCGTAGTTGGAACTTTGAAAGTGGCGAACGAACCCCTTTCCCGCCTGTGACAGGCTTTGTAGCGTCGGCGTCGGGCGACCTCTCCTTACAATGTCTAACTTTTCTTGAAAAGTTTGTCTTGAGAATGGCGTTATAATTATATCCTCGACCAAATCGATATCTTCTCCTCCTTCCGCCATTGTGGGTTGAAAAAACAGCTTAGTAGTACGCAAATTAATTTCTTTATCAAATTCAGTTTCCTAGTTCTGAGGTTCTGCATAGACCTGCCCATAGGACCTGCCTCTCAATATTGGTAATCCAATCAAAAGACGTGCACGCACTACGCCTGCTAGCTGGCTCCTGTGTAACACTGGAGCCAGCCAGCAGGTGTAAAATAGCCAACTCTAAAGCTGATTGGTTGACACTAAATTTTCATTTCCATTCACTTTAAGCTACAAGCGCCCGCACTGTTGATTCTGAAGGTCTGAGGGCAGATTTTAGACCCCTGGCAACACATGATGGCTGAATATGATTGGATAAAAGATCTAACATAAAGACCAGCCCTCCAAATCTCAACCTGGGGCTGGAAGCAGTGCCACCAAGAGGAAAGCTATGAAATTAAGAGTATAACTCTTACTCTGGGGAATAATTTAATACATATTTGTGGGAAAATATATATATATATTTTTTTAATATTCTGATGATGTTTAGGCCAGCAGAGAAGGCCTTGCTGTGTGTGTGTGTGTGTGCGTGCTAATCTACTGCGACTAACTCACGCAGTTGGTTTCTCTCAGTTAATTTGAGTTCTTTGAGTTTCCTCTGTTTTCCAGATGTCTATATTCAAATTGAACACAACTAAACCATATGACCCTCACAGTGGCAATTTTAGTACGTAAATTTATTGCACTATAACGGCGACAAGTGGTGCCCACAAACGTTTAGGGTCTACATAAAGCTGACCCAACAGCAGAGCTTTCTTTCCAGCACCATAGAGTGAATCCTTACCACCGCTACACCTGGCTATCAGCGGAGCCTTGTCTGGCAGTGAAACAATTCATTCAGCCTCGTTTATTGCCTTTTTTTAAAACATAGCTGATATGGCTGACCATATCTCCCTGGCATATTACATAATTTATGCAGCAGCATATATACTCCGGGATGCTGGCTTTCTAGGCAGAGTTGCAAAGAAAAAGCCATATATCAGACTGGCCAATAAAAGATTAAGATGGCAAAAGAACACAGACACTGGACAGAGGAACTCTGCCTCGAAGGCCAGCATCCCGGAGTTGCCTCTTCACTGTTGACGTTGAGACTAGTGTTTTGCGGGTACTATTTAATGAAGCGGCCAGTTGAGGACTTGTGAGGTGTCTGTTTCTCAAACTAGACACTCTAATGTACTTGTCCTCTTGCTCAGTTGTGCATCGGGGCCTCCCACTCCTCTTTCTATTCTGGTTAGAGACAGTTTGCGCTGTTCTGTGAAGGGAGAAGTACACAGCGTTGTATAAGATCTTCAGTTTCTTGGCAATTTCTCACATGGAATAGCCTTCATTTCTCAGAACAAGAATAGACTGACGAGTTTCAGAAGAAAGGTATTTTTTTCTTGCCATTTTGAGCCTGTAATCGAACCCACAAATGCTGATGCTCCAGATACTCAACTAGTCTAAAGAAAGCCAGTTTTATTGCTTATTTAAATCAGGACAACAGTTTTCAGCTGTGCTAACATAATTGCAAAATAGTTTTCTAATGATCAATTAGCCTTTTAAAGTGATAAACTTGGATTAGCTAACACAATGTGCCATTGGAACACAGGAGTGATGGTTGCTGATAATGGGCCTCTGTTTGCCTCTGTATGTAGATATTCCATACAAAAATCTGCCGTTTACATCTTCAATAGTCATTTACAACATGGACAATGTCTACACTGTATTTCTGATCAATTTGATGTTATTTTAACGGACAAAAAAAATGATATTTTCTTTCAAAAACAAGGACATTTCTAAGTGACCCCAAACTTTTGAACGGTAGTGTATATATTTTATTACATTGTTTGCAAACTGATATATAACACGTATTAATGCCAAAATAAATGCTATCCACCCCCCCAATGTTTTTTATATATATTTGTTTTGCAATAAATGTGGGTCTCAAAACAAAAGCTTTTTATTTTCAAAGCCTTTTTTTTGTTTTAAAAAATAAATAAATTTTATCCCCTTTTCTCGTGGTATCCAATCGCTAGTAATTACAATCTTGTCTCATCGCTACAACTCCCGTACGGGCTCGGGAGAGACGAAGGTCGAAAGCCATGCGTCCTCCGAAGCACAACCCAACCAAGCCGCACTGCTTCTTAACACAGCGCGCCTCCAACCCGGAAGCCAGCCGCACCAATGTGTCGGAGGAAACACCGTGCACCTGGCCCCCTTGGTTAGCGCGCACTGCGCCCGTCCCGCCACAGGAGTCGTTGGAGCGCGATGAGACAAGGATATCCCTACCGGCCAAACCCTCCCTAACCCGGACGACACTAGGCCAATTGTGCGTCGCCCCACGGACCTCCCGGTCGCGGCCGGCTGCGACAGAGCCTGGGCGCGAACCCAGAGACTCTGGTGGCGCAGCTCTAGACCACTGCGCCACCCGGGAGGCCCCTTT
Organism: Salvelinus alpinus; assembly: GCF_045679555.1. Taxonomy (NCBI): domain Eukaryota; kingdom Metazoa; phylum Chordata; class Actinopteri; order Salmoniformes; family Salmonidae; genus Salvelinus; species Salvelinus alpinus. The sequence continues at coordinate 47,958,081 of NC_092096.1, read as the reverse complement.
TCAAAGCCTTTTACATTTAATTCAGCTCGTTGTCATGCTAATTGAGCTTTTTGTGACCTGCAGAAACAACTTTGAAGACTACCACCAGAACATGTAAAATCCTCAAAAGTTGATTTGAGAAAGCTGCACCGCTCTGTCAACAGAGCTTGGTGCTTAATATCGGATGTTTTAGGTTATGAAATCAGACTTTATGGATATACTGTTAATTAAATGTTAGAGAAAGACCCTACTGAACAATTCAGAACGTAAATTGAATAATCATATTTGTCTTGGTAAAATGTATTTTATAACCAGCCAGGTCACCTGTGTCAGTTTTTGATGTCCATCCATGTCTGAGGTCATCGAGAGTTGACGTGGAAACCGGCCACTAGGGGCAACAGTGCGCTGTTACATTCAAGTAGATTTCGTTTTGGCACAGTATTGTGGATGGGGATGGCATCTGCCTCTGATTCCAAAGGTTGCAAGTTCAAATCTAGTGATTAATTAATTTATTTTTATTATTTTTTTTAAACCTATCCCAAACCTTAACCCTTACCTTAACCATTCAGAGTGAATGCCTAACCTTAAGATTTGAGTTATGCCTAAATTTAACCCTAACCTTAAAAATTCAGAGTTAATGCGTGAACACAATTTGACGTTTGCAACAACTTCGAAATTTGAGAAACATGGACGAACGTCTAATTCTGCTGTGAGACTGTGAGAGCTAGTTGTTTATACCATAAGGAAGGGACATTTCATCACCAAAGCGCCTTCTGACCCACTCTGGGTAATGTATGTATTCCTCCATGCATATACATAGATAGAGACTATATTTAGTAAAACATTAGAGGATATCAATATGCAGAATTTAGTACCACCATCTGTCCTGGAGTCTCCTCCTAGTCTCTACTGCTGATTAACTGACTGACTAACTGGCTTGCTGACTGACTGACCACTGGCTCCACTCAGGTATACTGTCTCTCCTCTTTCTTCTGTTTCTTTCACTCCCTCTATCTGTGTGTCTCCATCTTGCTCTCTCTCTCTCTTTCTCTGACACACATCTCTTTCACTCTTCTCTTCTTGCTCTCTCGCTCACCCACTCTCTTTCTCCCTTTTTTGCCTCTCTCTTTTGGGTCGTTCCACCCCAAAAAGCACAAGAAAGAGGATTTTGACACCCACCATTTCAGATTGTTTCTGTAGTTAGTAACAGATGCGATTAACATTCCTGAAACATTTTATTGAAATATAATTTAATCTCTGAGAAATTAAACTAATTGATTGCACCCAAATTGGCCAGTTTAATTTATAGGATTCAGATAATATTCAATAAATATAGTCCCCAACATCCTAACTTCTTCCGACCAATGAGTAAAATATGAGGAATCCCAAAGAAATTGGTCAAAAGCCACTAATGGACCCCCCACACTAATCCCACCCCAACAACCATAATACAGTGTCAGTTCTCTACGGTTGACAAGTAGTATAAAGCTGTGGCTTGGAGTATTCCTTCTCCATACTATGTAATGTATTCCCTGTGAATCTGGTGATGTTTTTTTTCTCCTGTTCAGAGAAATGAGTCGTAGAAGTCGCTTGCATTATTTACCATAGTGTGAAAGTACCAGGTTTTGACCACTTGATGCCGCTCTTCCTGCCATTTTGCTAGTCTCTTGCTGTGTTTATTAAATAGATCACAACATTTAATTTGCACCGTTAGGTAGAAAACCAACAGTGTCATTATGAGAATAAATAGTTTGGTCATCCTCACAATTCAAGCCAGTCCTTCAGAGCATCTCTGAAGGATTGGAGTGTCTGGTGTAGGCTACATTCTATTCCGAGAACTTCTGCATTCTATTCCTTCTGTCCTTCTGCCCTTGTTGGTGTGTGAAATATACAAGAGAGAACTTGTATAGACTGGAATGCTCCAAAGATACAATAATGGAATCATGATACCATAGAATGTTTGAGTACCACTGAGAAGTAGAATGATTATCATTTGATGAAAGTTTTCTTATCTGCCTGGCAGTAGGTATCTTGCCTGAGGGCAGTGATGTACTGTAGGTCTAGAGTGCAATTCTCCTAAATACTACCCTAGGGGAGGACAGGTAGATCATAGTGAATACACACTCACCTCTAAATGACCTCCAATAGGCACACACACACACAAGGACAGATTCTCCCTGAAAAGTAGGATTAAGTGCCCACTCAAATACATAATTCATGCTGAGAAATATCCACCAGAGACATACTACACATAAAGAGAGAGAGGGGGGGGGGGGGGGGGGCAGAGAGAGAGATAGAAGAGAGAAAGGGATGGTGGAGTGGGGTGAGGTCTAAAGAGTGACGAGATAAGTGTCCCAAAAAGTAGAGAAATTAGATAAAAAATAAAAAGAGGGCAGACAAAGTAAGACAACAGGAAGATAGAATCAAGATGGATGGATGCATAAAGAAAGTAAAAAGAGAACTTTAACAGAACCACTAAATATGACAGAAGAGACACTCACTCTAAAAGAAAGAGAAAGATGGGGGGAGGTGGAAGAGGAGAGGTACGACTGAAACAAAACTGTCACATAATTTCTCCTCTAAAGCTTTGTCCTTTAATTAAAATAATCATTACTTAATAAATCATCAATATGGGAATATCATGATGGTTTCTAGAAACACTCATCGTCACTCACTGACGCAGGTAAACCGTTAGCCAATGATAGGAACTCAAACTCTGAAGATTCAACCTTCAAGGAATAAAAATGATTTAAATCAAACCTTTACAGATCATCAATATGGGGAATTTCATTACGTCCTAAAGACGTCACAATCACTCTGACGTAGGTAAAATGTTCAGCCAAAAGCAGTACGCCAATGAAACTCAAACTCAGATGATTTATCATAGCCTAGTGACTAAAGCAATTTGGTTTATAACAGATCTCATGTCTGCGTCTCAAATGGCACCATATTATTATATAGTGAACTACTTTCGAACAAATAATGATAATGAACTATGTAGGGAAAAGGAGTACCATTTGGGACGCAGCCCTAGTGACTAAAGCCATTAACGTGACATCTTAAAGATTATATCTATCTCACAGCCTTGGCTGATAGATGTCCTTATCCCGAGAGGGCTCTTCACTATACACTTCAATTACCCTCTAGTACCAACAGTAAAAGTGGACGTCATTAAATGTAAGATATGACTGATATAACACACACACACACACACACACACACGTGGACCCATGGGCTTACACACACATGCGAGCGCAGGTGCAAACACACACGTCATACAGAAGTCCTACCTAGGGGACATCTAATGTTACACGTCAATTAACCTTTAGTACCTACAGTAAAAATGGACAACATTAAAAGGGCTATGCATTTTAGGCTCATTTTGAAGCACTTTGCTTTTACCTGTATTCCAGCATTATCTACTAGTGTTGCTGCAGTTAAGAAATGTTCTTTAATTGACCCAAGCTGTCTCCAATCAATCAATGCCTGGTTGTGCGTGTGCGTTTGGTGGGGGTATTGCCTAAGCAAGGGGAGGTGTAGCTCTGCGAATCTCAATCGCATAAAGACTATTATTTGGCAGGGAATACTATTTGTAGATCAGTGATTATACACCTCACTTTGCTCAAGCTGAATTGAAGTTGTAGCTACAAATGGGTCAATTTAGGGCAGTCAATGGGGAGAATCAACGAAACCAACCATGGAAGTACTGTATATTGTAGCAACTGTTAAGTCTGTCACGTTACCAAACCATGTAATAATGCCGTAGCGTAGGATTGATTCAATAGTACATCTGTAGAAGAGAAGCATAAAACACCCAAACACACACACACAGGGCCGGCCCTAGCCTTTAGGGGGCCCTAAGTGAGATTTGGTTGGAGGGTCCAACTCACAGAAAAAAAACTTTTAGTGGCCCCCCCTTGACGACGGAGAAAACATTTTAAAGTTAATTTCCTGCAATTCTACACATTTTGCCATGGGGACTAGAGAAAATGTTGCAGTTTTAAAGCAAGGTTTCTGCAAATCTACTAATTTTTCCATGGGGCGAAGGGAAGTTGAGCAATTTTAAAACACATTTCACGCAATTATCGAACGTGCATAAAGATGGCATAATTCAGATATGACGTCAATAAATCTGCACAGTTAACTTTTTCATTTTTTTCTAATTTCCGGCATCTTGAAGCTAAAATTGGGATCATGTATACTGTGCTAATGACCATTCAAAAAATAGAGTAACGAAGAGCAATGTACAATACGACAAACTTAGCAAAACAAGGGATTTGTGGTAAGTGCATGAGTGCGCCGCCATCTTTATGCACCTCTGCTATTCTAGCAGAATTTTGGCATGAGGCAGAGTGAAAATATTTGAAGTTTTACAGCTAATTTCCTGCAATTCAAACCATTTTGCCATGGTGTGGTGAGAAATGTTTGCAGTTTTAAATCTATTTTCCTGCAATTCTACACATTTTGCCAAGACATTTGCCATTTTAATTAATGATATCTGAGTGAGATTGACTAACAAAATCATTGGGGACCGCTGGAGGTATTCGGTCATGATTACTACAAGTTTAGATATCTGGCTAGACAAATTTACCAATCTAAAATTGTATGCTGACATGGCTAATTAAACCTCTAGGGTACGTGAGACGTTAGCGTCCCACCTCTTCAACAGCCAATGAAACTGCAGGGCGCCAAATTCAAATACAGAAATACTAATGATAAAAATTCAGAAAACAAAACATATTTTACATAGGTTTAAAGATTAACTTCTTGTGAATCCAACCACGGTCAGATTTTAAAAAATGCTTTACGGCGAAAGCATACCTTACAATTATTTGAGAACATAGCCCAGCAGACAAATCATTACAAACAGTAACAAGTAGAAGAGTTACACAAGTCAGAAATAGAGATAAAATTAATCCCTTACCTTTGATGATCTTCATATGGTTGCACTCAGCAGACATTCGTTTACTCAATAAATGTTCCTTTTGTTCGATAAAGTCTCTTTATATCCAAAAACCTCAGTTTTGTTCGCGCGTTTTCTTCAGTAATCCACAGGCTCAAACGCAGTCAAAACAGGCAGACAAAAAATCCAAATTTTATCCGTAAAGTTCATAGAAACATGTCAAACGATGTTTATATTCAATCCTCAGGTTGTTTTTATCCTAAATAATCGATTATATTTCAACCGGACAATAACGTTGTCAATATAAAAGGTAAACAAGAAAGGCACTCTCTCTGGTCGCGCGTGTCACGCCCTGGCCTTAGTTATCTTTGTTTTCTGTATTATTTTAGTTAGGTCAGGGTGTGACATGGGATGTTTGTGTGTATTTGTCTCGTCTTGGGTGGTTGTAGTGTCTAGGGGGTTTTGGTAGAGTTTATGGGGTTGTGTTTAGTGTAGGTGTCTAGGTATGTCTATGGTTGCCTGAATGGTTCTCAATCAGAGACAGCTGTCTATCATTGTCTCTGATTGGGAGCCATATTTAAGGCAGCCATAGGCATTAGGCTGTTGTGGGTAATTGTCTATGTCTAACGTTAGTAGCTTGTTTCTGCACTTTCGTTTGTAGCTTCACGGTTGTTTTGTTGTTTAGTTTGTAATAGTGTTTGTTTCGTCTTCATTTCATTAAAGAAGATGTATAATTATCACGCTGCGCCTTGGTCCACTCTTTCACCTCAAGACGATTGTGACAGCGCGCATGAAAAAGCTCTGTGACACTTTAGGGTCCACTCATTCAGAATACAAGCCTGAAACAATTTCTAAAGACTGTTGACATCTAGTGGAAGGCATAGGAACTGCAATTTGAGTCCTAAGTCAATGGATACTGTAATGGCATTGAATAGAAAACTACAAAACCAACAAAAAAACTACTTCCCGAATGGATTTTTCAGGTTTTCGCATGCCAAATCAGTTCTGTTATACTCACATACACTATTTTAACAGTTTTGGAAACTTTAGAGTGATTTCTATCCAAATCTACCTGTTTGAAAATCATATCTTCTGGGCCCGAGAAGCAGGCAGTTTAATTTGGGCATGCTTTTCATCCAAAATTCCGAATGCTGCCCCCTACCCTAGAGAAGTGACTGACATAACGAGAAAAACTGCTGATGCACAACTACATTTCAAATTGCACCTTGTATAGTCTACTATTATAACTCTCAACAGTAAGTGAGTTTGCTTATGCCTGGAGCCAGCCCCCCCCACAGACACACAGAGACACAGTATTGTACAACTAACCTTGTGGGGACACGCAATTCAGTTCCATTCAAAATATTACTTTCCCTAACCCTTAACTCTTACCCTAACCTTAACCCAAAAACCTAACTTTAACCCTAAATCTAGCTCTAGCTCCTAACCCTAGCTCATAACCCTAACAATAATTCTAACCTTAACCTTAACCATAAACACCCTAGAAATAGCATTTGACTTTGTGGGGACTGACAAAATGTCCCCAGTTAGTCAAATTTGTGTTTGTTTACTATTCTTGTGGGGACTTCTAGTCCCCACAAGTATAGTTAAAAACACCCCCCCCCCTCCACACACACACTATTGTTGTGAGATAAAGAGTGTGTATGTGTGTGTGTGTCACAATGACATTGTGTGAGCTAGGCAAGGTTATTTTGTTAATTGAAACAGAGGAAACCGGGTTTGGTTCTCACATTTTTTACTCTCATGTGAAATGTTCCCTCTAAGTTTTTTTGGCACTGAGCAAACTTCAGGTCTGCTGAGCTCAAACCTGAACATTGTGAAAATTCTGTGCAACTTCCAGCGCGCGTTTACTGTGAACATCGAGGCTGTACCCGCTTTAAGTTAATTGTAACAGGGATCAAGTAGGCTACTGTTGCTATTTGATCATAATGTAGACCTACCAGAGTAGCCTACCATCAAAAACAACATAGAAAATGCATCCCATAACATTTTAACATGGAAATAGCTGTTCTACCACTCAGCCTACAGTAGCAGCCAATGTGTGGTGTTTAATGTAGACCTACATTCAGTGGTGTAAAGTACATAAGTAATATGTAAAGTATTTATACCTCAGTAGTTTTTAGGGATCTGTACTTTACTATTTATATTTTTGACTACTTCACTACATTCCTAAAGAAATTTACTTTTTACTCCATACATTTTCCCTGACACCCAAAATACCTGTTACATGTTGAGTGCTTAGCAGGACATGAAAATGGTCCAATTCACACACTTATCCCTGGCCATCTCTACTGCCTCTGATCTGATGGACTAACTAAACACAAATGCTTCGTTTGTAAATGATGCCTGAGTGTTGGAGTATGCACCTGGCTATCCGTAAAAAAAAGAAAAAAAAAAGAAAAGGTGAAGTCTGGTTGGCTTAATATAAGGAATTTGAAATTATTTAAACTTTTACTTTTAATTTTGACACTTAAGTATATTGGGGCGGATTAATCAGAATTAGTTGGGTAACAGATAAATAAGATGTTTTATTTATATAATATGTTTATGTGAGATACTTGTCATTAGAATGTATCCTTTTGGACTATAGTGTTGGCAGTTGCACTTTTCCCCTCTCAGCTGGGGCTCAGTCACTTGGGGCCCAGAGAGGGGAGAGGTCAGGCTTGTCTTTCACATGTCCCTGGTGCTATGCAGAATATCAGAAAGGGAAGAAGACAAAATGGAATATTGTCTTCATATGTGAATGTGTCTTTACCTATTCTTAAACCATGTGAAGGGATGGCGTGATTAATGGGGAACCAATTTCTCCACAATGTCTGTGCGCCAGTCACTCCCTCCTTTTCCCATTGGGGGGAGGTGTATGGCAGTGTCTGGAAACATTGTGGGTTCTCTCTCATCTTACACTTATCCTGGGATAGTGTATGACCTATAGGCTCACTCCCCTCAGTGAGCTTGTCCAGGAGTGGGGTTAAGAGGGGGTTTTACTTGAGATGGGAGTATCTAGAGTTGACAATTGAGTTATGGCTTGGATGAGGTAATGTTTTTGTGCTATACCGTACCAGGGTGAGACAGGTTCCAGTTTGGAGTAGGAGGGGGCCAGACACTGGTCTTTACAATGAGAACTGTTGACACAGCAGTAACTGTCTGCCATGTTTTATAGATATCTTTCATACAAATCTTAACCTTTGTGAACTGTTCCTAAGATCTGTGGTTCGTCATGTAAGTTGAGAGGGGTGTATCTTGGCTATAAAATATCTTTGTATTCTTCTGTAGTCACTCTCAAAATTCAATATAGATAGTGAATTGATCTGAGAGTCAAAGGGCTATTGTAAAGCTCATATTATTAAAGATGAAGTTTAAGTATAACTCTGACTGGTGTGTGGTTTGTAACTCTCCTCATTTGGTAATACAGGAAAATGCCAACAATATTTAAAACGAAATACTTTTAGAATTTTAATCATGTAGTATTTTACTGGGTGACTTTTACTTGAGTCATTTTCTATTAAGGTATCTTTACTTTTACTCAAGTATGACAACTGGGTACTTTTTCCACCATTGCCTACATTCCATGAAACTTTTGAAAAAGCATGCAGTGCTTGACATGAACCTGTTTATCCACTTGTCCTTCAGACAAGGTGGTGACTGAAAATGTTGTGGTGTTTGATGCTTTACAAAATAAAATGCATTATTATTCCCATACCATTATTACAGAGAATCAGACAAATTATGCTACCTTCTGCCTTTTGGCTACTTAGCTTATTCAAGCCTGTATCAAAATACAACACTGCCCATTTAAGACAAAAAAAGTATCTTTACCTAACTCACTTTTCATAGATGTCTAGAAATGTAGATGTTTTGTGCTCTTGTAGGATGCAATCACTCCCATAATGCTGACTATAAATTATCTATAACTGGGCTAATAACTCCCTAACTAGCAAAGGATATAAACAAAATGTGCACACATTTTGGCTACGCATCTACTCACGACCACAGCTGCAAACACAGTCCAGTTCAAAGTAAATGGCACAGATCCATATATGGCGATGGTCTATTTGCATATAGGCCTACTGCAGCTCTGATTGGATATGCCACAGCTGTCTGTGTAGAGTATGGGCTGAGTCTTGCGCAATAGAATCCTACTCCTGTTTTTTTTTCTTTCGGTATGTTCCATTGAAAGTGGCTAATACTGCATTGATTTGATCACAATTGCCACAGTAAAGAGAAACTTTGATAGTGTTGACTAACAGAGAAAACTCTAGAAAGTTTTTAAATCTCGTGCTTCTCTCCATGGGCTGATATATCTTCTGCGCTCTGCGCAGCAGTCCCGGGTGAGCGGCGCTGCATTGTCAGGATACAGGAACATTACTCATGTGTATTTATCAGCACCTGTCACACCCTGATCTGTTTCACCTGTCTTGTGCTAGTCTCCACCCCCCTCCAGGTGTCACCCATTTTCCCCACTATCCCCTGTGCGTTTATACCTCTGTTTTCTGTTCGTCTGTTGCCGGTTCGTCTTGTCTCGTTTTTCCCGTACTCCTGGTCGCTCTAGTCCCTTTTTTCTAGTTCTTCCGGTGTTGACCATTCTGCCTGTCCTGACCTTGAGCCTGCCTGCCGTTGTCACGCCCTGACCTTAGAGATCCTTTTTATGTCTCTATTTTGGTTTGGTCAGGGCGTGAGTTGGGGTGGGTATTCTACGTTCTATGTTTTCTATTTCTTTGTGTTTGGCAGGGTGTGGTTCTCAGAGGCAGCTGTCTATCGTTGTCTCTGATTGAAAACCATACTTAGGTAGCCCTTTTTCCACCTGTCTTTGTGGGAAGTTGACTTTGTTTAGGGCACTTAGCCTTTAGCTTCACGGTTTGTTTTGTAGTGTTTATTGTTTTGTTCGGCGTCTTGTCGAAATAAAGAACATGTACGCTCACCACGCTGCACCTTGGTCCTCTTCCTTTAACGGCCGTGACAGCCGTTCTGTACCTTATTGACTCTGCCCTGGATTACCAACCTCTGGCTGCCCTTGACCTGTTGTTTGCCTGCCCCCTGTTTTGTAAATAAACATCTGTGTTTCGAACTGTCTGCATCTGGGACTTATCCTGAGTCCTGATAGCACCAGTATATCAGTATAAGACTATTTTCAATATTAGGAGAAAGACCAAGGTCTTGGGTTGAAATGGGGAGCCTTTTTATCCTCATAATGTATTCCAACATGGAGTTATAAGCCATCAAACACACTCTCCACTTGTGACAAGCCCAATCGCAGGGTTGGATGTCACACAGTATGGGGTTGGTTTTAAGAATGTTTGCTAGTAGCTTAGTCCTTTTGAAAGCTAAAATCTCAATTGAGTATACATTGAGAAATTCAAGAAAACAAGGTAAATCAAATGTGTTAGCTAATAAAGAATGTTCAGAAGTCTGACGGATGGGTCACGGAGGGTTGTTCAGGTCAAACACTTTAGATGGTGAGCGGAGTAGAGGAAACATTGATGGTCAGGAGGAGGGGGGAACATCTCATAGATAGCTTGCTATTCCTCCAGCACTACCATTTGTGCAGCACCCACTTACTTGGGTGATGCTGCCGCTGGCGCACAGGCTCACCACACATGTGGTAATAGTCAGAGTAGTCGACAATCTTCACTACTGCAAGCCATCTCAACTTTTGCAATGTTGTGGAATTGAAAAACAACAGTCCCATTCAAAGCTAACATAGCTAGCCAAGCCAACTGCCAACAGGGGGAGGCACAGCAAATGTAATATGGAATGAAGCAACATAGCATAGAGAGACTTAGATGTATTTTTTCTCCCAAATTCTGTTCTTTCAGTTGAGATTTTCCAGGTCTCTGTCAGTTTATTGCTCTCGAAATACAACAAAATTGGAGGTTCTAAGTCCAAAACAATGCTTACACCAGGAGCCCCCTTTTGAGGTCTGGAAAAAACCCAGATTTTAAATGTTTGGTGCAGTTACCCTTTAAGAGACCATTGTTTGGTTAGCAGTGTTTCTGTAGCAATAATATGATTGGTTTTGCAAACTTTGCAAAGGCCACTGGATTGATGCAAATAATCATGATATCATTCTGTCAGGTTGGCATAGGCTACTTTGTAGTCAACATTTAATTGAGAAGGTTTTTGGGAAAGTCTTTCCATCTGCCAGCAGACCGTTAACATTAGCATTATCACTAATGGCTACATAAAGTGTAGACTAGAAATACACTACATGACTAAAGTATGTGAAGACCTGATAGTCGAACATCCCATTCCAAAATCATGAACATTAATGTGGATGTCACGCCCTGACCATAGTTTGCTTTGTATGTTTTATGTTTTGGTTTGGTCAGGGTGTGATCTGAGTGGGCATTCTATGTTGTATGTCTGGTTTGTCTATTTCTATGTGTTTGGCCTGATATGGTTCTCAATCAGAGACAGGTGTTTTGCGTTGTCTCTGATTGGGAACCATATTTAGGTAGCCTGTTTTGTATTGTGGGTTGTGGGTGATTGTCTATGTGTAGTGTTTAGTGTCAGCACTATTTGTTATTTAGCTTCACGGTCGTCATTTATTGTTTTTGTATTAGTTTCGTAAAGTGTTCTCGTTCTATTAAAATCAAGATGAACACATACCACGCTGCATATTGGTCCTCCGATCCTTCAAACCTTTCCTCCTCAGGCGAGGAGGAAGAAGACAGCCGTGACAGTGGAGTTAGTCCCCCATTTGCTGCTATAACAGCCTCCACTCTTCTGGGAAAACTTTCCACTAGATGTTGGAACATTGCTGCGGGGACAGCCACAAGAGCATTAGTGAGGTCGGGCACTGATGTTGGGCTATTAGGCCTGGCTCGCAGTCGGTGTTCTAATTCATCCCAAAGGTGTTTGATGGGGTTGAGGTCAGGGCTTTGTGCAGCCCAGTAGAGTTCTTCCACACTGATCTCGACAAATCATTTCTGTATGGACCTCGCTTTGTGCACGGGGGCATGCCATAATGAAACAGGAAAGGGCCTTCCTTTCTGTTGCCACAAAGTTGGAAGCACAGAATCGCCTAGAATGTCATTGTATGCTGCAGCTTTAAGATTTATCACTGGAACTAAGGGGCCTAGCCCGAACCATGAAAAACAGTCCCTGGCATCCGCCAAACCCAGATTCATCTATCTGATGGTGAAGTGTGATTCATCAATCCAGAGAACGCGTTTAAACTGCTCCAGAGTCCACTGGCAACAAGCTTTACACCACTCCAGCCAACACTTGGCACTCACTGCACATGGTAATCTTAGGGTTGTGTGCGGCTGCTCGGCCATGGAAACCCATTTCGTGATGCTCCCAAAGTAACAGTTATTGTGTTGACTTTGCTTCCAGAGGTAGTGAGTGTTGCAACCGAGGACAGATGATTTTTACGTGCTACACGCTTCAACACTCGGCGGTCCCATTCTGTGAGCTTGTGTGGCCTGCCACTTTGCGGCTGAACCATTGTTGCTCCTAGATGTTTCCACTTTACAATAACAGCACTTACTGTTCACTGGGGCAGCTCTAGCAGGACAGACATTTGATGGACTGACTTGGACACACCTACTCATTGAAGGGTTTTTCTTTTTACTATTTTCTACATTATAGAATAATAGTGAAGACATCAAAACATGTGAAATCATGTAGTAACCAAAAAAGTGTTAAACAAATCAAAATGTGTTATATTTGAGATTCTTTAAAGTAGCCTCCCTTTGCCTTGATGACAGCTTTACACACTCTTAGCATTCTCTCAACCAGCTTCACCTGCAATGCTTTTCCAACAGTCTTGAAGGAGTTCCCACTTACGCTGAGCACTTGTTGGCTGCTTTTCCTTCTCTCTGCGGTCCAACTCATCCCAAACCGTCTCAATTGGGTTGAGGTTGGGTGATTGTGGAGGCCAGGTCATCTGATGCAGCACTCCATCAATCTCCTTCTTGGTCAAATAGCCCTTACACAACCTTGAGGTGTGTTTGATCATTGTCCCGTTGAAAAACAAATGATAGTCCCACTAAGTGCAAACCAGATGGGATGGCGTATCACTGCAGAATGCTGTGGTAGCCATGTTGGTTAAGTGTGCCTTGAATTCTAAATAAATCACTGACAGTGTCATCAGCAAAGCACCCCCACACCATCACACTTCCTCCTCCATGCTTCACTGCGGGAACCACACATGCAGAGATCATCTGTTCACCTACTCTAGATCTCACAAAGACACAGCGGTTGGAACGAAAAATCTCAAATTTGGACTCATCAGACCAAAGGACAGATTTCCACCGGTCTAATGTCCATTGCTCTTGTTTCTTGGACCAAGCAAGTATTTTCTTCTTATTGGTGTCCTTTAGTTGTGGTTTCTTTGCAGCAATTCGACCATGAAGACCTGATTCCCATAGTCTCCTCTGAATAGTTGATGTTGAGATGTGTCTGTTACTTGAACTCTGTGAAGCATTTATTTGGGCTGCAATTTCTGAGGCTGGTAACTCTAATGAACTTATCCTCCGCAGCAGAGGTAACTCTGGGTCTTCATGAGAGCCAGTTTCATCATAGCACTTGATGGTTTTGGCAACTGCACTTGAAGAAAGTTTCAGTTCTTGAAATGTTCAGGACTGACTGACCTTCATGTCTTAAAGTAATGATGGACTGTCGTTTCTCTTTGCTTATTTGAGCTTTCCTTGCCATAATATGGACTTGGTATTTTACCAAACAGGGCTATCTTCTGTATACCACCTATGAAAATAACATTCTCCTCAACTCAATGTTTTGTCATGCTGACATGAATTGACCAGATGGATGAGTTCTTTCAAATAATTCACACATTTTAACCTTACAAATATTAAACAGTGCCATTTAGATTGAGAGTAATAAGTGCTTGACAACCAACCAGTGACACAACCCGTCTCTACTACAGTGTTTAGGCGCCAGGCTAAAATGTAATTCCCTTCTTTTGCTCAGAAAAGGAAGGAAAAAAGAGAGAGGAAAAAATGAGTGTAGGAAATGTCAAGGATGAGCGCTAAAAGCGCATACCCACTGGATATTGTCTATTTTTGGGCGTGAAAGACAGAACATAGACAGAGGTATAAAAAAAGGAGGGGGAGAAGAGAAAGTGGATGAGTAAGGGGTTCAAGAGACAAAGTGGAGGCTATTTGAGAAGTGTTTTTTTTTGGTGAAAGACAGACCAGGAGAGCAAGCAAGCAAGCAAACAGACAGACAGACAGACAGACAGGCAGGCAGGCAGGCAGGCAGGCAGGCAGGCAGGCAGGCAGGCAGGCAGACAGACAGACAGACCAGGAGAGCAAGCAAGCAAGCAAGCAGACAGAGACAGACAGACAGACCAGGAGAGCAAGCAAGCAAGCAGACAGAGACAGACAGACAGACCAGGAGAGCAAGCAAGCAAGCAAGCAGACAGACAGACAGACCAGGAGAGCAAGCAAGCAAGCAAGCAGAAAGACAGACAGACCAGGAGAGCAAGCAAGCAAGCAGACAAGGAGAGCAAGCAAGCAGACAGACAGACAGACAGACAGACAGACAGACAGACAGACAGACAGACAGACAGACAGACAGACAGACAGACAAGGAGAGCAAGCAGACAGACATACAGACAATGAGAGCAAGCAGACAGACAGACAGACAAGGAGAGCAAGCAGACAGACAGACAGACAAGGAGAGCAAGCAGACAGACAGACAGACAAGGAGAGCAAGCAGACAGACAGACAGACAAGGAGAGCAAGCAGACAGACAGACAGACAAGGAGAGCAAGCAGACAGACAGACAGACAAGGAGAGCAAGTAAGCAAACAGAAAGACAGACAAGGAGAGCAAGTAAGCAAACAGAAAGACAGACAAGGAGAGCAAGTAAGCAAACAGACAGACAGACAGACAGACAGACAGACAGACAGACAGACAAGGAGAGCAAGTAAGCAAACAGACAGACAGACAGACAAGGAGAGCAAGTAAGCAAACAGACAGACAGACAGACAGACAGACAGACAGACAGACAGACAGACAGACAAGGAGAGCAAGCAGACAGACAGACAGACAAGGAGAGCAAGCAGACAGACAGACAGACAAGGAGAGCAAGCAGACAGACAGACAGACAAGGAGAGCAAGTAAGCAAACAGACAGACAGACAGACAGACAGACAGACAGACAGACCAGGAGAGCAAGCAAGCAAACACAGAGACAGACACAGACAGACAGACAGACAGACAGACAGACAGACAGAGAGAGACTTTTGGCCTTTCTTTACTGAAACATTCTCATTTCATTTAAAACTCCCCCCTTTAAAATAAAAACCCAAAATATATCCTGTACTGCATACATGTACCATACTCACCTTTCCATCTACCACATGATACAAACCACCATCACAATACCCAAAACAATACCCACTCCTACAACCGTATATCCAAAACATCTTCCCCAGCTATACAGACAGCCCCCCCAACACACCATATCTCCTCAAACATCTCCACACATTTTATCATTTTATAGAACTCAAACTCAACCCTATGGCGCGCAGAGACCATCCCATTAAACAATAGTAAAGGGTCTGTTATCCCCCCACCTTTGACACTGTTCCTCCTTGTTAGCCAAATAGCTAACTTTGCCTGAGCAAACAGAAAATTCAACAAAACACATTTGGCTTTCTCCTTACTCGAATACCTGTATCCCATTATAAACATCCCAACAGCAAAAACCACCACCAACCTCTCACACAGACATTCCAACAGAGACATTAATGGCATTAACCTGGTGCACACAGAAAACACATGAATCACAGTTTCTTTCATTTTACAGAAAGGACACCCCTGCCCGATTCCCAGTTCAACCCATGCCAACCAGCTGTTAGTGGCCAGGGCTCCATGAAGAACCATCCACTGGAGGTCCCCTGACCTCTTTGGTACTGGGGGTTTGTAGAGCCCCCTCCATCTAAAACCCACCATACTCTCCTCCCCACATACCCCCTGCCACTGATGTACCTTCACTCCTGTTAGGCTTCTAATGTTCCTAACGCAGAGGTTGTAGAGGGCTTTACCTCCCACACCCTCAAACTCCCCCAGGCTCAGAATGTTAAAATGTAACAAGTCCTCCAGACCCCCTTGCCAGTCTCCAGTCTCTGCCGTCACCTGCAGTGGCGGAAACATTGGTGGCCCCTCTCGCTTTGGCCACTCAAACACCCCCCCTTACCGGCTCAGACAGTGCCTCCTGGACCTCCTCCAGGAATCTCTCCAGCAGCCTAAGAGACGTTATTCCTGTTTGTTGCGCCAAGACCTTTTCCACCCCTCCTCTCCCAGCAGCCATCAGTTGCCTCTGCAGGGTGGCCGACTGAACCGATCTCAAAGGGATGGCTGGGTTGTGGAAGATAGGCTCCTCCCACACCCACAGCCCAGGCTCCACACCCCCTTCTCGTGTGGGCTTTACCAGCGGCCAGGCCCTCAGCACTGCAGAGTAAAAATCTGAGAGACCTGCTGTACTCAGCCTCTCCAGCTTCATGAGGAACAGCTGCCGGTCCAACCCTAATCCGCCAGCTCTCCTCAGCAGCGCGCATGCTGGTTCCCTCCAGCCAACATCGGTATGGTACAGCAGTCTCTGCACCGCCTTTAGCCGGAAAGCAGCCATCCTGCTCTCCAGTTCCACTAGTCCCTGTCCTCCTTCGTGGACGGTCATGTACAACACTGCTGCCTTCAGCCAGTGATGGCCTTACCAAAAGAAGTCCACCAGCTTGCGTTGCAGGTCTGCGAGCAGACCGGCGGGGGGGTTGAGGACAGCCAGTTTATGCCACAGGGAAGATGCCACCAGGTTGTTAATTATCAGCACCCTCCCTCTATATGACACTTGGGACAGGAGCCACCTCCACCTGGCCAGTCTTGACACCACTGCCTGTGACAGCCCCTCCCAGTTCTTCCTTACCCACTTCTCCGAGCCCAGGTACACCCCCAACACTTTAAGCTCTTCACAACCCCACTGCAAACCCCCTGGAAGCAGAGGAGGAGCCCTATCCCCCCATGCCCCACATAACAGAGCTTTGCTCTTGCCCCAGTTTACCTTGGCTGATGAAGCTCCCTCGTACACCTTCAGACTGGTCTCTAGTGCCTGCATATCTTGACCATCCTTGACCATCACAGAAACATCATCTGCATATGCTGACACTGCTATTCCTGTCACCACATCCATGCCTGTCCAGCACACTCCCTGCAGTCTCCTGCGTAGCAGTCCTAAAAAAGGCTCAATGGCTAGTGTGTATAACTGCCCAGATAGAGGGCATCCTTGTCTAATGCCCCGTCTCAATCAGGCTGGCCTACAGAGCCCCCCTCCCACCTTAACCATACATGACGCCCCAGCATACAACAACTTCACACAGGTCAAAAAACTCTTCCCAAACCCAAACATCACATTAAACAGATACTCATGGTCCACTCTATCAAAAGCCTTCTCTTTGATCTAAAGAGACCAGTCCAAAGTTCACATTAGAACCTCTCGACAAGTCCAACATTGTCTACGGCTGTCTGATGGTGGCAAACCCTGCATAAAGCCCCTCCCCATGCCTCACTTTAAAGTGCACATTTAGCTGTTGCTCATTGTTGTTCAGAAACATAAACACTTGCCTCCGGAATGAAACAACGTGCTTAATGACATCTGCCTGAAAGCCTGCTGACAGTACACAAAAACCGCTAGCAAACTTACCAAAACGACTCAGCACTTTCCTGATTTGATCATCCGTAATAAACGGATGATCACATCTCTGTCATTACCTCAATTTCTCCTCTTTCCATCCCTCCATCACACGTTTGTCATGATCTCTATCCCTGTTCCTCTCCTCTTCTCCCCTCATGTCCGTCCCCATATTTCTTTCTCAGTAAACTTACCTGTAAAATAAGGGTTATATGTAAAATGCTACGCTTGGTCACCTCCATCCTGCCTCTTCTCTCTCCCTCCTTTAAGTTCTGTATCCTCTGTTATCCCCCCTCTCTCCTTCTCTCCCTTGCTCTTTAAAATCTATCCCTTCATCCTGATTAAGCCTTCTTCACCAGTCCCATTTGTGTCATTCAAACAGATACTATTGGTCTCCTTTACTGGTGTGTGTGTGTGTGTGTGTGTGTGTGTGTGTGTGTGTGTGTGTGTGTGAGCGCACGTGTTAATAGAATAGCATAATCTGGATGGTGGATTCAGCATTTACGTAAGCCATGATACAGTTTCTACAGACTATGTCCATGCAACTAGAAGAGTCACATTCAACTGAGTTTAGATCAGAGTCACACTGTGAGATGTAGGCTAAATGTTGTGAGGAATTTGTCTCATATATGTTGTGAGTGCAACAAATAGCTACAACCTTGGATAAATAGACAGTAGGGATGTACACGGTTATTCGAATATCCGAAAGAACGTTAGTATTCGAATACAATACAAAACTATTATAGACATTTTTTAACACTGTAAATGCCTTTTCTAAATTAAATTCATAAATCCATGTGATATTATACAAGATGATATGGAAAATAGTGTCATTACTTATCAGAGCAATTTCATATATTTCCCTGTGTGTGTGTGCACGTGCGTGCTTGCTTGCATGCCGGTGTGTGTGTGTCTGGGGGATACCCCACGCACCGTCTGTCTCAGTAGGAGGGGGAAGAGGAGGAAAGAAGCAGAAGTAGGAGAGAAAAATAAGATACAGTATAAGATTTATTAAAACAAGTGGAGAAAGTAGGAGAGGGGCTGTGTTTCTGTAGATAACTTTTTCAGACTTCTTTACATCAAAACATTCCTAATTAAACTGCCACTCAACAATGAAACAGCAGTCAGAGGCTTGTCCTTTCATTTTCTCTTATCGTCCTCCTCTCCTTTCACTCTCAACTCTGTTCAAAACATGGGCCTTATTATAGATGAGAGAATGTGAACTTCAAACAGGACAGGAAAGAAAGAGCGACAAAAGAGACCAAAACAACAACTTAAAAGGATTGCCTATTTTTTCCTTTCTACTGCAATGGCAGATCCTCTGTATGTGTGTGCGTGTGCATGCATTAATGTGTTTTGAGATACTTGGCATTGTCATGACGTTGGCCTGTTTGGGTACAGCATGCCCCATCCCCCTCTCCCTGCCTCTCCCTGCCCCTTACAACTACGCTGCTGTGGTCAGAGAGAGGTCGTAAATTCCTGAGGAGAAGACCCTGCCACATGGCCACAACAGTATAAGAGGCAGAGGAATTTTCATAGAGAATAAAGGGATTTCTTACACCTCACAGAACTTGAGGTACGAACAAATTTCATGTTCCGGAGAAAGTATAAAAGATCGGTGAATAATCCAGCTACGAACTGGTCCGTTTGTTACAACTTGGGGAAGCTCATGGGAGATGGTGTGGCCACATTATCATAAAGCTGTTTATATAATAGCATCAGATATGAGGTTTACATCTAATTGTTGTATAAGATGAATGAGTGAGTATGATACTGTTTGCAAAATTGTGTAATATGATGTTGGACTGTTTAATGAAGGAAAATCCAATTCCCTTTTGATTTGAACTAAATCAGAGGACCGCCCCTGAGCCCAGTTAGGGTCAGGCATCCTGGGACAGCCCTTTTCTGCAATTCCGAATAAAACGGAAGTTTGAGAAATTATCATCAGACCATGTTTTTCTCCATTAGGAGGGGAACGAAGGTTGCAGACCATTGCTAAATCTTTTAACCATACCACGTGGTTAAACTCTTAGACTATCGATACCGACAGAATATGAACAAGTCTTTGATATTAATTACTAGTCTGCAGCTAGGGATTCGGTATCATTGAACGCGAAGAACGACAACCGCCGAAACATCCATTCTACAACAACACGAATGAATGTCACTCTGAACTATCCACTCTAACCTACGACAGAGAGAGAGAGAGGACGGAAACTCTCCAACAGAAACTAACTTTTCAACAGCGATCAAGACGACACACTGAGCGTAAATATATATATATTGATTGCAATTGTTCCCGAATGTGTGAGCGTTCATGTGCAAAGGATTAGCATTTCAATTGTTATAATTATTAACTCTGTAGTGACTTCTCAGTCGACCCCCACTTTGGTCTAACAAGCCGCCATGCCGGTTTAGCAGGGCACATTCTCCTATAATTTCTTGTAACCTTATTTACTGTTTGTTTGTTTATGCATTTCTGTGAATTACTTAGTTAGTAATAAATAAATGATTTAAGACAATTGATGTATGGATGACTCATAGTGACGTTTGGAATGAGACTAATGGACGTTTGGAATGAGACTAATGTGAGGTAAAGTAAATAATTCATTAATTAAGACGACCTATGGATCAGATATGAAAATATCTGAAAAGTTATTTCAGGAAATGATAACTTTGTGATCTGAATATTTTCCTTGGTGCCCCGACTTCCTAGTTAATTACGGTTACATGATTAATCAGTCTAATCGCATAATACTAATTACAGAGAATCTTTGATAAAACTAAGTCTTCAATTTAATGATAGTAAAGAAACGACATATATGACGCCCTCGTGTAAGGAATCTAAGATAGAATTAGACTTTGCTGTGGAATTCTATATATCAATTGTGCAAACAGAATTGTACAAACAGACTGCTTTGTATACAAACAAATTGGTTGTGTGTGTGTTCCCATTGGAAGAGGCTACAGAGCGCCTCCGGTAGTGGTCGTTAGCGTCAGAGCAATGAGTGATAAATTCCAGATTTAGTCCGTTAGGCCAAACGGCACTATTTCTGTCGGTCAATATTAACTTCTAGAGCCAGTAAGGTTCGGAATTAGAGGATAGATCTTCGGCGTTCGAGCCGAAGTATTTAGCTGCCTATCGCACTACACCAGTGTGGACTGATTACAGGCATATCCGTATCATGTACCGTGTCACTCCGGTCAACATAACGCTAGCAAAGTATGCCGAATGGTTTAATGTGAGACGTCACTAGTAAACCCACCCTTTCCAGGGTAAAAGGGACCCTATTTTGTGCTTGGAAGTGAGATTTCTGAACAACGTAGGATTAGCTGGAACCAGATGCTAAGTTAACCTCTAACGAGTCACAAACCCGGATCTGGGATCCCCCCATCAAAAAAGCAGACTAGCATAGCCTAGCCTAAAGCTACAGGGATATCATATAATAAAATGTTCATGAAATCACAAGTCCAAGACACCAAATGAAAGATACAGATCTTGTGAATTCAGCCATCATTTCCGATTTTTTAAATGTTTTACAGGGAAGACACAATATGTATTTCTATTAGCTAACCACCATATTAAAAGACACAACTTTTTTTTCCCACCATTTTTTTCATGCATAGGTAGCCATCACTAATTCGACCAAATAAAGATATAGTCACTAACCAAGAAACAACTTCATCAGATGACAGTCTGATAACATATTTATTGTATAGCATATGTTTTGTTAGAAACATTTGCATATTTCAGGTATAAATCACAGTTCTACATTGCAGCTGCAATCTGAAATAGCGCTGAAGCAGCCAGAATAATTACAGAGACCAACGTCAAATACCGAAATACTCATCATAAAACATTTCTGAAAAATACACAGCGTACAGCAAATGAAAGCCCAACATCTTGTGAATCCAGCCAATATTTCAGATTTTTTAAGTGTTTTACAGCGAAAACACAATATAGCGTTATATTAGCTTACCACAATAGCCAGAAACACAAGCAATTTACCAGCAGCAAAGGTTAGCGATCGTAACAATCCAGCAAAATATATATAATTTTTGACTAACCTTGATATACTTCATCAGATGACAGTCCTGTAACATCATATTACACAATGCATATAGGTTTTGTTCGAAAATGTGCATATTTAGCAGCACAAATCGTGGTTATACAATGTGATTAGTAGCAACATTTCAGGCAATCTGGCCGGCGCCATCTTGGAGAGGCACCTAATCTAATCAATAAATAATCATAAACTTGACAAACAAATACAGGTTGGACAGCAAATGACAGATACATTAGTTCTTAATGCAACCGCTGTGTTAGATTTTTAAATTAACGTTACTGCGACATACAGGGTGCGTTATAGCGAGACCCCACCGAAATGAATGGAGGAATAATCATTTTAAATTTTTCCACAGAACAACGAATTAACATCATAAATAGTTCTTACTTTTTGATGAACTTCCATCAGAATCTTGGGCAAGTTGTCCTTTGTCCAAAAGAATCGTTGCTCGGTTGTAGAATGTCCTCTTCAACTTTGGAACTAGCAGCAAACGTTAGCTATGTGGCTCAGAGGTGTCCAACTGTTCATAGCGCAGCACAAAGAAAACTCCGAAAATATCGAAATATACTCATGTAAACTGATATAACTCGGTTTAAAAAAACTACATTATGATGTTTTTAACACCTATATCGAAGAAAAACACAGCCGGATATATCTAACTCGATAACGTGAGCTTTTCAGAAAGCCATGCTGATGTCTGCCTTGCGTCATGGCGAATCTTGAAAAGAGTGCGCCACTCGTGCCAAACCTATTTATATGGCTTCAGATCTGCCTAGAAACTCCATTCCAATTCTCATTGGTTACTGACATCCAGGGGGAGGTGCATGCAGTTCATGTCGACCCATAGGATACATACAGAGTTTTAAACTGATCCTAGAACAGAGTCAACATTTTCAGATTTTGGAGTTCCTGTCAGGAATTTCGCTGCCATACGACTTCTGTTTCACTCAGAGAAATAATTCAAACGGTTTTAGAAACTAGAGTGTTTTCTATCCAATAGTAATAATAATATGCATATTGTAGGAGCAAGAATTGAGTACGAGGCAGTTTAATTTGGGGACGATATTTTACAAAGTTGAAACAGCACCCCCTGTAGTGACAAGAAGTTTTAACAGAGAGGGAACATTTTTCACTTCCTGTGTTCCGTTTAAATTCCTCCGCCTTGGGCGACGGAAGTCCCGCCCTTTGTACTTCCGTTTGATTTCAGCATTCTGCATCACTGGTGGTGAAGCATTGCAAGTACATCTCTTAAAAGAAGTGTTGGAAATCCAAACGTGGATCACGTTAAAATAATCCAGCAATCTCAATTGCTTGAGTATTATTGTCTCATTCAATTTATTTATTTAAATTGTCGAACATACCTTTCTAGGTTCTTCCAGTTAAATGAGACACTTTAAGCTTTGCAATAGTAACCTAGATGAACCAACTTCCCAGGTTAATTTAAGAAGACCTATGGATCAGATATGAAAATATCTGAAAAGTTATTTTAGGAAATGATAACTTTGTGATCTGAATATTTTCCTTGGTGCCCCGACCTTCCTAGTTAATTACGGTTACATGATTAATCAGTCTAATCGCGTAATACTAATTACAGAGAATTTAATTTAATGATAGTAAAGACACGACAGCATTCATCCATGGTTCACAGTGTCAAAAAAGGGTTACTTTTTCACCATTAAAAGCCTGATATTGTATGTTTTATTTTTTTTAATGGACCATGTTATTCAGTTATTTGGCCTGACTCGAATCAGAATACTTCAATAGTAAATATACCATAGTTTGCTGAAACACAGGCACGAACTGACACACACAATGAATCATGATACATACAATAAGGATTCAAACATTTCAGGACAGGGATATCTGGACACCTAGGGAAACAGATAGCACATTGTTCTCCACACAGCACGGCTGCCCATAGCTGCTTCGACTTCATCTTGTGTAGGCCTGCAATCTGAAGGCCACGTTCTGTCAGCCTGTACACATGGCACAGCAAGCTTGCACTGATAGCAGAGGCTGTTCAGACGTGACACGAGGGGCACACACTCACAAACACACCCCAGACTTAGCTAAGCCCGAGGGTTTAAAGGAACACAGTCCTCGTCTTTTTTTTATATAGAAAAACAGAAAAAAAGGGAAGAGAAAAATGGCCACTCTCGTTTCTCTTCTCTTTTTGCTTGATCACCTCTATATCTACTTTTCTGCCTATCTTTCTCCCTCTTCCTCTGACCTTTCTCTTGTTCCCTTTTTCTTACCCTTCTCTCTCACTCCATCCCCCTCTCCATCTTTTTCCCACAAACTTTCTCATACACTTTTCAAATAGGATTTATGGTATGCCTGTAAAAAAAAGGGTAATATTTATATGACCCCATTTCAAACAAGCCCATTTTTTACCACATTCTTGCTGGCATAAGACTTTTATAGCTCCCGTATGCATGCCGGCACCGACGACGAGTGGGAGTAGGGGTGGGCCGATGTGTGCGGTCGTCTATTTTAATAAACCCATTGAATATACATCACAAAGAAATACATTAATTTGTTTAGGCAGATCCTTAGAAACATTATTAGACTGCTAAAATGCATTTTCAAAAGAATAGAATAACACATTTTGAATTGAATTATGTTACTGGTCTGTGCAGCATAGTACCATGTTCACATGCTAGTCGGAACTAGGAAGGTATGGAATTTCCAACTTGCTGATTCGCTGAACGCCACACTTGCTGATTCGCTGAACGCTACACAACCAGTTAGCCTGTTGGAAATTTCTGCGTTTCCTAGTTCTGACTAGCACATGAACACTGCATAGGCTACATGGCTGTGCAATGCAAATTAAATCAATAGCTTGTTATTTTGTTCATTAAACAGACCATAAAATACATATTCCCCTGCCCGGATCACAGTTAAAAACACATACACTGAATATACCAAACATTAGGAACACCTTCCTAATATGGAGTTGCGCACCCCTCCAATGCTCCAATGTTTCCCACATTTCTGTCAAGTTTACTGGATGTCTTTTGGGTGGTGGACCATTCTTGATACACACGGGAAACTGTTGAGCGTGAGAAACTCAGCAGTGCTGCAGTTCTTGACACAAACCGGTGCGCCTGGCACCTACTACAATAGGTGCAGGTCTTATCCATCACGATTGGACTGCCGACGTGATCGCCCGATGTGGTCTCAACAGGCTATTCTGTTACGATGTCGCCGAGGAACCATCTACTAGACCCGGCCCGCTAGCTTTTCTGAACGCTGTGTTCCCTGCTCGCCTAGCGTAGTAGTTACTACCGAATGGCACCCTGACTCACCTATAGCTGCTCTTTTGACCCTATGATCCCTCGGCTACACAGCTGATGCCCCCTGGACTGTTTCAATAATACGGTACCTCATTTTGTTTACCTGTTGGCCCCAGCTTCGAACTCAGGTCCTGTATGTACCTAAATGACCCGCTCTGCCCATTCATCGCCATTTACCCGTCGTTGTCTTAGCTCTCCTGATTAACACCTGTGATTGCTTTATGCCTCTCTCTAATGTCAATATGTCTTGTCTCCTGCTGTCTTGGCTAGTTCTTATTGTTTTATTTCACTGTAGAGCCCTCAGTCCCGCTCAACATGCCTTAGATAGCTCTTTTGTCACACCCCACACACATGCGGAAACCTCACCTGGTTTAACTGGTGCCTCCAGAGACGAAACCTCTCTCATCATCACTCAATGCCTAGGTTTACCTCCATTGTACTCACATCTTACCATACCATTGTCTGTACATTATGCCCTGAATCTATTCCACCACGCCAAGAAATCTGCTCCTTTTATTCTCTGTCCCCAACGCACTAGACGATCAGTTCTTATAGTCTTTAGCTGTACCCTTATCCTACTCCTTCTCTGTTCCTCTGATGATGTTGAGGTTAACCCAGGCCGTGTAGCCCCCAGTTTCACTCCTATTCCCCAGGTGCTCTCATTTGTTGACTTCTGTAACCGTAAAAGCCTTGGTTTCATGCATGTTAACATCAGAAGCCTCCTCCCTAAGTTGGTTTGATTCACTGCTTTATCACACTCAGCCAACCCTGATGTCCTAGCCATGTCTGAATCCTGGTTTAGGAAGGCCACCAAAAATCCAGAAATTTCCATCCCCAACTACAACATTGTCCGACAAGATAGAACTGCCTAAGGGGGCGGAATTGCAATCTACTGCAGAGATAGCCTGCAGAGTTCTGTCATACTATCCAGGTCTGTGCCCAAACATTTCGAGCTTGTACTTTTAAAAATCCACCTTTCCAGAAACAAGTCTCTCACCGTTGCCAGCTGGGCCCTGGACACCATATGTGAATTGATTGCACCCCATCTATCTTCAGAGTTCGTACTGTTAGGGGACTTAAACTGGGTTATGCTTAACACCCCCGGCCATCCTACAACCTAAGCTAGATGCCCTCAATCTCACACAAATTATCAAGGAAACTACCAGGTACAACCCTAAATCCGTAACCATGGGCACCCTCTTGGATATCATCCTGACCAACTTGCCCTCTAAATACACCTCTGCTGTCTTCAACCAGGATCTCAACGATCACTGGATCATTGCCCACGTCCGTAAAGGGTCCGCAGTCAAACAACCACCCCTCATCACTGTCAAACGCTACCTAAAACACTTCTGCGAGCAGGCCTTTCTAATCGACCTAGCCCGGGTATCCTGGAAGGATATTGACCTCATTCCGTCAGTAGAGGATGCTTGGTAATTCTTTAAAAGTGCTGTCCTCACCATCCTAAATAAGCAAGCCCCATTCAAAAAATGTAGAACAGAAATAGCCCTTGGTTCGCTCCAGACTTGACTGCCCTTGAACAGCACAAAAACATCCTGTGGCATACTGCATTAGCATCGAATAGCCCCCGCGATATGCAACTTTTCAGGGGAGTTGGGAACCAATTTACACAGGCAGTTTGAAATAGCTAGCCTTTGCTTTCCTAACAGAAATTTGCATCCTGTAGCACAAATTTCAAAACGTTCTGGGACACTGTAAAGTCCATGGAAAATAAAAGCACCTCCTCCCAGCTGCCCACTGCATTGAGGCCAGGAAACACTGTCACCACCAATAAATCTACGATAATCGAGAATTTCAATAAGCATTTTTCTACGGCTGGCCATGCTTTCCACCTGGCTACACCTACCCCGGTCAACAGCTCAGCACCCCCCACAGCAACTTGCCCAAGCCTCCCCCATTTCTCCTTCACCTAAATCCAGATTGCTGATGTTCTGAAAGAGCTGCAAAATCTGGACCCCTACAAATCAGCTGGGCTAGACAATCTGGACCCTCTTTCTAAAATTATCCGCCGCAATTGTTGCAACCCCTATTGTTAGTCTGTTCAACCTCTCTTTCGTATCGTCTGAGATCCCTAAAGATAAGAATGCTGCCGCGGTCATCCCCCTCTTCAAAGGGGAGACACTCTAGACCCAAACTGTTACAGACCTATATCTATCCTACCCTGCCTTTCTATAGTCTTCAAAAGCCAAGTTAACAAACAGATCATTTCGAATCTCACCGTACGTTCTCCGCTATGCAATCTGGTTTCCGAGCTGGTCAGGGGAGCACCTCAGCCACGCTCAAGGTCCTAAACAATATCATAACCGCCATCGATAAAAGACAGTACTGTGCAGCCATCTTCATCGACCTAGCCAAGGCTTTCGACTCTGTCAATCACCGCATTCTTATCAGCAGACTCAACAGCCTTGGTTTCTCAAATGACTGCCTCGTCTGGTTCACGAACTACTTCTTAGAGTTCAGTGTGTCAAATCTGAGGGCCTGTTGTTTGGACCTCTGGCAGTCTCTATGGCGGTGCCACAGGGTTCAATTCTCGGGCCGACTCTTTTCTCTGTATACATCAATGATGTCGCTCTTGCTGCTGGTGATTCTCTGATCCACCTCTACGCAGACGACACTATTCTGTATACTTCTGGCCCTTCTATGGACATTGTGTTAACAAACCTCCAGACGAGCTTCAATGCCATACAACACTCCTTCCATGGCCTCTAACTGCTCTTAAATGCAAGTAAAACTAAATGCATGCTCTTCAACCGATCGCTGCCCACACCCGCCCACCCGTCATCACTACTCTGGACGGTTCTGACTTAGAATATGTGGACAACTACAAATACCTAAGTGTCTGGTTAGATTGTAAGCTCTCCTTCCAGACTCACATTAACTTCTTATGGCTGCAGGGGCAGTATTGAGTAGCTTGGATGAAAGGTGCCCATAATGAAAAGAAATGAATACATCTGATCTGGCTGAACCTCTGTAGGATTATTTGAGTATCATCATCATGATACCGATAGAAAATAATAACAATCCATATTTTCAAAAGTATGTGAGTCTCATATTCATATTTCACAACCTCTGCAGGCTTTTGGAGTTGCCTATACGCAATAGAGCAAAATAATAGGCCTACACTTGATTTAGTTTATACATTATTGCATGCTAAATGTTTCTGATCAGTGATAGATGAGCAAATTAATAGATGAGCTACCCTCTCCATTATTTGGCCATCTTGAGACTAATTAACCAAATATATAGACAGAGATTCAGTGAAACAAAATCAAGGTTAGGAAACTACGGTGTCCATACTTCAACAGCAAAGTTAGATAAGACTGAAGTTAACCTTTTGTCAATAGGGGGAGCTGTTAGCACTTTTTTTTTTTTGACATTGCCAAATTAAACTGCCTAGTACTCAATTCTTGCTCGTACAATATGCATATTATTGTTATTATTGGATAGAAAACACTCTGTAGTTTCTATAACCGTTGGAATTATGTCTCTGAGTGGAACAGAACTCATTCTACAGAACTTTTCCTGACAGGGAGTGAGATTTCAGAAATCTTGGCCTCTGGTCCCAGGTCAGTTTTAATGTCCCTGTGAATGCTATGAGGATACAAACACTGCCTACGCCTTCCTCTAGATGTCAGTAAGTGGTGACAATTTGAATGGAGTCGATTGCGCAATCAGGGCCTGTATAAAACACCAAAGACCGGAAGTAGCTTTCTTTCGGACCCTGCGCTCGACGCACAATGGACGTCGGACTGGCTTCTTTCCAAGCCTTGGTTTAGCCAGTAATATATCGCCGGTCATGTTTTTACCCGTTATAGGTGTTAAAAACATCATAAGGTAGTTAATTTAAACCGTTTTATAGCAATTTATATCCGTTTAGTGCGATTTTGAGGCATTTATTTGTGACGTCCTTCCATGAGCGGGGCACTTTTCCTGTACATACCGAACGTTAGTGGCCATTTCGACGGGACAAGAGGACATCTTTCGACCAAAAGACGATTAGACCGGAGAAAGGATACATTGCCCAAGATTCTGATGGAAGAACAGCTCATAGTAAGAACTATTTATGATGATAAATCGCTGTTCTGTTGAAAAATGTTAAACGCATATATCGCCATTTTGTTTTGTGTAGCTTCGCTTTGGCGGACCCGGTATTGCACAGTAAGGATAATTTTAGAAATGTAATTCAGCGATTGCATTAAGAACTAATTTGTCTTTCGATTCCTGTCAACCCTGTATTTTTTTGTCAAGTTTATGATTTATTATCGATTAGACTAGATCACTCTCAAAGATGGCGCCCGACATTTTCAGGCCAGTTTTGCTACTATTCTCATTGTATAACCACGTTTTTTTGTGGCTAAATATGCACATTTTCGAACAAACTCTATATGTATGTTGTAATATGATGTTACAGGAGTGTCATCGGAAGAATTCTGAGAAGGTTAGTGAAAAAATTAATATATTTTGGTGATGATAACGTTATCGCTCCCGTTGCCTTGAATTCATGCTGGGGTAACGTTTGCACATGTGGTATGCTAATATAACGATTTATTGTGTTTTCGCTGTAAAACGCTTAGAAAATCTGAAATATTGTCTGAATTCACAAGATCTGTGTCTTTCCATTGCTATGCTTTGTCTATTTTTATGAAATGTTTTATGATGAGTAAATTGGTAATACACGTTGCTCTCTGTAGTAATTCTAGTCGCTTTGGGGAGATTTGTGATGGTGGCTGCAATGGCAAACTATGACTTATACCTGAAATATGCACATTTTTCTAACAAAACCTATGCTATACAATAAATATGTTATCAGACTGTCATCTGATGAGGTTTTTTCTTGGTTAGTGGCTATTTATTTCTTTATTTGGTCGAATTGGTGATAGCTAGTGATGGAGTGGAAAAATAGTGGAGTAAAAAAAATGGTGTCTTTTGCTAACGTGGTTAGCTAATAGATTTACATATTGTGTCTTCCCTGTAAAACATTTTAAAAATCAGAAATGGTGGCTAGATTCACAAGAAGTGTATCTTTCATCTGGTGTCTTGGACTTGTGATTTAATGATATTTAGATGCTACAATTTACTTGTGACGCTATGCTAGCTATGCTAGTCAGTGGGGGGGGGGTGCTCCCGGATTCGGGTTTCTGAGGCAGTAAAAGTTAATGAAGTAGGGCCTTGTAAATGAAAAGGGAGTAATGTAGAAACAGTATGTGTACCAGGCATTTGATCTACCTTTACCTCGTAATATTTTGAACGGAGCATGATTATCCACAATAGTATTGAAGACATCTGCAACAAGGCTCAAAGCTAAATCAGGTTCAGGGATAGTTGAAATACAAATCAAGGTCAATAAAATAAAGATCATGTTAAAAAAAAAACTGTTCACTGACGTTTTTAAAATTCCTCTTTGTGATGACATAGTATTAGATTCTTGTATTTTGTATATTTTTGAGATACAGCACTTTCAATCAGTGGCCAGTGGAAATTTCCATTCATCAGCCATGTGCCTGATCGGGAACGCGCCTTTCTTGTTTCTCCTTTCCTATTGACGAAGCTTTTGTCCGGTTGAAATATTATTGATTATTTATGACAAAAACAACCGGAGGGTTGATTTTAAACATCGTTTGGCATGTTTCTACTAACTTTTAATGTACTTTAAAAAAAAACTTTCTGTCTGGACTTATTAGTGCACGCGCCTTAAGCATTCGGATTACTGGACAAAAGTCGCGAACAAAAAGGAGGTATTTGGTCATAAAGAGGGACATTATCGAACAAAACTAACATTTATTTGTCTAACATGGAGACCTGGGAGTGCCACCAGATGAAGATCATCAAAGGTTAGTGATTCATTTTAATGCTATTTCTGACTTTTGTGACTCTCTTTGGCTGGAAAAATGGCTGTATGGTTTTCTGTGACTAGGTGCTGACCTAACATAATCGCATGGTGTGCTTTCGCAGTAAAGCCTTTTTGAAATCGGACACTGCGGTTGGATTTACAAGAAGATCATCTTTAAAATGGTGGATAATACTTGTATGTTTGAGGAATTTTAATATTGGGATTTCTGTTTTGAATTTGGCGTCCTGCAATTTCACTGGCTGTTGTTTCAGAGAGGTTAAAACCTTTTCTCAATATAGGGGGTGCTGTTTCAACGTTAGCATTTATCGTCTCCAAATTAAACTGCCTCATACTCAATTCTTGCTCGTACAATATGCATATTATTGTTATTATTGGATAGAAAACACTCTCTAGTTTCTATAGCCGTTTGAATTATGTCTCTGAGTGAAACAGAACTCATTCTACAGCACTTTTCCTGATATGGAGTGAGATTTCAGAAATTTTGGCCTCTGGTCCCAGGTCAGTTTTAAAGTCCCTGTAAATCCTATGAGGATACAAACACTGCCCATGCCTTCCTCTATATGTCAGTAAGAGGTGACAATTTGAATGGAGTCGATTGCGCAATCAGGCCCTGTATAAAACGCCAAAGACCGGATGTACCGTTCTTTTCCTGCTGCGCCTGACGCAAGATGGACGTCGGACTGGCTCTCTTTCCAAGCGTTGGTTTAGCCACTTATATATCGCCGGTCATGTTTTTACTCGTTATAGGTGTTAAAAACATCATAAGGTAGTTAATTTAAACCGTTTTATAGCAATTTATATCCGTTTAGTGCGATTTTGAGGCATTGCTTTGTGATGCACTTTGAAGCGCCGGGCACGTTTCGGGGTCCCGGTCGAACGTTAGTGGGCATTTCGACGGACAAGAGGACATCTTTCGACCAAAAGAAGATTAGACCCAAGAAAGGATACATTGCCCAAGATTCTGATGGAAGATCACCTCATAGTAAGAAATATTTAAGATGATAAATCGTTGTTCTGTCGAAAAATGTTAAACGCATATTCCGCCATTTTTTTTGGTATAGCTTCGCTTGGCGAACCCTGTATTGCACAGTAAGGATAATTTTAGAAATGTAATTCAGCGATTGCATTAAGAACTAATTTGTCTTTCGATTGCTGTCCACCCTATATTTTTTAGTCAAGTTTACGATTAGTTATTCATTACGCCAGATCACTGTCCAAAATGGCGCCCGACATTTTCAGGCTAGTTTTGCTAGTATTGTCATGTTATAACCACGTTTTTTTGTGGCTAAATATGCACATTTTCGAGCAAACTCTATATGTATGTTGTAATATGATGTTACAGGAGTGTCATCGGAAGAATTCTGAGAAGGTTAGTGAAAAAATTAATACATTTTGGCAATGATTACGTTATCGCTCTCTTTGGCTTGTATCAATGCTCGGGTAACGTTTGCACATGTGGTATGCTAATATAACGATTTATTGTGTTTTCGCTGTAAAACACTTAGAACATCTGAAATATTGTCTGAATTCACAAGATCTGTGTCTTTCCATTGCTGTGAGCTGTGTATTTTTAAGAAATGTTTTATGATTAGTAATTAGGTAATACACGTTGCTCTCTGTATTTATTCTAGTCGAGTTGTGATGGTGGGTGCAATTGTAAACTATGATTTCTACCTGAAATATGCAAATTTTTCTAACAAAACCTATCCTATACAATAAATATGTTATCAGACTGTCATCTGATGAGGTTTTTTCTTGGTTAGTGGCTATCAATATCTTTATTTGGCCGAATTGGTGATAGCACCTGATGGAGTAAGAAACTGATGGAGTTAGAAAAGTGGTGTCTTTTGCTAACGTGGTTAGCTAATAGATTTACATATTGTGTCTTCCCTGTAAAACATTTAAAAAATCTGAAATGGTGGCTTTATTCACAAGATCTGTATCTTTCATCTGGTGTCTTGGACTTGTGATTTAATGATATTTAGATGCTAGTATTTACTTGTGACGCTATGCTAGGCTATGCTAGTCAGCTTTTTTACTGTGGGGGGTGCTCCCGGATCCGGGATGAGTACCAACTAAAAGTTAAGCCATTTTGCCACAACTTTTCTTGCAAGTATGCTTGGGGTCATTGTTCATTTGGAAGACCCATTTGCGACCAAGCTTTAACTTCTTGACTGATGTCTTGAGATGTTGCTTCAATATATCCACATAATTTTCCTCCTCATGATGCCATTTATTATGTGAAGTGCACCAGTCCCTCCTGCAGCAAAGCACCCCCTCAACATGATGCTGCCACCCCCGTGCTTCATGAATGGGATGGTGTTCTTCGGCTTGCAAGCCTCCCCCTTTTTCCTCTAAACATAACGATGGTCATTATGGCCAAACAGTCCTAATTTTGTTTCATCAGACCAGAATATATTTCTCCAAAAATAACCATCGTTGTCCTCATGTGCAGTTGCAAACCATAGTCTGGCTTTTTTATGGCGGTTTTGGAGCAGTGGCTTCTTCCTTGCTGAGCGGCCTTTCAGGTTATGTCGATATAGGACTCGTTTTACTGTGGATATAGATACTTTTGTACCTGTTTCCTCCAGCATCTTGACAAGGTCCTTTGCTGTTGTTCTGGGATTGAATTGCACTTTTCGCACCAAATTACGTTCATCTCTAGGAGACAGAACGTGTCTCCTTCCTGAGCGGTATGATGGCTGCGTGGTGCCATGGTGTTTATACTTGCGTACTATTGTTTGTACAGATGAACGTGGTACCTTCAGGCATTTGGAAATTGCTCCCAAGGATGAACCAGACTTGTGGAGTGCAGCAATTCTTTTTTTCTGAGGTCTTGGCTGATTTCTTTTGATTTTCCCATGATGTCAAGCAAAGAGGCACTGAGTTTGAAGGTAGGCCTTGAAATACATCCACAGGTACACCTCCAATTGACTCACATGATGTCAATTAGCCTATCATAAGCTAAAGCCATGACATATTTTCTGGAATTTTCCAAGCTTTTTAGGGATTAGAGGCACAGTCAACTTCGTGTATGTAGATTTCTGACCCA
Source organism: Salvelinus alpinus (assembly GCF_045679555.1). Classification (NCBI taxonomy): domain Eukaryota; kingdom Metazoa; phylum Chordata; class Actinopteri; order Salmoniformes; family Salmonidae; genus Salvelinus; species Salvelinus alpinus. Next base: position 47,924,241 of record NC_092096.1, on the reverse strand, counting down.
CTGGAATTGTGATACAGTGAATTATAAGTGAAATAATCTGTCTGTAAACAATTGTTGGAAAAATGACTTGTGTCATGCACAAAGTAGATGTCCTAACCGACTTGCCAAAACTGTAGTTTGTTAACAAGAAATGTGTGGAGTGGTTGAAAAACAGGTTTTAAAACCTAAGTGTATGTAAACTTCCGACTTCAACAAAAAAAAAAAATCACAAAACAAATTGTACAATTGCATACTTGGATACCTATGCTTTATCATAAAACATATTTGAAACAAAAAATGAAGTCTGAAAAGTCTGACAATGCTCAATCTTTCTTAGGGATGACTCTAGGCATCTCAGCGTCCACATTGCAAGCACTGTGTGGACTGATCAGAAACACACACAGCATGCACAATGAGGACTCTGGGAAAACCAACATTGAAGCAGCCCATTGGCGGGCTGACAGGTGAATCTGTTAGTTGATTGGCTGACCGAACAGTTGATGGATTTTAGTTGGTCAATCCTTTTAAGATCATTATCAAAGACTGTTTAATCACAAGAGACCACTTAGTATAATACGTGTGGTGTGCTGACACTATAACCAAGATTGCAAAAATGTTCTGGACCGCTGAAGGGGTGCTCAGTCCTAGGATTATAAAACTGCAATTGTTAATTTTTTATATTCAACTAGGCAAGTCAGTTAAGAACAAATTCTTATTTACAATGACAGCCTACCCCCGGCCAAACCCTAACACGGACGACGCTGGGCCAATTGTGCGCTGCCATATGAGACTCCCAATCACGGCCGGTTGTGATACAGCCTGGAATCAAACCAGGGTCTGTAGTGACACCTCTAGCACTGAGATGCAGTGCCTTAGACCACTGCACCACTCGGGAGCCCCAAAGGAAGGTTCAGGTTATAGGAAGGTTCAAACGGAAGCTTAATTTCCTTCAATTATATTTATTGCTGACACGTGTTGCAAAAGTGCTTTGATAAAGAAGCTTTCTAAGAAACACATAAGCAATACATTGAATGGAATTAAGCAATTACCACTTAATATAAGTGACCATCCTACATCACTAAGACGGTAATAGCTGTTCTGCAATCTATCCTTCTGTGATCTTTTGCCAGTGATAACCAATACACGTTCATTTTGCTAGGTATTACTGCAATGTTGGAGTTAGAAACAAGCATTTCGCTACACCTGCGGTAATATCTGCAAATCTGTGTAGGCGACCAATAAACTTTTTTCATTTTTTCATATAGTCCACTTCTGAACATCACTTCGAACACTTTTAGAGATCAATAGACACTACTTAATAGCAGTGACCAATGACAACCCTAAGATGGTAATAGCTGTTCTGTAGTGATCACTCGCCAGACACAACCAAGGCACAGCCAGACTCAACTGACCACTTGCTGTAGTTGGACATGATAAGACACATCTAAAAGGCTTCAAACAAATTATCACAAGACACCACTTACATTAACGTAATATTAGAGACCATCTTATGGTTATTGTTCAACAATTTTCTCAAGAGAAGCAGGGCACAATGTGTGCTTCAGACCTCTATCAACTACTGTACTAAATGTAATTCGCTGGTCTGTAATCTGTTAACTAATACAACCGAGACACGCCTAAAAGTACCCCTCTAGGCCTACAGGTGGACTTAATCAGATACATTTAAAAGGCTTCAGATACAATATCATTAAAACCCACACTCCTACTGTACTGTAACTACAGTATGACAGGATAAGAGACACAGGTCCCTGTCCATGTCTCCCTCTCTCACACCCTCTCCCTCACCCTTACCCCTCCTTTATTCAGTGGTACTAGTCTAATAGGCAACGGGAGAAACTCAACTCACAAACACACACTGCACGGTATAACTCAACGTATTCTGACAGTAAAGATTAGATTACAATAGGCCAGACACTTAAAACTACTCAAGCTGGTGCGTTTAAATTGACCGGCGCAATAGAACCAATTCAAATCAAACGGCATTTTATCGGTCACATACACGTTTAGCAGATGTTATTGCGGGTGTAGCGGAACGCTTGTGTTTCTAGCTCCAACATTGCAGTAATATCTAACAAGTAATATCTAACAATTTCACAACACACACACAAATCTAAGTAAATATAAATATATATAAATATATGGATGAGCAATGTCAGAGTGGCATAGACTAAGATACAATAGAATAGAATACAGTATATACATATGAGATGAGTAATGCAAAATATGTAAACATTATTAAAGTGACTAGTGTTCCATTTATTAAAGTGGCCAGTGATTTCAAGTCTATGTATTTAGGCAGCAGCTTCTAATGTGCTAGTGATGGCTATTTAACAATCTGATGGCCTTGAGATAGAAGCTGTTTTTCAGTCTCTCAGTCCCAGCTTTGATGCACCTGTACTGACCTCGCCTTCTGGATGATAGCGGGGTGAACAGGCAGTGGCTCGGGTGGTTGTTGTCCTGGATTATCTTTTTGGCTTTCCTGTGACATTGGGTGTTGTAGGTCAGTGATGTGTACGCCAAGGTCTCCACTGTGGTCCCGTCGATGTGGATAGGGGGGTGCTCCCTCTGCTGTTTTCTGAAGTCCACGATCATCTCCTTTGTTTTGTTGATGTTGAGTGAGAGGTTATTTTCCTGGCACCACACTCCCAGAGCCCTCACCTCCTCCCTGTAGGCTGTCTCGTCATTGTTGGTAATCAAGCCTACTACTGTTGCGTCGTTTGCAAACTTGATGATTGAGTTGGAGGCGTGCATGGCCAAGTAGTCATGGGTCAATGAGCCTGGAGTGTATTATGGTGTTGAACAGCATTCTTACATAGGTATTCCTCAAGTCCAGATGGGACAGGGCAGTGTGCAGTGCGATGGCATCGTCTGTGGATCTATTGGGGCGGTAAGCAAATTGAAGTGGGTCTAGCATGTCAGGTAAGGTACAGGTGATATGATCCTTGTCTAGTCTCTCAAAGCACTTCATGATGACAGAAGTGAGTGCTATGGGGCGATAGTCATCTAGTTCAGTTACCTTTGCTTTCTTGGGTACAGGAACAATGGTGAACATCTTGAAGCACGTGGGGACAGCAGACTGGGATAGGGAGAAATTGAATACGTCCGTAAACACACTAGCCAGCTGGTCTGCGCATGCTCGGAGGACGAGGCTATGGATGCCGTCTGGGCCGGCAGCCTTGCAAGGGTTAACGCTTAAATGTCTTCCTAACATCGGCGACGGAGAAGGAGAGCCCACAGTCCACAAAGCGGGTAAAGAAGGTGTTTAGCTTGTCTGGAAGCAAGACGTCGGTGCGCACGACGTGGCTGTTTTTACTTTTGTAGTCCGTGATTGTCTATAGACCCTGCTTCATATGTCTCGTGTCTGAGCCATTGAATTGCGACTCATCTTTGTCTCTATACTGACATTTTGCCTGTTTGATTGTCTTACGTAGGGAATAACTACACTGTTTTTATTCTGCCATATTCCCAGTCACCTTGCCATGGTTGCGGCAGTCACCTTGCCATGGTATGGCAATTGCTCGGCCTCTGACCGCAAGGCACTACAGAGGGTAGTGTGTACGGCCCAGTACATCACTGGGTCTAAGCTGCCTGCCATCCAGGACCTCTACACCAGGCGGTGTCAGAGGAAGGCCCTAAAAATTGTCAAAGACCCCAGCCACCCCAGTCATAGACTGTTCTCTCTACTACCGCATAGCAAGCGGTACCAGAGTGCCAAGTCTAGGACAAAAATGCTTCTCAACAGTTTTTACCCCCAAGCCATAAGACTCCTGAACAGGTATCAAATGGCTACCTGGACTATTTGCATTGTGTGCCCCCCCCAACCCCTCTTTTTACGCTGCTACTACTCTCTGTTTATCATATATGCATAGTCACTTTAACTATGCATTCATGTACATACTACCTCAATTGGGCCGACTAACCAGTGCTCCCGCACATTGGCTAACCGGGCTATCTGCATTGTGTCGGGTGAACAAAAGTTAATCACGAAACACACACCCCCGCCCTTCTTCCCAGAGAGATATTTATTCCTGTCTGAGCGATGAATTGAGAACCCAACTGGCTGTACGGACTCGGACAGTAAATCCCGAGAGAGCAATGTTCACGTGAAACAGAGTATGTTACAATCCCTTATGTCTCTCTGGAAGGAAATCCTCGCCCTCAGCTCATCAACTTTATTATCCAGAGACTGAACATTAGCGAGTAATATACTCGGAAGCGGTAAGTGGTGTGCGCGCCTCCTGAGTCGGACTAGAAGTCCACTCTGAGTACCTCTTCTGCACTGGCGATGTTTTGGGTCAGCCTCTGGAATCAGTTAAATTGCCTTGGGGGGGAACGGACAAAGGATCCGATTCGGGAAAGTCCTATTCCTTGTCGTAATGCTGGGGAGTTACCTTCACTCTGATATCCCAAAAGTTCTCCCCGGCTGTATGTAACACAAAAAAATGTTCTAAAAATTTAACAAACAACACATAAAAAAACATAATTCTGCAATGTTGTCTCATGACTCTGCTGGCTGAGGTTCCAAGGCCTCAGATCAGCTTGGCAAATTTGCTGACGATGACCAGACCCCTCTCACCTCTCACTGTACACAAACCTTCACCTGAATGCACTCTGGCGCAATTCTTTTTCCGCATACACTGACTAGACGCTAGCTAAGTTATTGTTGTTTTGTTCTTTTTGTTTTACTCTGCCTGCAAACATGCTGGATGATTCAGAATCCATTGAAGAGCTTGAACGATTCATTGACGAGAGATACTTACGAACTAAACATGTCGCTGGTTTCGGGGGATTCAAGCATTGTTAAGGACAACAAACTCAATCAACAAAACAAACCCAAGTTGGCCAAACTGTACCTACGATGGAACCAAACCATCCCCAAGCAAGAGGGCGCGAGTTGGGAGAGGTTTACGGATATGGATGTTGACTTGTTAAAATCCATCAATGAAAGGCTTGCCAAACTTAATATCTTGGATATATTACGAGAGGACATCAATGCATTATATGTCAGTCTAGAATTCAGCCAATGTCAGATTGATGATCTAAGGAAGGAGAACACGGGGCTGAAAGGTACTGTAGACTCTATTCATGGCAAGGTGGAGGTGGTGCAAAGGGAGAACAAACAACTTAACTTCTTATGGATAGGGGGGAACCATTTTCACGTTTGGATGAAAAGCGTGCCCCCAGTAAATGGCCTGCTACTCAGTCCCAGTTGCTAATATATGCATATTATTAGTAGATTTGGATAGAAAACACTCTGAAGTTTCTAAAACAGTTTGAGGTCTGCCAGCAGCCACGAGCTGGTCACGCGCATTCACATGAGAGGTAGCTCCCGTTCCATTTGCTTTTCTGAAGACAAAGGAATTCTCCGGTTGGAACATTATTGAAGATTTATGTTAAAAACATCCTAAAGATTGATTCTATACTTCATTTCACGTGTTTCTACGACCTGTAATATAACTTTTTGGACTTTTTTTCCGTACTTTCCGCTGGACTTGCACACGCGTCGTGAGTTTGGATTTGTTTACCAAACGCGCTAACAAAAGGAGGTATTTGGACATAAATTATGAACTTTATGGAACAAAACAAACATTTATTGTGGAAACTGGGATTCCTGGGAGTGCATTCTGATGAAGATCAAAGGTAAGTGAATATTTATAATGCTATTTCTGACTTATGTTGACTCCAACATGGCGGATATCTTCTTGGGTTGTGTTGGTCTCTGAGCGCCGTACTCAGATTATTGCATGGTTTGCTTTTTCCGTAAAGTTTTTTTTAAATCTGACACAGCGGTTGCATTAAGGAGAAACATATCTTTAAATCTGTGAATAACACTTGTATCTTTTATCAATGTTTAGTATGAGTATTTCTGTGATTTGATGTGGCTCTGTGCAAATTCACGGGATGTTTTGGAGGCAAAGCCAAATGTAAACTGAGGTTTTTGGATATAAATATGAACTTGATCGAACAAAACATACATGTATTGTGTAACATATTGTCCCGGGAGTGTCAACTGATGAAGAATATCAAAGGTTAGTGATTCAATTTATCAATATTTCAGCTTTTTGTGACTCCTGTCTTTGGCTGGAAAAATTGCTGTGTTTTTCTGTGATTTTGCAGTGACCTAACATAATCGTTTGTGGTGCTTTCGCTGTAAAGCCTATTTGAAATCGGACATTTTGGTGAGATTAACGACAATTTTATCGTTAAAATGTTGTCTAATACTTGTTTGTTTGAGAAAATTGAATTATGAGATTTCTGTTGATTGAATTTGGCGCCCTGCAATTTCATTGGCTGTTGACGAGGGGTTCCGCTTGCGGAACGGGGTTCCGCAGTCCTAGACAGGTTAAACTTCTTCTTCTGTGGTGCCCCAAATTCCTAATGAGTTAATTGTTACATGACTAATTTAATTGGGTAACAATTAAACATAGTTAGTGGATTGAATAAATAACAGTCATCACGTTAATGAAAGTCACGACCGTTGCCTAGGGGCTAGAAGCACGGCTGCCCTCTCTATCGGCGCCATAGTTATAAATGTGAGCAGCGAGCTTACAAACTCAATCAAGAATTGGCTTGAATAATCTTTCTTTACTGAATGCCATTTTCAGTAGACTTATGCTTACTTCTGTTTCCCCACTATGCCCATTTTATCTATCCAGACCTACAGATTGAACATCAGAAGAATCCATGCAAATTGCATGCAGAGTGTCCATACAGACAGTATACAATACAGTCACTAAGGGCGTTTTCACACTGTTTTGAGCCATAGTTCGAATCAGAGTTAGATTATTTGTTATTTTTTTCCATTTGGTCCGGTTGGTTTCACATTGCCAAATGTCAAACAAACTAAAATGACTTAACGGAGATATAAAGTTGATGATGCTGCGTTTTGCATTTAATCAAATTATCACAACCAACAATACAGCGCGACTCAGGTTCTTTCCTGTGTTTGGTCTGGACTGCAGAATGTGTTCTCACCTGCAGTGAACCAGACCATGGTAGGAATTGAATCAGACTGAGACCACCCATTTCAAGCTGTTAGATTCTGGGTGAAACTTGGTTAAGCTTCTCTTGTGTCCGTGAGTTATTTACACTGAAAATTAGAACCTAACAGATGGCGCTGCGAGCAGGGATCACCACGATTTGTAGTCAAACCAAAGAGGCCAGATCAGTGGAGCAGGAGCTGGCAACAAACAAGGTAGGCAAAAAACTATACCTGTTTCCACTCATTTTGACATCTTGGGGAGATGAGAATTGTAGGCTGAATAATTATAGGATATGGACCTGGAGAGCCTGAGTATAATTTGGTAGGCCCATTGTGTAACGAACGGTCATAGCTTTGTGGTAGATGGTAAGTCCCGGAAGGTAAACCCGAACAGGTTGGTACCTGTAGGGTAAATCCTAGGGGGTAAATCCCAATTGGGTTAGTTCATGTGACTACTATAAGAATAGGGTGAGTCCCGGAAGGTAAACCCATGCAGGCTGGAACCTGCGAAGGGTAAGTCCTAGGAGGTAAATTCTGGGTGGTGTTGGTTCCCTGCTAAACCTATAACGAGAGGGTGGAAGCCCAGTCGCAGTGGCCGTGAGAGTGCAGGGTGTGAGTGTGTGTGTGAAAGAGAGGTTTGTTTAATGCCCTGTTGGGGTAGTGAACCATGACAGATTATGTGGAAATAGGAAGACAAGTGTGAGTAATTTTGGTAATGTGGGTTATCAATTATAGTGATATGAGGAAGTACTGGAATAAGACATTAAGTCATCCGTATTCTCCAGTAATACATTTGCATAAAAATATAATTATAATTAATACTTTTGGATTGCTGATTAAATGTAGCATAGTGAATGCTAACGAAATGTACACTTTCTTTTCCAAAAGAGGGAGTTTCATTACTTCTCGTTGGAATGTCCCCGGAGACTGTGGGCTTTGGGGAGAGCAGTTAGTGATATTAAGCAGTTTTTAGTGTAAAAGTATCTGGACTAGGCCAAAAATGGAGTTCCAGACAAGTGATGCACGTTCATGTGTGTTCCGGACCTACGGTTCACCAGCACACACACACCATTTGCTGGTTACGAATATGCGTTAGTGGTGTTGATACTGTGGGATTTATTTTGGATGGGGTCTTTTCAATTCAGTTTTAAATTGGGTATGCAGAAGGATGGAAATGTTTGAAAAGGTCATTAAAACCTCTTGAAGCTAGGGGGCAAAATGTTTATGTTTGGAAAAATAACGTTCCCATTGTAAGCTGCCTATTTCTCAGTTCCAGATGCTAGAATATGCATATAATTGACAGAGTAGGATAGAAAACACTCTAAAGTTTCCAAAACTGTCAAAAATATTGTCTGTGAGTATAACAGAACTGATTTTGCAGGCGAAAACCTGAGAAAATCCAACCCGGAAGTGACTTCTATTTTGAAAAATCCCTGCCTATCCTCCATTTAATTCAACCAGATTCCTTTTCCTGTGGCTTCCTCAGGGTGTGAACAGTCTTTAGACATAGTTTCAAGCTTTTATTTTGAAAAATGAGTGATATTTATCAAAGCGCGTCAGTGGATAGACGGATGTTGCTCGACATTTTCTTTCTCTCCAGTATTGAATAGTTTACAGTCCGGTTGAAAAATTATCAATTATTGATGTTAAAAACAACCTGAGGATTGATTATTAAAAACGTTTGACATGTTTCTACAACCTTTACGGATACAATATGGAATTTTCGTCAAGCCTTGATGACTTGCCTAAGGCTGTGGAATACTGAACATAACGTACCATACAAATGGAGGTATTTTGATATAAAAAAAATCTTTATCGAACAAAAGGAACATTTATTGTGTAACTGGGAGTCTCGTGAGTGCAAACATCCGAAGATCAAAGGTAAGCGATTCATTTTATTGCTTTTCTGGCTTTCGTGACCAATCTACATGGCTGCTACGTGTTCTTAATGTTTTGTCTAGTGATCGATAAACTCAAACGCTTGGATTGCTTTCCCTGTAAAGCATATTTTCAAAATCTGACACGATAGGTGGATTAACAACAAGCTAAACTGTGTTTTGGTATATTTATTTCACTTGTGATTTCATGAAAATAAATATTTGTAGTATTTTTTTTTAATTTGGCGCTCTGCAATTCAGCGGTTGTTTACGAAAATGATCCCGCTAAAGGGATCCGTGCGTCAAGAAGTTAAATGGTTTTGGAAGGTCAGGGAAAGAAAAGGGAGAGGAAATATTTTAATGGTGTCGAATGCCCTGTATCCTGACTTTCTGGAACAAGTGGGATTTCATTATAAAATGAATGAGAAACACCAGTCTCTATTCAAAGTGTACCATTACTTTATGATATATTATTAGTTCCGTAGGGAGTTATAAAGAGTTGTAATTCTAAGTTGATTAGTTATTCGAATTTGTTTATTTTTTATTTAACATGTTTTTGAATCATGTGTCCGAGGGGAAAATTAGCAGTTCCATGGGGGTCATGGTTTTTGGGTAAATATGCAAAGGTACTTTGTTCAGTCTGCATATAGAAGGGAAATATATGTTAATAAGGATGACAGTTACTCCAAATGGATTGTGATATACAGTGAGCACCATAATTCATTGGACAGTGATCATTTTTTTGTTATTTTGGTTCTGTACTCTAGCACTTTGAGTTTGAAAGGATACAATGACAATGAGGGTGAAGTGCAGACTGTCAGCTTTAATTTGAGGGTATTTTCATACATATCGGATGAACCGTTTAGAAATGACAACACCTTTTGTACATGGGTCCCCCCATTTTAAGGTACTACAAGTATTTATTGAATTGGCTTCACAGATGTGTGTTAGGCAGGTGTATTCATTTGTGTCGTTAGTGAATGCAGGAGAGCTGTTGATGAATAGTATTGATTCTAGAATTTGCTATTGCCTTTGGAGGTTGTTGTTGGGGTGTGAGAACATGACAGCAGTGTCGATGCAAATGAAGCTGGCTGTCATAAGGCTCAGAAATGAAAATCAATCAATCAGGAACATTGCAAAAACCCTAGGCATGCCCAAGTCAACAGTTTGGTTCATCATTAACAAGAAAAAAACAACCGGTGAACTCAATTATGTCAAAAGACCCGGTAGACTGAGGAAGACCACTGTAGTGGATGACCGGAGAATACTCTCTATGGTGAAGAAAACCCCCCTGACAACAGCCCAACAGATATAAAACACTCTCCTGGATGCAGGTGTAGATGTGTCAAAGTCTACCATATGTAGAAGACTACACCAGCAGGACTACAGAGGGTACACTACAAGATGCAAACCACTGATAAGCCTGAAGAACAGAAAGGCGAGATTACAGTTTGATAAAAAGCACCTAAAAGAGCCTCAAGAGTTCTGGAAAAAAAAGTATTGTGGACAGACGAGACAACGATTAACATGTAGCAGAGTGATGGAAAGTGTGGAGAAAAAAAAAAAGACATGCCCATGATCCAAAGCATACCACCTCATCCGTGAAACATGGTGGAGGGGGTGTTATGGCTTGGGCCTGTATGGCTGCCAGTGGAACAGGCTCACTTGTCTTCATCGATGATGTGACTGCAGACAGAAGTAGAACAATAAATTCTGAAGTCTACAGAAATATTTTATCTGTTCAGATAAAAACAAATGCCTCCAAACTCATTGGACGGCACTTCATCATGCAGCAAGACAATGACACTAAACATACTGCTAGAGTAACGAAGGGGTTTTTGGAAAATCCTTCACTGGCCGAGTCAATCACCGGATCTGAATCTAATTGAACATCCATTTTACATGCTGAAGAGGAGACTGAAGGCAATAAGTCCCCGAAACAAGCAGGAACTGAAGAGGGCTGCAGTACAGGCCTGGCAGAGCATCACCAGGGAAGATACCCAGCGTCTGGTGATGTCGATGCATTGCAGACTTCAGGCAGTCATTGCATGCAAAGGATATGCGACCAAATATTAACAATGATTACCATATTCTACATTATGTTAACCTGTCTGGCTCCGGGGTTCCGCTAGCGGAACTCCTCCCACATTCCACTGAAAAGGCAGAGCGCGAAATTCAAGAATTTTTTTTTTGAAATATTTAACTTTCACACATTAACAAGTCCAATACAGCAAATGAAAGATACACATCTTGTGAATCCAGCCAACATGTCAGATTTTTAAAATGTTTTACAGCGAAAACACCACGTATATTTATGTTAGCTCCCCCACCAAATACAAAAAAGGACAGACATTTTTCACAGCACAGGTAGCATGCACAAAACCAACATAACTAACCAAGATCCAACCAAACTAACCAAGAAACAACTTCATCAGATGACAGTCCTATAAATGTTACACAATAAATCTATGTTTTGTTCGAAAAATGTGCATATTTGAGGTATAAATCAGTTTTACATTGCAGCTACCATCACAGCTACCGTCAAAAATAGCACCGAAGCAGCCAGAGTAATTATAGAGACCAACGTGAAATACCTAAATACTCGTCATAAAACATTTCTGAAAAATCGATGGTGTACAGCAAATTAAAGACAAACATCTTGTGAATCCAGCCAATATTTACGATTTTTTAAGTGTTTTACAGCGAAAACACAATATAGCATTATATTAGCTTACTACAATAGCCTACCACACTACCGCATTCATTCATCAAGGCACGTTAGCGATAGCAATAGGCACCTTAGCGATAGCGAATAAACCAGCAAAAGATATACATTTTCACTAACCTTCATAAACCTTCATCAGATGACAGTCATATAACATCAGGTTATACATACACTTATGTTTTGTTCGAAAATGTGCATATTTAGAGCTGAAATCAGTGGTTATACATTGTGCTAACGTAGCATCTTTTTCCCAGAATGTGCGGATATTTTTCTAAAACTCACCTATTCTGACCAAATAACTATTCATAAACATGACTAAAAAATACATGTTGTATAGGAAATGATAGATACACTAGTTCTTAACTTCTCACGAGTCACCAACCCTGATCCGGTAGCACCCCCCACCCCCCACCCCACTGAGTAGCATAGCTAGCATAGCGTCACAAGTAACTTGTAGCATCTAAATATCATTAAATCACAAGTCTAAGACACCAGATGAAAGATACAGGTCTTGTGAATAAAGCCACCATTTCAGATTTTTAAAATGTTTTACAGGGAAGACACAATATGTAAATCTATTAGCTAACCACGTTAGCAAAGGACACGATATTTTTACTCCCAACAGCTTTTTCCTGCGTCAGTAGCTATCACTAATTCGACTAAATAAAAATATATATAGCCACTAACCAAGAAACAACTTCATAAGATGACAGTCTGATAACATATTTAACATATAACATATAGCATAGTTTTTTTTGGGAAAAATGTGCATTTTTCAGGTATAAATCACAGTTCTACATTGCAGCTGCAATCTGAAATAGTGCTGACCCAGCCAGAACAATTACAGAGACCAACGTCATATAACGAATTACTCATCTTAAAACATTTCAGAAAAATACACAGCGTACAGATATTGAAAGCCCAACATCTGGTGAATCCAAACAATATTTCAGATTTATGAAATGTTTTATAACGAAAACAAAATGTAGCGCTAAATTAGCATAGCTATACCAGGCAGATTCGGCTAGGCGCCCACGGCCAGTTCACATGCACAACAGATATGATATAACATCGTAAATTGGGTCTTACTATGGCTGATCTTTCATCAGAATGTTGATCAAAGTGTCCTTTGTCAAGATGAGTCGTTGGTTCCGTTCAGAATTGTTCCTTTCCCACTCCATTTAGCACAGGTACCGGTCGAGTGGCACGGATCTCTCAAACGTAAATAAATTCAGACAACGGAACACCACAAAACTCCCGAAAAAATTCAAATAATCTGATTAAACTATATTGAAAAAACATACATTACGATGATCTGGTCACATGTATCAAACAAACTTCGAGACGGAGATAGTTTTCATCCATAATGGCCGCACAACAGAAGACAATCGCAGCTACAAGTCGCACGATTTAGACAACCGGAAGTTGTCGATCACGCCAAAGAATTAGCTCTCATTTCACGTCAGTCCCAGATAAACAAGATATTTTTCCTCTGACGTCCTCTTGACACCCAGAGGAAGGCCAATGAGGTGTGTTTCGGGTAATAGGGGGCACGACCATATATAGGCAGAGCGTTGAAGCTGGCATACACATCTTGCTTTTTTCTTCTTGGTCATGGAAAGTGCTGTCAAATGACTTCTGTATCACTCAGAGACAAAATTGAAACGGTTTTAGAAACTAGAGATTGTTTTCTTTCCAATGGTATTATTTATATGCATATAGTAAGAGCAATAATTGAATAAGAGGCAGTTTAATCTGTAGAGCAAATTATGCTAATGGGAAAATAGCACCCCCTGTATTCTCAAGAAGTTAATGCAATCGCCGTGTTAGAATTCTAAAAATAACTTCATTACGACATCCAGCTTATGTTATAGCGAGAGTGCCCAAAATCTGGGCGCAAACTACTAGTACAACATGTTCGACAGATATATGAAATAGCATCATAAAATGGGTCCTACTTTTGACGATCTTCCATCAGAATGTTGTACAAGGGGTCCTTTGTCGTGAACAATCGTTGTTTGGTTTTAGAACATCCTCTTCTCCAGTCAATTAGCACAGAAAGCTAGCAAAGTAGCGCAAAGCTCTCCTTCCTGAACAAAGGCACACAACGCAACACGCCTAACGTCCCGAAAAAAATTCTATAATCTAATAAAACTATATTGAAAAAACATACTTTACGATGATATTGTCACATTTATCAAATAAAATCAAAGCCGGAGATATTAGTGGTGTATAACGCCAGCTTTCCAGAAGGCAATCCCAGGCTCCTTCTCGCGCTTTCCAGAAAACAGGAAATGGGTGACACGTCATGCCAAGAGCTTTTATTCCACCTCAGACCAAGATAAACACTTCATTTCTTCTCTCACTTCCTCTTGACATCTAGGGGAAGGTGTATGACGTGCATGTATACTTATACGTATCAAGCCCATTTATAGGCAGGCCCTAGAACAGAGCATCGTTTTCAGATTTTCCACTTCCTGATCAGGAAGTTTGCTGCCAAATGAGTTCTGTTTTACTCACAGATATAATTCAAACGGTTTTAGAAACTAGAGAGTGTTTTCTATCCAATAGTAATAATAATATGCATATTTTACGAGCAAGAATTGAGTACGAGGCCGTTTAAATTGGGCACGATTTTCCCCCAAAGTGAAAACAGCGCCCTCTGTCCTCAACAGGTTTAAACTGTCCAATGTTTTTTGCTGCCCGAAAATGGGGGGGACTATGTACAATAGCTTCTATAATTTCTAAACGGTTCATGCGATATGTATGAAAATACCCTCAAATTACAGCTGACAGTCTGCACTTCACCCGCATTGTCTCCTTTCAAACTCAAAGTGCTAGAGTACAGAACCAAAATAACAAAAAACTGGTCACTGTCCAATGAATTATGATGCTCACTGTATGTATTGCTGATTTAATTTTGTTTCGATACAAATTTCACAAGATTGAGATACTGATCTTTCATTACCAGGCCACTCGTGACAGGAAAACAGGGACAAAGTGGGGCTGTAATGAGATGAGTTATTACCGGCAATAAAAGGTTTAGTTTATAAATGTATGTTCTAACAGGATGATGTGTGCTAAATTGAGAAGCTGGAATTCGAGTCCTATACTCAAAGTAAGCAGTAAGGACTGTCATTCTAAATTTGGGTTGGTTAATTTATAAACTGTTTTTAGTTATGATTTGGATACAACGAGAGAGAGTTGCTATAGAACGTGAGGGGTGGGGGCGCTGTTAAAATGTATTTGGCCAAGGGAGGCTCCAGAAATCTCATCTCCAAGTGTCCTTCGACAGGGAGGTTGTTTGTTAGAGAAATCACTGGATGATCGCTTGGGTCAACCATGAAGGTTTTCTTTTTCCGTTCTGTGTTGTTTTACCATGTAATCAGAATTATGTTAGTCGCATCAATGGGTGGTGTGAAGTTATTAAACATGTACTTATTTTCTCTTTCCTTTTCAAGTCAATATGTTTTTAGGTTTCGTGGAACATAAGAGTGATCATTGTTCCAGAGGAGGGACTGATGTATATTGACTAATTTATTTTATAACTGAAGAAGTGCATTAGGAGTTGTGACTAGTGTGTAATGGGTTAGATGGAATTATATGTGCAAATGTATCTGTAGCAGTAGGCGAGGTGTTTGAGACAGAATATTTACATAGGGCTGTTAAGTGGGATGGAACGTGACTGCAGTGATGATCTGTGGGGGCTCATAAATTAAGGTTGTGATGATAGAGGAGTATCATTCCCAGAGAGTGTATATTGTTACAGGAGATAGCTCATAGGAGAGGGAGGACAGCTAACTATACACAATATAGGGATTTAATGAAGTTAAATTGAACATTACACATAGTAACTAGTAACTGGGAGACCGACAAGAGTACAGGGGAGGCTGTTATTCAAATGTCACAAATTAGTGATCTTTCCATAACAGGAGAGTCTATGTTGTCAGGAAATGACCCATGTGTTGCAGTGTGTATATCCTCAGGTGAAAGCAGAGATAACCAAGGGCACGGGCTGAATTCTGGAGATTGAGTGTACATCAAGATACACCAGGCGGGGGTGTTGGGACAGCGTTGGTCTGGTCCACACACACTACTCCTTACAGCACCTGCAGCGGTAAAGATCGTCATGTCTCTCCTCAGTGGGTGCATAGTTCTTACATGAAGTGAGGTCCAGTTGCATAATTGGTGGGCTTGAAGACACCATGACAGAGGAAGCAGAGCGAAAGAGAGAGAGTCTAGATTCCACTGTAAGACATGCAGATGGGTTTGGTCTGGGAGTTACTTTAAACATCATAGTTGAGTTGGGTTAGCTGCTTTATTGGTTAACCTCACTAGGGTATGTGGGATGGTGGCATCCCACCTCGTCAACAGGCTGTGAAACTGCAGGGCGCCAAATTCAAAACAGAAATCCCATAATTAAAATTCCTCAAACATACAAGTATTTTACACCATTTTAAAGATACACTTGTTGTAAATCCAGCCACAGTGTCCGATTTCAAAAAGGCTTTATGACGAAAGCAAACCAAACGATTATGTTAGGTCAGAGCCAAGTCACAGAAAAACACAGCCATTTTTCCAGCCAAAGAGAGGAGTCACAAAAAGCAGAATAAAGAAAAAATGTATCACTAACCTTTGATGATCTTCATCAGATGACACTCATAGGACTTCATGTTACACAATACATGTATGTTTTGTTCGGTAAAGTTAATATTTATATTCAAAAATCTGAGTTTACATTGGCGCGTTATGTTCAGTAGTTCCAAAACATCCGGTGATTTTGTAGAGAGCGACATCAATTTACAGAAATACTCATAATAAACATTGATAAAAGATACAACTGTTATGCATGGAATTTTAGATCCACTTCTCCTTAATGCAACCGCTGTGTCAGATTTAAAAAAACTTTACGGAAAAAGCAAACAATGCAATAATCTGAGTACGGTGCTCAGATGACAAATCAAGCCAAACAGATATCCGCCATGTTGGAGTCAACAGAAGTTAGAAATAACATTATAAATATTCACTTACCTTTTATAATCTTCATCAGAATGCACTCCCAGGAATCCCAGTTCTACAATAAATGTTTGTTTTGTTCGATAATGTCCATAATTTATGTTCAAATACCTCGTTGTTCGAGCGTTCAGTACACAATCCAAACTCACGATGCGTGTGCAAGTCCAGCGGAAAGTACGGACGGAAAGTCCAAAAAGTTATATTACAGTCCGTAGAAACATGTCAAACGAAGTATAGAATCAATCTTTACGATGTTTTTAACATAAATCTTCAATAATGTTCCAACCGGAGAATTCCTTTGTCTATAGAATTGCAATGGAACAGAGCTCGCTCTCACGTGAACACGCGAGACTGAGCTCGTGGCTCTCTGGCAGACCTCTGACTCATTCCCCTCTCATTCGCCCCCACTTCACAGTAGAAGCATCAAACTAGGTTCTAAAAACTGTTGACATCTAGTGGAAGCCTTAGGAAGTGCAATATGACCCCATAGACACTGTGTATTCGATAAGCCAAGAGTTGAAAAACTACTAACCTCAGATTTCCCACTTCCTGGTTGGATTTTTTCTCCGGTTTTTGCCTGCCATATGAGTTCTGTTATACTCATATGGCACATCATTCAAACAGTTTTAGAAACTTCAGAGTGTTTTCCATCCAAATCTACTAATTATATGCATATTCTAGCTTTTATGGCTGAGTAGCAGGCAGATTAATTTGGACACGCTTTTCATCCAAAATTCCCAATGCTGCCCCCTACCCTAGTAAAGTTAATGCATTATATGAAAGAGGATAGATGTTGGGGTATTGTACTCTAAACAACATTTTGAGATGGAAATAAAATTGTGTGTAGTTTGATCATAGAACAGAGGCCTTAAGACATAAGTCTCTGAGTTTGTAAACCTCACGGTGAATGTTTTATTATTGTTCGTTCATTTATAATCATGTTTTATCTTTTAGTTTTTTTTAAATTCATGTTTGTTAATTCATATTTAATTTCCAAGTTTATGTAAGTTGAACATTAGGCAGCTATTGTTCCATACGGGGGACTGTTAGATTCTGGGTGAAACTTGGTTAAGCTTCTCTAGTGTCCGTAAGTTATTTACTCTGAATATTAGAACCTAACAAAGCGAAACACAGCGCCTTGTTTAGTGCTCTCTGGAGTGTGGATAGAGTGTTCACAGTAGTCGAAACAAACCAAACAAAGGGGGTAAAAGCACCAGAGTTTGGAAAAAACACTCCAAACCAATTTGAAGTGAAAGCCCCCAAATGTTGTAGACGTTAGTAACCTGAAACAAGTAGTTCATGCACGAAAACCCACAAATGTCGCTGAGTTAAAGCAGTTCTGCATGGAAGAGTGGGCCAAAATTCCTCCACAGCGATGTGAGAGACTGATCAACAACTACAGGAAGTGTTTGGTTACAGTCATTGCAGCTTAAGGTGGCACAACCAGTTATTAAATGTAAGGAGGTAATTACTTTTCACACAAAGGCATTGGGTGTTGCATAACTTCGTTTATTAAATCAATTAAATAAGTATCGCATTTTGTGTTATTTGTACACCCAGGTTCCCTTTATCTAATATTAGGTATTGATGGAATCAAATCAAATTGTATTTGTCACATGTGCCGAATACAACATTTACATGTGCTGAATACAACAAAATTAAGAAATAAAAGTAACAAATAATTAAAGAGCAGCAGTAAAATAACAATAGCGAGACTATATACAGGGGGCTCCGGTACAGAGTCAACTGTACCTTAATGTACCTTACCTTAATGACACTGCCTTGGATTATTGACCTCTGCCTGCCCTGTCGTTTGTCTGCCTCCTGTTTTGTAATAAACATCTGTGATTCGAACTGTCTGTATCTGGGTCTTATCCTGAGTCCTGATAGTACTAACTGGCCATTACTGACCCAGCAGACTTGGACCAGATCTGCGACGCCGTCTCCTCCCACAGAGCCATCATTGGAAGACACAAGGAGTTATTTCACAACCTTATGGAAGGATTCCAGACCTTGGCGAAACGCTACGACCGTGCTTTCCATACATTGCTGGTGCAAGTCCACGGTTTGTCTATTAGACAGCCAGCCACTACCATAACCTCCCAGCCTCTCAGTAACCCCGCTGTCAGCAGCACGTCCCTCAAGCCCACCCTGGCTTCCAGAGAAACCAGCTTACCTCCCCCGGAACGCTTCGCTGGAGATTCAGGGACCTGTTGGGCGTTTCTCTCCCAGTGCTCCCTCATATTTGAGCTACAGCCCTCTTTTTTCCATTTGGACTGCTCGAAGGTAGCGTACTTTATAACACTGATGTCCGGGAAGGCTCTAGCCTGGGCTATGGCGGTGTGGGAGCAACAAGCCACCGTGTGTTTCAGTCTAGAAGAGTTCATGGCGGAGATGAAGAAAGTGTTTCATTCTCTGTTGTCTGAGAGGCTGCTCGGAAGCTACTCCGGCTACGCCAAGACTCCCTTTATGCGGTCGATTTCAGCACATTGGTCGCCGAGAGTGCCTGGAAGCCGGAAGCGCTGTTCGACACATTCCTTCTTAGGTTATCGAAGGAGGTGAAAGAGGAGCTCGCAGCCCGGGAGCTGCCCATCGATCTGGAATCTCTCATTGCCTTGACCATCTGGATCGATGGGCGACTATGGGAACATAGGAGGGAGAGGAGGTCTATTCCCACTCCCCCTTGCTTGTCCATGGATCCCACCTCGCCTCCGAGGAATCCCGAAAGTCCTCTGCTTTTACATTGCCGAGAGAATCTGAGGTTACCAGAGTTCCCCCGGGAATCACCGAGGTCTGCCGACTCGCCTCCTCCGGAATCTGGGCAACTTGGAGTTATATATTCTCCTGCGAACGGTTACACAGACTTAATACCAAGAGCTGTCTGTATTGTGGGACTACAGGTCATTACATTTCTACCTGTCCTGTTAAAAGACCCGGCTCATCAGGAGGTATGAGTACGCTGATGGGCATTACAGAGAATGTCCAGTCTCCGCTTACTAGTACCCCTCTCCATGCCATCCTGCTGTGGGGTGACCGAACCAAATCTCTCCTGGTACTCATTGACTCCGAGGCCAACAAGAGTTTTATGGACGCTACCCTGGTGTCTGAGCTGGGAATCCCCACTCAACCCCTCACATTCCCATGGACGTCAGAGTACTGGATGGGCGTTCGATTGGCAGAGTCACCCACAACACGGTTCCTACCAACCTGCGAGTGTCAGGCAACCACAGCGAGTTGATCCAGTTGATCCCTCAGGTACCTGTTGTGTTTGGGTTGTTATGGCTCCAGAGACACAATCCCCTTGTTGACTGGACTGTGGGTTCAATCAAGGATTGGAGCCCTTTCTGCCATGCTCATTGACTGAAGCCGGCACAGCCTACCCCGGGACATCTTCCTGCGGGCTTGGGAAAAGCCCCGGACCTCACAGAATACCAGAACCTCCGGGAGGTTTTCAGC